>NC_140465.1:5829045-6224045 GCF_051167445.1 Perissodus microlepis
AGGATGTCAAAGTGATGGTATACCTGCTGCTGTGCATAAGGCTTTTTGTCAGAATTGGGGAATGCAGTGTGTTTTTTGTGTAGGGAATGTCCACTCCGGGTCAGGGATGAGTTCCTGCACCAAGTGGAAGAGTTTAAGAATCTCGGGGTCTTGTTCAGGAGTGACGGGAGAAGGGAGTGAGAGATCGACAGACGGATTGGTGCTGCGGCTGCAGTGATGTGGACGCTGTACCGGTCTGTTGCGGTGAAGAGACAGCTGAGTGTAAAAGTGAAGCTCTCAGTTTACCGGTTGATCTACGTCCTACCCTCACCTACGGTCACGAGCTGTGGGTAGTGACCGAAAGAACGAGATCGCGGATACAAGCGGCGGAAATGGGCTTCCTCTGAAGCTCTCTGTGGGTGAGAAGGGTGAGAAGTTCGGCCATCTGGGAGGGGCTCAGAGTAGAGCCGCTGCTCCTTCACATCGAAAGGAGCTAGTTGAGGTGGTTTGGGCATCTGACAAGGATGCCTCCCTGGTGTTCTGAGCATGTCCCACCGGAAGGGAGACCCAGGAAACACTGGAGAGATTATATCTCTCGGCTGGCCTGGGAACGCATCGGTGTTCCCCCGGACAAGCTGGAGGAGGTGGCTGGCATCTAGGCGTCTCTGCTAGGGCTGCTGTCCCGGGTACCCGACCCCGGATAAGCGGAAGAAAATGAATGGATGGATGGATTTCCCTCGTTGCTGGGTTTTAAAAAATGGCGGTTTAGATTTTTGTGAAGGAGACACTCATGACTCATGGAGTGATGCAACTGACTAGCCAGTGCAGTCTGTTGATGTCGCAATTTTGGATTGCCTCAGATCGCCTGAAACCCCAGCAAAAATAGGCACTAAAAAGGTCTGGGTACCATGTACTACCACCTGTTGGAAAACCATAAACCTAATGTTGAGTTGAACTGAGAAGTTGAACTTCTCACAAAACAATCAAAATCAAGAAGCAGTCAAAATTCAGCACGGTAAAAAAAATAATAGCAGATATTAGATGCTCTGAAAATGAGGTTTATGCTATGTAGACACAGGTCTACATGGCGTAAACCTGTGTAGACGACACAGACTGGAAATACTGCATTGCCAGCTAAGCCACCAGCTGTCTGTTTGCGTCCACTAATTCACTGAACTGGACCTTTCAATCATGTTTGTGGTGTTACTAGCATTTTATTTGCAACCTGTGGTTATTACTAATTAGATGGAAGGAAGGTATTGATTTCTGTTCAGCGCATCTTTCCAGCTAAGCTTACCGGCATTAGCTCTTAACTGAGCACGCCAACCTCTAAACCAAATGCAATCAGTACTAGTTTAAAGCAAAAGAAAAAAAGCCAAACATGGTGGTAGTCAATACATCAGCACTTTACAAACATGTTATTAGGTGGTAGCCATGTCCATCTATTGATCTGCTAGCCTGTGCCACTTTTTCATATTCTTCCTTCCATATTTTGTGGTGAGTTGGAGATACAAATTTTGGTGACCACTAAGCCTAATATGCACTGAACATTGCACGTGAATTGTGATTTATAATAAATCCTTTTTTTTAAACAACTAGATGGTGGCAATCACTGTGTGTGTGACAAAGTTTCATTCATATATTATATTAGAATCATATTAGTGAAATAACATAAGGTAAGATACTGAGAATCTAAGTATCCTTTAACTAGCTGATAGACCTAGGGTAAACAGTGTGCAGCTGCATGCTTCTCTGTATCTCATGTTAAAATCTAAGCCGCATACCCATGGGTAATTCACACAGACTGTGAGAGGGAAATTTAAGTATGCAGTGAAGACAAGAAAACGTCTTCCAGGTTCACAACATGGATTTCAGAAACCCAAAAACTTTATGACAAGGCTCTTGCCAAATGCTGTTACAGCTGACATTTCCACAGACACACATGAGGACAATGGAAGTGACATTGCTTTATTGTTTTCTATTTCCAGCTATGCACACCTTTTATTCTGTCTCATCTCCAACTGCAGCTGCTGTGCAGTGACTCATGTGGAGACATTTAGCACTCGTTCCTCGCTGAGCTCAACATGCATGTAGGAGTGAGCTGCCAGGTGCCAGGCTTGCTATTCTGTCCTCTCAATCACAGCAGTGAATATGGAATGAGACAAACCGGCTTATGTAAAGGCTTCCTGATTAATAAAACATGAGGAATTCAAATAAAAAGAATCCTAATCTTCTCATCAGGCTGCCGCCATCGCCTCTGACTGAATGCGAGGACTAAACCGAGGCCCATCAGTAACCGAGGGTTGCGGCGGTGTGATGGTGGTGGGGTGCAGTGTACGAGAACAGCAGAGGAGTCCAGGGAGAAAGCCTTTGATGTCGGAGCAGCATGTCAGATTAGTACAACAGCAGTGACTCAAATAGGGAGATGAGGGGAGCAAGGGAAGAGGCTCCTGCAGGCTAAAGGCAACAGCAGGGAGGGACAGGGCAATGTTACAGTGTCAGCAAGCTTCACATCTTTAGTGCACAAGCAACAGTACATTTGGCATACATGAATACTTTGTTTAACTTGAAGAATTTTCTGTGTTAATACAGTTAATAAGATATGTTCAATTCTAACATTTAATGATAATACTGTATCATATATATTATCATTATCAATGTTGACATTATGTGTGTGTACTTGCTTGCAGCTTGCTTCATAATATTACAAAAATAAACCCTGTTGAGCAAAAAGCTTCAGCTGTTAGACTACAGGTAGTAAATCTGGTAAACTGTAAAACACTACTGACAATTTATCACAGCATTGGAAAACTATATGAGAACACTCTGTATTATTTTATTTATTGTTTTTCAGCCTGCATTTTGAACAATGCTACCTGCTTTAAGCTAGGCAGCTAGCAAACCTTTTCTTATCTATACACATTACAAGTTTTGTCTCACTAAACTAAGCTATTTTAGTTTTGTATTTCCATAGCCTATTGTATGTAAGTCTGCATTATTTTATTTTATTTTATTTTACTGACTACCTGTTGAAATATGCAACATTTCGTGAGCTAGTCGGTTAGCAAGATTAGTGAAAAGCAATATAAACTGTAAAATGAAAATGTAGAGCTAAAGGGAAATTGAGAATTGCTAAAACTTTGAATGCGTCCCCAAATGCAGTCACAAAAACCATCAAGCGCTACGATGAAACTGGCTCACATGAGGACCGCCCCAGGAAAGACAGACCAAGAGCCACCTCTGCTGCTGAGGATACATTCATCTGAGTCATCACGTGGCACGAATGAGAACCCACACACACAGCGTTGCACGTTGCTATGCGTTTTCTTGTGTATACGTTTAGACACTTTCTGGCTGAGCAGCTTTCCAGCTGCCACACCGCTCTCCCCTCCTGTCTGGCAACATCCTTTAAAGAGGAGTCATGATTCGATGATGGAGGTCAGGTGTGCAAGTCAGCCTCCCCCTAACACCACACTGGGACCTCACTGCTCCACACATCCTCTGCAGCCGAGCCACAAACCACACCCCGCCACACACCAGCCTCAGGAACCGCATCTCAGATTAGAGCACAGATAAATGCCACACCGAGTTCCAGTAGCAGACACATCTCTACATCAACTGTTCAGAGGAGATTGTCAGGCCTTTATAGTCAAATAGCTGCTAAGAAACCACTACTAAGAAAAAAACACAAGCAGAAGAGATTTGTTTGGGTCAAGAAACACAAGGAGTGGACATTAGACCAGTGGAAATCTGTGCTTTGGTCTGATGAGTCCAAATTTGAGATCTTTGGTTCCACCTGCGGTGTCTTTGTGCGATGGTCTCTACATGCATGGATCCCACCGTGAAGCATGGTGGAGGAGGTGTGATGGTGTGGGGTGCTTTGCTGGTGACACTGTTGGGGATTTATTCAAAACTGAAGGCACACTGAACCAGCATGGCTACCACAGCATCTTGCATTTAGTTGGACCATCATTCATTTTTCAACAGGACAATGACCCCAAACACACCTCCAGGCTGTGTAAGGGCTATTTGACCAAGAAGAAGAGTAATGGAGTGCTGCACCAGATGGCCTGGCCTCCACAGTCACCTGACCTTAACCCAATCGAGATGGTTTGGGATGAGATGGACCGCAGAGTGAAGGCAAAACGACCAACAAGTGCTGACCATCTCTGGGAACTCCTTCAAGACTGTTGGAAAACCATTTCAGATGACGACCTCATGAAGTTCATCGAGAGAATGCCGAGAGTGTCCAAAGCAGGAATCAAAGCTAGGGGTGGCTGTTTTACTACATAATTCCATATATGTTCATTCATAGTTTTGATGCCTTCAGTGAGAATCTACAATATGGAATAAAGAAAAAAACATTAAATGAGAAGGTATGTCCAAACGTTTGACTGTTAGTGTAAATGCCAAAATGTGAATTTGAATCCACCTTTGGGCTACAATGTTTTTGGCGGCACATATTGTTCTGCACCATCTCTAGCAGAGACGATGATGTAACCTGTATGGGCTGATCAAGGCGGCTGCTTATCACCACTTAACGAAGTCCATAGGGAGAAATTTTAATACATGGCATGCTGTTCTGTTCTCAGCCTGGTGACTAGTTGGTAAAGCAAAGACCTGTCTGACAACCTTTAAACTTCAGGGTAACAAGTATTTGGGTTAAATCAGTCTTCAGTGCTTCACAGATGCTAAAGGCACTGAGTGAGGACTAAGCACAAATGGCAAGTGATTTTCCATTTCTGGTTACAACCTTGTAATTCAGAGGAAATGTTTACATTGTAAGAAGTCATTTGTATTAAGTCCGGTCGATTGTGCAGCTGATTCAGTTTGACATTGCCCAGCTGGGTGCTGTGATAATACCACCATCAGTGATCTGTCACTCCCCTTTTCCTCCCCTCTAATGGATAGGATTCTTCAAGTAGAAGGATCAAAGCCGCAGTAGGGGGCTCGGAAAGGGTTAGCACCGATCTGAGGGGATGGAGAAGTGGGGGAGGACAGGCAGGTTTGCACTTGCTGCATTGCCTGAGCTCTGTCTGTCTAATGCTGCACTGGAAATGTCCAGCTTTTGGGGAGAAATCTGCCACAGTGCTTCAGAGATGAGATGAAATGAGATCTGAGCCTATTTGACATTTAGATTAAAATGGTAATAAACAGCATATGACAGGACAACCCTGCCAGTGATGCCTTAGAGTTTCACATATACACCAACGCTGTTACGTAACTATAACAACCACAACAACGTGACAAGCAGTAGAAACCGAAGGCATGAACACAACGGTATTCGCCGCCAGCAAGAGAACTTGAACATCCTCTTCTGCAGCATTGCTGTGGCTCTCTTTCTCTAAAGACAGCCAGCCGAAGGAGTCCGATGTTCAAACAGACTGTAACATCACACACTGGTGAAAGTGAAAGTGTGGCATGCATGCCACAAGATGAATGAATCCTGTCATGTGCATTATACTGCAACCCCCACACTTGTGATTCAGTAACTGAGCCTCTTATTTGTAGAGATACAGCAGAATCAATGTCTACACTCATCACTATGGCTGTGAAACCATGGACCGTATGGAATTTGTATTTCCAAGTCCCAACATTGCCATTTTGAATGATGCCATACAAAATTTCTGGATTTTTGGAGCCACTGAGCAACAGCCTCTGGAATGAAGCCAACACAGAACATACAAAGACAGCATTTCATCTAATGGCAACTTGATGCTGACTCCACAAGCAAGTCAAACCCCAAGGACTCCCTCATTGAAATGCCCAACTTCACAGCATTAAAAGCCATGTTCATGGCCTGGTGCAGGAAAAATATGGTTTAAACCTCTATGCATAATAACTGTGGAGTGGTGGAGGGGTTAGGGGCAAGGTACCACCATAAATATGGCCAAGAGTTCATTTCAGTAACCAGCTATAGCTGCCCATGTTAGCAAGCAATCAAAATGGCCACACCCTTAACTTTAAGCATTAACAGTATGGAGATGGATGACTCTTTTTTTAAAAGAAAAATCACCCTCCACACAGCTGTTACAAAGGGGAAATATTCATAACGGCCAAAAGCTTTTAAGTGTGAGGCTGTAAACATGTAAAGTTGTACATTTTATCATCTATCTGAGGATTGACTCATTCCAGAAGCCAGCCTCTAGTGGCCATTAGAGGAAGTGTAGTGTTTGGCACTTCCGTGTTGGCTTCAGTTTTCGGACCTTGAGGTTGCCTGAAACCAGTTGAATGTACAGCTGGCAAACAAACAGCATTGTCCTTCCAGCCTGCAAATAATCATCCAACACACTTTCACATGAGTCTGTCGCTCAGTACCTTTGAAAGCAGAACATTTTTATGACTCCTGCTTCACATCAACACAGCAACAGTGAACGCCTTCCCACAGACTCCCGGTGGAACTGCGAATCCCACCTCACGAATAAGCACAACTCACGGCCTAAGTGGCATTTCGCTTTGAATTGCTGGCTGCTGTACATCACCAGTGTGGAGCAGACAGACAAACACCATGTCGTCTCACAGTTGGAGAGCCAAGCGCTGCCTTCTGCCATTTAGATCACCATGGAAACAGCCAAATACACAACCAGCACTCTCGTCGGCTTCGGCTCAACACACTGCAGTCCATGTGTGATAGCAACTTGTGTGCCCCCATGCTGCAAGCACACACCTCGTTCACAAATGCAGAAATAAGAGAGCGAGAATAGAGAGGGGGAGGAGAGAGAGAGAGAACACCCAGTTCTACATCATGACTTCGTGTTTATTCAAAGATGTCACAGCCTGATGATGTGAAGGAGATTTGGGCAATGAGGAGCTGATGTTACAAGTCTGGATGCCATTATTGGGATAAAAATCGGTGCAATGCTTAAAAAGGGGGACTCTACATATGACCTGCATGACACTAGTAGGGAAAAAAACCCCATCATAGCCTGATTCATTACGGTGTGGTTGATATTTTAAAGGCAGCCACACAGAAGGCCTACTTCTCACAGCCAGAGCGAGCACTGGGTAGTAAATGACGCACGTTTACAACACAGTTTACGTTTCCTGCACACAAATGAAGTGGGACCACCACGGGTGCAGTCTGCGTGACTGGATGCGGGCGAGCCCGGACTCCGTGATGTCACGCCTACCCAGTCGACCGCGTGAAGCAGCAGTAAATGAGACAGCTGACACATGTCCAACAAGCAGTCGGATTACCGCCCCCCTCCTCTTACCTGTTCTGTGCGCTTCACCCAGGCGGACCTCGGTGATGCTGCTCGGGTCACTCTGAGATCTTCCCCGCTGCAACACACAGTCCTCCTCCAGCCCATCCGATGATGCCATGGTGAAAAGAAGACGGCGACACGAGACTGAAAGGGGCGATCTCCGTCAGCCAAGGTCACCGGCATCAAGAGGTGGTGCGGATTAAATGTGGTCGGAGTGCTGCAGCTGCAGCTCCTGGTCCCCGAAAAGCAGCAGCGCTGGGGAAATCCATTACGCGCGCAGCATCATGGCGCCTTCAGGTGTTGCTCGCAAAATCAGCAACGTTAACAGGTAGTAAGTGAATTTGAGTGGTAAATAAAACTAGGAAAGCGCTATATTGATTCAAATTCATATAATAAAGAACTCCATTTAAATCTGTCCTCTATTGCAGTCCCGGTTTGTGCAATTTGGTAAGAAAGGCTTGTGCCTTTTAGTGTTTTTTCTTTGCCCTTTAATGTCTTAAATATCCGGCCACATTTGAAAGCAATAGATCCTACAGCCTCTGAAGGCAGCATCAGAGTCATCGCCTGCTTGGTATTAGCTGAAAATGGGCAGCGTCTTAATGGAATCTTCCTCTGAATCCATGCTTTGGTTTCAGCCTTCTGTCCAGTTCATGCAAACCATGTCAATGTTGGTTAAATTTATAGTTTGTGTGCTCAATCCCTCTGAAGTCTGCTGCGCTGTTCTCTCCTTCAGATCAACGCTTGAATCACTTTAAGCACCAAATACATCTGAATATAAGGAGGAGAGGAAGTGCACAGCAGTCAGAATTTGACATCAGTGACAGAGACATCGTTTTCAGTTCACTGCCATGGCCAAAGTCATTAACACAGAGGTAACACTGTTACATGTGAGATACTTCAGTTTTGGGTTTGAAATGGCAGTTATCACCGGTGATTATGTATTACAGTTTTTCTCAAATGCTAAAACACATGTCACAAACGTTACCACCAGGTCCCCCAATGTCCAAACACAACACCCTTCTCTAAAGCTACATAAACACAACCACACCTTCCCACTGCAAAACTCAAACTCCCACACCAAGAGAGCAGCTCGAAGCTGTCAAAACTGTAAACACTATACACAGCATTACACACTACAGCAAAACAATTGAAAACACAATGCTCAATTTGTGAGAAGGTTCTTTGGTTCATAACTGCCAATGCATATTTTTATAAACTGTACAGTAACGGATCGTCATAGAACCCTGCAGAGGATTAGGCATTTAGATTTGTGAGTTTCACATGAAGACTATAAATCTATAAAAACATCCTGCATGTACGTACACTACTGTAACACAACTCAATGCAAAAACAGAATCTATCGCACACAACAGTACTCTCGGAAACATGATCAGGGTGTGAAGTCTTTTTTATTGTCTACACGGTCTTTTTACAGTATTACACACAGTCACTGTGCGGCATCATGTCGCCGAGCTGCATTGGGCCACATCACCTCATCCACATCACAGGCTATATTGTCCCTTGCTAGGCACCGCAGGAAAAACGCCCTGGAATGGCGAATCCATCCCTGGAAGGCCTCCACTGGGATGTCAGCACAGGCCAGCTCCATTGCCCGTACGAGGTTCTCTCTTGTGTATGGCTGTCTGTCATACACCTTCCATCTCCATGATGAGAAGAACTCCTCTATAGGGTTCAGGAAAGGGGAGTAGGGTGGCAGACAGACGTTTAAAAAGTGGTCACTGTTGGTGGTGAACTACTCTCTGATTTGGTGTGTTTTGTGGAAGCGGACGTTGTCCCAAATGATCACATACATGTGATGTGCTAGCCTAGGATGGTGTTGTTGACGGTCCAGGAGGATGTCTTTTAGCTCCTCTAGGAAGGTGAGGAGACGTTGGGTGTTGTAAGACCCAAGGACAGCATGCCGGTGGACAAGCCCCTCCGTACCCATAGCTGCACAAAGAGTAATATTACCCCCCCCCGTTGGCCAGGAACCTCAGTGATGGCTCTTTGGCCAATGATGTTACGGCCTCTTCGCCTTCATTTCTGGAGGTTGAAGCCAGCCTCATCCAGGAAGAGGTACTCATGGGGTCTGGCCATCGCGTCCAACTGCATTATCCTCTGTGAACATGGAAAAGCGTACAGGTGTTCAGAACGGTCAATCAGGTAGCACAGTATTGTCCAGAAGTAATGTAGGCCACTAAGCAACACAGTATGTCCACTAACTGTACTGTGGACATGGATGTATACGTACTTGCACATACTCGTAACGTTGTTCTATGTGTCGCGCAGAGTTGCGCTCAAAGGGAACCCTGTAGACCTGTTTCATCCTCATCTGTTGGCGCCGGAGAACTCGGTCTATTGTGGACACGCTGACAGCATCAATGTTCTCAAAGTTTACATTATCTGCAATGACTTTGTCTCTGATCTCTCGGAGTCTAATGCAGTTGTTCTCACGGACCATATCTGCCGCTGTGAATATGGAAACCCTCCCACCTCTATGTGGCATCCTTTCAGCTCTAAAGAAAGAAACATGTGTTGTCAATTGACTGATTTATATGTAAAACTACATGTAAAGTAACAGACCACTTTCACAGGCCTGTAAAACTAGTATGACAAAGAAAGCAATAGCGTACTATACCTGTTGTGTTGTCTAAATGCCTTGATAATGGTGGCCACGGTGAACCTACTCAGGTTTGGATGTACTCTTCGTCCCGCTTCAGCCATTGTCATGCCATGGCCAATGACATGATCAATTACTGTTGCTCGCATATCATCTGTTATGATGGTGCGAGGTTGTCTTCTTCTCCCACCTGGACCTTCTCCTCTCTCTTGTTGGCCTCCTTCTCTTCCTCCTCTACTCCGAACTCCTCTTCTTCTTAGGCCTTCACCTCTTCCTCCTCTGATCTCAACCCCTCTTCCTCTTTGGCCTGCAGCTCTTCTCCTTCCGCACGCTCGAATGCCTTCATCCATTGTGATTGTTTGGCATCTTCACCAAACTATGCTTTTATAGGTGGGGTCACATCATTAGCAAAAGGTGTCTTCAATTTTGAGTCGTTGTGTGTAGTGACTGACGCCAGGTGTGTTCCCTGTGTTCAAAGATTGGTGACTGTGGCAAGCATTTTGCATCACATGGGCTTTCATTTGAGAATATGAGCAGAGTTGTTTTGCAACATGTGTTTTAGCAAGGAAAAATGTGTTTAGATTTATGAGTACAGAGGGTTGTGTTTTGTGAATTGTGTCTTCATGTGACATGTGTTTATGGTACTGGAATGTGGTGGCTACATTTAGTAAATGTGTTTAGACTACTGGTCATTTGGGTTACAGGATTGGCTTTTGTGTTTTAACATTTGAGAAAAACTGTAAAAAGGTTGGTCTTATGAGTATAACATGTTATCAACACATTTTCATCAACAAAGCAGAAAGTAAAAACAAACAAACAAACATAACAACATGCAGGTATAATGTAAAGTACATTTGGGAAAATGTTTCTCCCAAATGACGCACTGAAAACTGTAGTTTATAGACTTGACTCAGTCATGGTTCCTGCAGTGAACAAATCATTTTTTTCAACAAAAACAAAATCAACAGTCAACCTTAAACAATCAGTCACTGTAAAGTCAACAGCAACATAGAAAAAAAAAAAATTATATTTCAACTTAAGATTGCAACAGTGCACAAAGTCTTCACATTTAGCAAGAACATTTTTTTGTTTTTTTACAAATCGTTTTTGAAAAGATTAAATATCGGGTTAATTGCACACACATAGAAAATTATTATTTTGGTACAGCTTTTGAAGAGTTGTGGATACATGTCGCTGACTCAACACAGAAGATGCACATTTCCTGATAGTCATCTCTGCTTTTCTGGCCTGCTGCTCTGTTTCTGTATATACGATATTTAATTAATAATGACAGTTTTATGGAATTTCTAAACTAAAATTTAACTAATAATTGAATTTTAATTTTAATTTTTAAATTTTATTAAAAAGCTGATAGTTGGATTTATTGAATTGATGAAAGGTACAAAGACACTGCACACTGTAAAATGTAAATAAAAACAATGCAATAATTTGCAAATCTTAAAAACTCATATTTTATTCACAATACAAAGTATGTCAAGTGTTTAAATAATTTTTTAAAGACTATTTGGAATTTGATGGCAGTCTCAAAAACCTCTAGAAAGGGTAACACTGTGTAGTCTCTCATCTATCTAATTTTCTTTAACAACAGTCTGTAAAGGTCTGGAAACTGTTTGCGAATGTATACTAAAACCTACTACCTTGTGACTGCTTACCAAATTTAGAAATGAAAACGGTAAACCAACTGTAAATACTTTAAAGCAGGGGTCCCCAGTCCCAGTCCACAAGGGCCAGTGTCCCTGCAGGTTTTAGATGTGTCCTTGATCCATCACAGCTGATTTAAATGGATAAATTACCTTCTTATCATGTCTTGAAGTTCTCCAGAGCCCCGGTAATGAGCTAATCATTTCATTCAGGTGTGTTGACCCAGGGTGAGATCTAAAACCTGCAGGGACACCGGCCCTCGTGGACTGGGATTGGGGACCCCTGCTTTAAACTGTCCATGAGTGTCCCTAACACCATCCCTGTAAATGCCATAATATGACCAGAATGACTGGTAAAGGAAAATCATTATTCTGCTCTGACTGTTTGAAGCACAGCTAAGAAGACTGATAACTCCTCGACAAGTAAGAGACGTATTGTTTCCCCCTTATTAAGACGTTCCCTTCAAAATGCCGACAGAGTAAAACTCAAATAAATCAATAAACATGTTGTTCTCAGACACTCATTTACATATTTTGCCATATAACAATGATAACACACTACAACATTAACAATGTAAAGGAAGACTTGCTATATAAACGCTGCACAAATATGCATTAAACCAGTCAGATGGTTAATTTTCTAATCACAATATAGACACCTTAGTGTTGATACGACAGCACACCTTCAGGGGTCTAGAGTCCGTGCCTCGATGGATCAGGGCTATTTTGACAGCAAAAAGGGAACCAACACAATATTAGTCAGGTGTTCATAATGTTATACCTGATCCGTGTCTTTGCAAAAGTGCAAAATAAATGGATCTAATTCAAGTGCTGAGAAACTTTGGTACTTAATGGTAGTAGTAAATGTCTGTATTTTGTCCCAACGCTAGGTGGCAGTTATGAACTTTTCACCATTTTTTCCTTTTACAGTGTAGAAGAAGTTTCCAAACAAACATGGCGGAGAAAGAACTCGGCGGATGTCATGAAAATAGCGGTTTAATCGATAAAAACAAAATTCTGGAAGCTAATGAGGTACTGAAATCAGAACAAGATGAAGTTTCGCAGAGCCGTAATTCTCAGTATCAGCAGGACCTGAAAAGCGTCCTCCTCACCAGCGTTTTAAACCTGGAGAAGCTGGATGTCGACCTGTACCGGTAAGTTTCCACTGCAGCTCGCTGTTTGATGTGCACTGATCCCCGCTCGGTATACAACAGGAAGGTAATACTTAAAACACGTCATTGTAGGCAGCGACCTCCCAAACCTTCTCTATCTGCTGCTGACTCTTTTTGAGCTTCTGGTACCACAGGTGTTGACAACCAGGGACCTGATTGGCTCCTGATTAGCAAGCAGCACCTGTGAGCATGGACCCTCCTACAGCGGGCAGCAGGTGTCTGCTCTTAGCACGCCACGTTTGACTGATTAGGAATCAATGGAATAGCCCTTTGCTGTCATTGTACATGTACAACGAAATTATGGCCTTTATGGAAATTATGCATAGGGCAACTTCAAGCCTGTTTTCCACAAAACCAAGCTGCCGCATTATCTGGATGGAGCCCTAGTACCAACTCCAAATTTAAGGCCAAATTCCATATTACAGGGGATGCGCTCCCTGTTATATGGAATATTTGGCTCTCATGCCTCGTAACATGCCGACGATTTGGCACATTGCGTCGGTATGTTAGACATTGGGATGAGAACGTGTTGGGAGGAAAGTTATGTTCAGCAATGAGTTCATATTCTGTGACAGCAACGGGATCATAGGGTCAAAGTGTGGAGAAGATGTAGAGAACACTACACTGATTGCTGCACCAGCTTTTGGTGGAGGCAGTGTGATGGTGTGGAGCGGCGTCTCCCTGGCACCATTTAAGGGGAAATAAACAGGATTTCAAATGGTATATAAATAAAATAATCCACCAAACACTAATTTCCTTTACGTTCTGTGATAAGTTCAGTTCACCTTTTATAAGCATTTGCCTGATTACCTTTCAGCAGTGTATCCTCTGTTCCCACAGGGGGACCCACCACTGGGTGCCCCGCACTCAGCGTCTGTTTGGAGGTCAGATAGTTGGCCAGGCCCTGGTGGCTGCGGCCAAGTCTGTGAACGACAGCCTGTACGCCCACTCTCTGCACTGCTACTTTGTCCGAGCAGGTAAGATGAGCTGAACTGTGATGATTTGAAAGCAGGAGAAGCTCCAGTGCAAAGAATAACATTACAAAGAATCCATTTGGAAGTCAGCAAAGACACAGAGAGAGAGAGAACATACAGATTGGCTTAAATAGCTTCATCTCCTCTTCTTTTCCTGTACAAGCAAATGTGCACCTGTTTTCATTTTCAGTCAGTTATGATAGCACTTTACTGTTCTTGGTGTTTTCCAGGTGATCCGAAGGTTCCGGTGCTTTACCAGGTGGAGCGCACGCGAGATGGCCGCAGCTTCACCGTGCGCTCTGTGAAGGCCATCCAGCATGGACAGCCCATACTAATCTGCCAAGCCTCCTTCCAAACACTGCAGCCCAGCCCCCTGCAGCACCAGTTCCCCATGCCAGTGGTCCCTCCGCCTGAAGACCTCCTCACCGTGGAGGAACTTATTCACCATTACCTCAGGTAGCATTGACTTTATTTATTATTGTGGATTAGACTGTGCCTTCGTCTGATCCACATTGTGCTTAAAGTTATATAAAATAACATTCCAAGTCACTGTTTTCTGTAAATTTTAGGCACCTTTGAGGCTTCCTCAGGCAGAATGGCCTCTAAAGTCACACTGACCAAAACTTTGTGTCATAGGTCAGTGTGTGACCAAGGAGCAGTCTTGTGAACGACACTACTGCAGATCGCTTTAGTTGCTGTTTTTAAAAAAAACTTTTTTATAATCATGTTTCCAGCTTCACTGTTTTCTCTCTGCATTGTGTCTTTGTTTGCAAGCGTGTACGGTAAGGAGCTCAGAGGAAGTGCTAACAAGAGCTTTTTCACTTTGACAAGTTCAGATTGTGTTGTTTCTCCTACGACACATATCAGCTGAGTAAAACTTAGATTTAACTGTTGGTTAAGCTGATGTTTACAACACTAATATCTCAGTCCAGCTATAAAGTCTGCTAAATTTGTCATTATCCATCTGTCTAGTTTCAGGTACCCTGTGGGGTTTTTTGTATTGACTTTAGTTATAATCATATAAAACTTCACTTAATTTATTATGCAAACTTCATGGATTAGGATCATTAATCAGGCCAGATTGAGAGACCACACTAGCATTTTATCTTTGAAGTAAAAAATCTTGAAGTTCATAGACATCAAAAAATGTAAAACTTATTATTATTATTGTTTAAAACAACAGTTTTGCTAACACTGCTATTATGCGTTACTAAAGAACTGCAGTTAGAATAAATAAAGCAAACATATAACTGTGTTTTCTCTCTGTCTGTGGGTTGTTTTGCAGTAAACCTGACCTGGCAGAGGAGGCAAAGAAAGGCCTGAAAAAACTGCTGGCTAATGAAGTCCCCATTGAGATAAAACCAGTCAACCCAGCACACTTTTACAGACTGGGTCCAGAGCAACCAAGAAGGCTGTTTTGGGGGCGAGCACGAGGACATATTGGTAAAATATCATTGTCATCCTGCCTCGTGCTTGAGATCAGAGTAAGACGTATGGTACATGCTAAGCTGTTTTTGTTGTGTGTTTGCGTAGGGGAAGGTAACATGAAGCTGCACTGCTGCGTTGCTGCTTATGTGTCAGACTTTGCTCTGCTGGGCACAGCGCTGCTGCCTTACCCAGAGTACAGGGCCAAGTTCGCCGCCTCGCTCGACCACTCCATGTGGTTCCACAGCACGTTCCGCAGTGATGAGTGGATGCTGTACGAGTGTGAGAGCCCATGGGCAGGTCAGTATGTTGATCACATCTCAAGAACGAATGCAGAACACAGTAAAGCATATGTTTTTCACATCAGAATATGACCGGTCATGTTTCCAGCTTCACTGTTTTCTTAGGTAAGCACTTTGTTTTTATTTTGAAACAAAGTGCACAAGTAATGTCCTGCATTATTCAAACTAGTAGCTTGAACTCGTTTACTAGTTTGAAAAGCAGTCTTTGTTTTTCTGTCCATGGGAACACATGGTATGTGTTTCATTTTTATTGGATTAAATATTGTTTTTAGCTTTTCTTTGTTATAATTTGTTGTAATGGGAGATAGATAGATAGATAGATAGATAGATAGATAGATAGATAGATAGATAGATAGATGCAGATATAGAGATCGCAAAGGTAAGATTTAAGAAGCTGAGAACAATATAACAATAGAATCTAACAATAAAAACACAAGATACACAGTCAGGTACAGTCTAAAAATCAGATACACCAGTACACCACAGTTCACACACACCACCACATACACTCAGACTGGTTGTGCTGGTCATTTGGACCAAAATCACTTCATGCATTTATTTCAGTTCTATTTTGTTTCAGGATTTTGGGGTTTGTTTCCCTCTTGCTTTTAGTTTAGTTTAATTTCATTAATCTCATTATCACATTTGAGTGTCTATGTAATTTTAGACATTTAAGTACAGCAGAAACAGCTGATTAAAAATTACCTGCAGCAAAAAAGGCTTAACAAATGATTGCTACACACATGCACATACAGTTCTATCTGTATATAATATCACTTCCTGAT
Organism: Perissodus microlepis; assembly: GCF_051167445.1. Lineage (NCBI taxonomy): Eukaryota > Metazoa > Chordata > Actinopteri > Cichliformes > Cichlidae > Perissodus > Perissodus microlepis. Next base: position 5,845,169 of record NC_140465.1, read on the forward strand.
GTGAAAACTAATGCAAAGTAGACTAACATGAGTCTTATTATTGAAACAAGCAGGCACTGCAAACTGATTCCACCAAGTTGACTTTCATTTTTTAAATCTCACAGTTCATCAGTGCATAATTATTGTTACACCCCATGAGTTATCTGTTCCCATCCTCATTACAGTGTTTATAATCCATCATCTGTGTTTGTTTTAAGTCTTTTAGTCTAATTATGTTGATAACTACCAAAGCTAATAACTGTGCATACCATTTATATTACTAAAACTGTGTAAAAAATTTAAAAAGTGTTTCTCTGATGTCTCTGATGTCTGATATCTATTACTTATAGATGTCTATTACTTACATAGGAATAGTAGTGGTAGAATAGTTATGTTAAGCTATATAATTTATGTCTTGCATATTTCCACAACCATATCCATAATCACTGTGTATGCTACCGTTGTATATTGTGTACTATCTTACTTATTTTATTTGTTTCTATTTTATTTGTATTTTTTGTATTTTCCTTCTGATATCTGTACCTGAGCTGAGGTAACGCAAAAACAAAACCAACCCCCCCCCCCTCCATGCATAAGTATAACTATGCATGTGACGAATAAAGAACCTTGAACCTTGAAATTTCCCCGTCGTGGAGCCAATAAAATCGTATCTTATCTTAAGTAGTATTAATGTAACAGTAGTATTTTTGAGTACCATCATCAGTGATGATGATTGTTGTGTATTTGGTTCTAACTTTCAAAGACTTTGTATTTGTTTATGCTTTGCTTGTCCTTTTGTCCATTCCTGAAATGACTTTCTGATTTGTGCCCTACAGGGAGCAGCAGGGGACTGGTGCAGGGCCGAATGTGGAGAAGAGATGGGATGCTGGCTGCCTCATGTTCCCAGGAGGGTGTCCTGAGAGTGAAACCAGTCACTGAGCCCAGCAAATTATAGGGATACTTTATGTGTTTCCTTTTGAAACCCTAATTTATTTGTATAATCTAATTATATGATTAGCAAAAGAATTCTAAACGTTTAAAAATCAATGTATGAAAGCATGATTTTTTCTTTCTTTTTTTAATAAATGTATTTTCCGTCAGTAAAGACTAAAATAGTTGTAATGGCTGCACGCTTGTCATTTGTTTGAGAAATGCCTTCATTCTCACACATAAACATGATTCAATCCTTCATTCATATTCCTACAGGAAATTCTCCTTATCAAGGCAAAGACTTGAATATTCACATAAGTCAAAAGAGACGTGTACAGTGTGAAGGTACCGCACAGGTCTTATGTACAAGCTCCACACACAAAACTGAAGTGTGTACTTTGTGCCTACATTTTCGTCAGCTTTTATTCTGAAGTTTTTTTCCCGGAAGTCTAACCTCGAGAGTCGCCTAGGCCTGTGTGTAGCTCCAAACAAGTTGTGTTTAACTTGTTCTGCCCAATATTTTCAGGCATGCCTCGGGTCTATGTTGGCAAACTTAGCTACCATGTTCGAGAGAAAGATATTCAAAGGTTTTTTAGTGGCTATGGCAAATTATTAGAGATCGACCTGAAAAATGGGTAAGACCGTCTCATCTTTCTTAGCTGCTAGCTAGTGAGCTAGCTTGATGTTATTTTAATGTTAACCCCGAGAGTTGATGCCCTAGTAGGGACAGTGTGCGGTGCTAACCGCGCTAATGTCAGCTAAAAGTTGAATTTGCGGTACAATGTCCTGTCTTTTGTCATTTAAGTTTTACAAAGCTCTGCTTTTGGTACTTTTAGCTCATTTTTCTTCGCTAACATTACATTAGCTGCTTGGGAAACGCTACAGGGTCAATCATCAGTTTAAATAAGAATTTGTCAGTGAGCGCAAACAAGGGGACTCTATCAGCTGGCTGCCAGCTGGTTGTATTCTGGTTATATGCCTACAAAACAGAAAGGCTGCTGAGCACAAATATAATAGTTAAGTGTAAGTTTCAGATAATTGCTGTATTAGAGAAATAGATTGCATATAATTACCAAATCAGATCAGATAAAGTCAGTCTATGATAAACTTTACAGAAATATTCCTAGATTAATTGCCATAGCTTCCCAAATCCCTTTATTCCCTTGCTTGTAAAGTTTGACAGGAGCGCCAGAATTTTTAAATTGGAAAGCAGTTCTCTTAGCCGCTGATTAAAAGTTTACCATATTAGACAGTCTTTACAGTTAATTATGAATCATTTGCATTAATTGGTAATGATATTAATGGCTAGTGTTTGCCATTGTTTTGACTCCTGCACACTGATTCTTAGGTACGGCTTTGTCGAGTTTGAGGACATGCGAGATGCTGATGATGCTGTGTATGAGCTGAATGGAAAGGAACTTTGTGGAGAGCGGGTCGTTATCGAGCATGCCCGTGGACCCAGGAGAGACGGATATGGCTATGGGGGACGTAGTAAGTTGAACACGTCTGATTGAGAGCAAAGCATGATTGTCATACAGACGTGGGGTTCTTACACGTTTGTGCTAACTAACGTGAGCTACACTTGCACTGACTCTTGAAGCAAAGAATTAAATGAGTTTCACTGAAGCTGCCTGTACACATGTGACATGCCCTGCCATACACATTGCTAATTTACACGTCTATTCCCATTAGCACTCAAATCCATTGTGCCTTTGTGTAAAGAGAACTGTATTAAAATCCAATGAGTAACAGTGATTAAAGAAAAGGTAAGACTTGTGAAGCTACGATGTATTCAATTTGAAGTCGACATTAACACAGTGCTTGATGTTTCAATTTGAAAGAGTCCACTGCGGGCTGGGTCCGAGTCCAATGAGGGTAACGATGACTGCCTGACCTGTTTGGCCTGGGTTTTCTCCCTTGAAATGTGTGTGTGACCTTTGCCCTTTGACCATTGGTTGACATAACCGGAAGCCGTGATGACAGCACCCTTTTCCAATAGACCAGGGTGATGGTGAGGAATCCTGTTGGTTTTACTGACGCAAGACATGTCGCAGAGGATCGAGCCAACACGCGTTTGAGCCTGTGAATTGGCTCCCTGTACTCTGTAGTAAAAGAGTTTGGTAGGTTTCATGTTTGTGTCATTGAGTTTCAAGTGGATAGAGTTCAGAACAAGGCATATTTTATTGTACAGTAAGACTAGAAATTTAGAAAGAGCCTTACCTTATATTTAAACTGTAGACTCTAAAACAGCTTCAACAGCAAGAATCAAGCATCACATTATTCCCAGTATATAAAGAGAAAAAAAGAGGCGTTAGATGTGTCTTATAAGGACAGAATAAAAAATCGTTTTTTTTGTATAATTAGGCAAATCTGTAGCTGTTTAATAAATACAACTAAAGGAGAAGAACTGCTGTGTAATTCTTAATAAAGTGGTTTTTATTCCTTGTCCACAGGGCATAGGGTGCTGCACATTTTCTCTGTTCTTTAAATGCTAAATTAAGTGATCCCTGTCTACATATAAAAAAATCAATAGGACTCTGGGATTTATACTAAAAACCACTGGCATCTTTAATCCCCTTCACTTTCACAATTAAGACAGGTTCACAGGTATTAGTTGATGGTATAATTAATAGTTGAAGGAGGTTTAAGAACAAAAACAAGAGAGGTTCAGTCTGCAGTGATCTAGTAAATCTTTTTAGGCCAGTTTGGAGTCCTTTTTTTGAAGTTTTCTGGCCTTGAATGAAATGTTAGTCTCTCTGTCTTTGTTGAAGGTGGAGGCTACAGCAGTTGGAATCGCACCGGCAGGGATAAGTACGGGCCACCTGTTCGCACTGAACACCGCCTCATTGTGGAGAACCTGTCCAGCAGGTGCAGCTGGCAGGACCTTAAGGTGAGACTTTGTATCTCCTGTCTCCTTTTCCTGACCACCTCTGCATGTCAGCAGAGGATGGCAGTTGCCCTTGCAAGAAAGAAAAAGTACCCTGGACCTAACCACCTACAGGATGAATCTGTTTTGAGATTTGATTGGCTGCTACACGAACAACCAAACTTCAGCTTCAAATCGATGTGCAACAAGCGAATTGCTTCCTGTGTGGGAACAGCTTAATAATGTCCAGTGGTAGATAGAGCTAACGTGCCACATGTCATCCACAACTAGCCATAGTCATTTTCAGATTCATGTTTTTATTTGTGTCATAGGACTTTATGAGGCAGGCGGGTGAAGTAACCTATGCTGACGCTCATAAAGGACGGGCCAACGAGGGCGTCATCGAATTTCGTTCCCGTTCAGACATGAAACGAGCTCTGGAAAAACTGGACGGCACTGATATTAATGGAAGGAAGATTCGTCTGGTGGAAGACAAACCTTGCCGCCGACGCTCATATTCTGGCAGCAGATCCAGGTAAGTGAGGTTTAATGTTTTCATGCTTATTGTTTGTTCAATTTTCTTTTCTTATGTTTTATCTGTTATTGCTGTTCAGGATAATTAAGGATTATTTTAAACTTAACACGTAATGTTGGTGGTGAGCAGATTTCCACGTCCACTTTAAAGTTGTTTTTACTTTCGAACCCACAGGTCTCGTAGCAGACGGCGCTCTCACAGCCGCAGAAGTAGAAGCTCGTCCAGGTCCCGCTCACGGTCAGTTACGTTTGAATGGCTTTGTCTCATGCTCTAAGCACATTTAGCTTTTTGTCTTTTTAGCAGCCGTTTTAATTTTAGTGGTTCCGCTTTGACGAAGACGTCAAACCCATTTGTCGTTTTCATGTGGACTGCTTCTTCATCTGTTCAGTTTTTTAAACTTTTCAGCAGCAGGAAGTCATGTTTTTGTCATGTTATTAAGGAAATATGGTGTCAGAGAAAGCCAAAGTACCCAGTTACTATGATTGTTTACTACATCTCAGTCCTGAAACCTGGTAGGTGATGGTGTGCAGGGACCAGACCAAGTTAGTGATGAATTATTCCTCTCTCTCTCCCTCCCTCTGTGTGTGTGTTGCAGGTCTCGGTCGCGCAGCAAAGGGCGATCTCGCTCCAGGTCAGAGGGGAAGTCGCATTCCAGAGCCAAGAGGAAATCCCGTTCTAAATCCCCAGAGAAGTCTCGTTCTCGCAATCGCAAATCTCACAGTCCCTCCAAGAGCAGCACTCGGAAGTCTCGCTCCAAGAGCTCATCCAAAGTCAAAGCTGTGCGCAAATCCCGGAGTCGTTCCAAGGAGAAGTCGTCCAGTAAGAAGTCACGAAGCCGATCAAGGTCCCGTTCAGAGAGTAGGGGAGAGAAACATACCTCCAAATCACCCCCGAGCAAGGAGGCATCCAAGTCCCCTGCCAAGCACTCCGCCTCCCGCTCGAAGTCTCGCTCTCGATCCAGATCAGCCTCGCAGGATTGATTGGATCTCTGACAATCTCAGGCCTGTCTGAGGTGTTTACAGAAGCAGAAAGGTTTCAATCTTCTGGCACAAACTGGGAGGCTGTGAAATCTATAAATCTGTCTTTTCTTGACAGTTTTTTTTTTGTTTGTTTCTTTGTTTGTATTTTCTGTTAAATTAAATAGTTATTAGATGAAACTAATGAAACTCTTTACGTGACAGTATTTCTCTCTTTAGTGAAGTCCAAATGTACAATTTGAGTCGAACCGCTGACAGCAGCAGCGAAAGTTGCTTCATATTTTTTCAGTCCCAACTAATACTTTTGTTTGTAATGAATACATTTGCATGGTTTGTGATGGTTGTTTTTTTAGCTGTTTGCCTTTTAAAGTCCCCAGTCATTTTGAAACAGTCTACATCATTTATTTGTAATGTTATATTGTAATAAAATAACAGAATAAAAAGAACAAGCTCTGCTGTTTTTTGTTAATGTTTAACAATATTTATTTAATTTTTTTTATTTACTAATATTCATTCATTTGAAGCTAGTTTGAAAAAAAAGAAAAATCCTCACAGGTAAATCTGTCTCTTGTTTTACCACGAATAAGGCACCTGGAGTCTACCTCCAAATCTGCTAGAGGCTATCACATAGCAATAAGCAACTGCTTTATAAAATGAACTTTTATATAGCACTTTTCTACTCATGCACTCAAAGCACTTTATACAACATGTGTCATTCACACACATTCATACAAGCACCCTTCCTACATCTAAGGGCTTTCTATCTAACGTTTTCCTTCTCTAACTTTCTTTCCCACATTCAACTTGTGTTCAGTATTGTGCCCAAGGATACTTTGGGATACAGACTGGAGCAGCCAGGGATGGAACGGCCAACATTTCCATCAGTAGATGATTTGTATGAAATGTATTCATTACTTAGGGGCGAATATGACTCACCTCATAGGCCACAACCACCCAGTAACACAGTTGTTCCCAAAGTGTGTGTGTGTGGGGGGGGCTCCCACACAAACGCAAAGCAGAAGATGAAGTAACGCCAAATATGTTTCCAAGCCAAAGACTAGAAAATATGATGAAGCCTATCTTGTCTTTGGCTTCACCTGCACAACAGTGGTGCCAAGGTAAGTATCCACGGCAGAATTTGTTTCCCCAGCGTCGGGAGCACGCTCTGGGCTTTCCAAATCACGGACAAACAGCACCCCACATTCTTGATTTTTAGTTCATAAACACTTCTTATAACGACTAACTACTCCTGAAATTCTGGAGATGTTAGCTCTTTATACAGTAAAGTTACAGTGGGATACAAATAATATCAGGCTGATCCTGCCGCAGTTTGTTCCCCCTGTCCAAATCACGAACAGACAGTATCCCACAGTTTTTTATGTCCATATCATTACATACTGGAACCTTTCATCTCCCGTCACAAATCCCACTCCAAGCTACCAACAGCCACCCATTCACACACACAAACACGTAGACACGCCATCATTTATATGCACGCACTATTGCTTATCAACACACATCACACATTGGTGATGCGTACATAGTGTTAAGTAAATGCCATCACCATTAAATGTTTAGAAGTATTCATCTGCAACATCATAATGAAGGGTCAGAGTGTGTCTTTACACTCCATGAGGATATTTAAAGTAACAAGTAATATAATGATATGGTGTCTTTTTGTTTTGCTTCAATTTCAGTAACATGAATGTGGAAGTGGAAAGAGTGTGCAGCACAAGAGACTAGAAGATCTCAGTTATTGAAGCACTACAGGTCAAACCATGGCCACTTTCGCCACAGACACCATTATCCATGCACATATTTAAATTGTCCATGCACCTTTAAAACTTGGAATGCACTCCGAAGTCACCTGTGTAGATCACATGTTGATCAGGCATCGCAGAGATCAGTAGATTCCTGGTGAGATGAGCCTTTCAGTGGCGATTTCAAAAGAAGGTGGCCAGCTCTCTTTTCTGAGCAAGAGGTCAGTAGTTGTTATTATTATTATTAGTAGTAGTAGTATTAGTAGTAGTCTCAGGTCCCGAGTGCAGTACTTCCAGAGAAGGGGGATATTTATATGCCGTTACCATCATCTTTCAACGTCTGATAGAAATCCTGAAGAAAACTGACGACACGCATCTCTCACTGTCTTCTGATTGGGCCTTCCTCACCAAAGTCAGGTGACAGCACGATGAAGTCTGCATCCCTGTTTTTGTTTTCTCATAGGTGATGTTCGTACGTCAGATTTTCATCACAAACTTGAGGAACCATCCTTTAAACAGCAGCCATTTGGACTCTATGAACAATCTATTCCTCTCCCTTTACCATGACCTGGTTACGGGGTCCAAGGAGTTTCCTGATATCGCAGTCAGGGGATTGTTTCACTCAGAGCAGCTGGTGACACCTTTTTTTTTACCCCTGTGCAGCAGAGTCCGAGGGGGAACACCACTCCATCTCCTCCTACAGACTCACCAGCAGGTATGATGGTGCTGCCTCCAGGGTCCCGCACACATTCTCAGATCCTGACTCCAGTACTTCCAGAAAAGGCAGATATTTTTGTGCTGAAGGCAGACTGGAGGAACAGATACCATAACTAAAAAAATATATTTTTTGGAATGAGTGTGAGCCTCTTTTACAACTTTACTGATATACTTCAAATGTAAGAGTTGCTGGCACATCTGGTGAAGGTCCCCACACCTCATCTGAACCACAGACCTTTAGTTCCTGTCATACTTGGTTGGGTATTGGGATCAGCCGCACCAGTGTATGCACCGTGATGGCACTAATAGACAGGGATGAAATAATACTTGAAATCATTCTGAATGAAGATGTCATGCGAAATATTTTTTGATAGCCATTTCAGTAATGAATACACAGACTTTATGATTGCTTTTCCCTGTCAACATGTATTGGTCCCAAACAATCACGGGCCACAACTTGATCAAATAGTTCCATCATCTTCTCTTCATCTGCTTTTGTAACCTGGAAGCAGAAACAACCAAAACAAGGAAAATCTGATTATTTCTAGGAAAAAAGAGTGTGAAATTTAAGTGAGACTTGTGTTTCTAAATGAACGACCTCATGTTGTGTAGCTTTCTGGATTTTAAACTTATTGGACTACATACTTATTTATTATACAGGCTATACAGTACATAAAATTTGCATTTTTTTTATGTAACTAAAATGTTTAATTATGTGGGCTAAAGAAAACAAGAAAGTTATAGAGTATATTTATATGAAACATGCGTAAACTTACTGTATTTGATGCATTTTAATGATATATAATGCATAATACAGAATGTAACACCTGGCTATGTGTAAAAAATGGCTTTGATTTTCCTACCCCATTTGATTTCCATGCAACCTTCATAACACCCTAAGAAAATTTCTCTGGATCCACCCCTGTTTCTGGGTTATACTTCTGTCAGACTTCTATCACCATCATTGCTGCTCCAGAATTCCCCAACAGATTTCCACCTATGGCCACATCCTTCACCTTTAAAGTTTTGACTTGTTTGTAAGTTTTTCTGTTTATAAAAACCATCGTTAAACCACAGAACATTCCTTTAACTTTATCTAGCACTTCAAAGTGCAAATGTTTTGACCGTGGAGTGATGCTAACTGAACAAATCCGCTGAAAAGCTGTTTTAAGTGTACGTTGCTTTGACACAATGCTCTGCGCTATCCAGTTGCTATGCTGTTAGCGCCCTTGGTTACCATTATTTCCCATAATGCACCGCTTCTAAGAGCGCTTTGAGGTAAATAACATTTAATAATGTAAACCTGGGCTTTAACATAAGGGGAAAACAGAGTGCTACAGTTGACAGGTTACCATAGCAGTCTTTAGTGAAACGAAGCGAAAACACCTCGCTATTAGCTTCACGGCTAACCATAATGTTAGCGAGCTTCTTGGCTGTTTTTTGCTAACACCATTTTAGCACACGACGGTGGATGCAAACCCAAAACGATGCTAATTACAGCTGGCGAATAGCAGCCCTGGACTAATGGTAAAGTCTGACTTGGGCTTTTAACGTCTTTTAGGTGTGTGGATGATAAGAGCACTAACTTTGGTGACTGAAGCTGGTAAATAATGGAGAAGGAACAGTACAACAGCGTGGTCTTCAATGCTTCAAAAAGAGAGCTTTTTACTACGAACAATGGCTACAAATCCATGCAGAAGAGACTAAAAGCTCAGTGGAAAATCCAAAGGTAAGGTGTTTGGGGACGATTAAATACAAGAGAGGAATAGTACCAAGTCCTCTAGTTATCAGCTAAGACATGCTCTTAAATGTAAATGTGATACAGTGGACCTGGTAAACAAAGCAAGCATATAGACATAGGGGGCTAGAATATTCGTCTCTGTAAGTAAGTATAGTAAAGTAAAATAATAAAATGGGACGTATTGGTAATAATCTTACTAAAGCACTTTAGTATGTTTACTGAGTTATATTTTACTATGTCATTTTTCTCAAGCTTAACCAACATTTTCTCATAGTTCTGCAGCAATTTTAAAACCTCAAATGCAAAATCTGTGCTGTCTCCTGTAGCATAAAAGAAGAGCTGTCCTTGGATAAGCTGAAGAGTGTCAAGTTGTGGATAACTGCAGGTCCAAGGGAGAGGTTCACAGCGTCAGAGGTGATGTATGGGCGAAAAGATGTTATTTGCCGGCTAATTTCCAAGCAGTCTAAAATTCTACAAGGCTTAGGGCCACCCAAAATATTTAAGCTTCTTTCATTTGTTCAACCGCAAACACATTTTCACATTAGTTATTTCCTTTTATTTCAGATGGAGGCACTGAAAGTCTACCTGGATGGAGGAGGGAATATCTTGGTCATGCTCGGTGAAGGAGGAGAAATGAAGTATGACACAAACATCAATTTTCTCCTGGAGGACTTTGGAGTAATGGTCAACAATGGTGCGTATTGAAACCTTGTTGGAAAAACAGCTATGCAAACATTGCCCATGCTGTTTTTAAAATGCTTTGTATTCGTTTTCATCTTGTTCATCCAAGATGCTGTGGTGAGGAATGTGTACTACAAATACTTCCATCCTAAGGAGGCGCTTGTGTCCAATGGTGTACTGAACAGGTTCACCCGTGTTTTTCTCTTTTTATGTATATTTCACAGAGTCCCAGATTGTTCTAGCCTAAATTTATGCTGGCATAATCTCAGACTTATCTTATTTCATCTGTATGCTGATACATGCCAAACTATCAATTCAGTTGACTGTTTCCTGTGCAGGGAGATCAGCCGTGCTGCTGGAAAAGTGGTCACGGGAATCATTGAAGATGAAAATGTTGGAAACAATGCACAGTGAGTCTCAATCTTGTACACCTCCATCTTCTGTATTAAAGAGAAAGACTTCACATTTGAGCTGTTGTCTTTCTTTGTGCAGGGCGCTCACATTTGTGTACCCGTATGGTGCCACACTGACCGTGATGAAGCCGGCCGTGGCTGTTCTTTCAACGGGCTCCGTCTGCTTCCCCCTCAACAGGCCTGTCCTGGCTTTCTATCATGGCAAGGTCAGAGGCACAGTGTAGTGACAACTTTCTTTTTCTAACCATATGGTCAGAAATGTGGTAAGATGGAGATTACTTCTTTTTTTTTTTAATGTAGAATTCTGGCAAACTGGCTGTCTTGGGTTCCTGCCACATGTTCAGTGATCAATACATAGACAAAGAGGAGAACAGTAAAATCATGGTAAGTCCACTTTTTTTGTGTAATTTATTAGGTAAAGGTAGAAGCATGATCCTTCTAGAATAAAGCTCCTTTAAATGAAACTTTTTCTTTTATCACAGGACGTTGTGCTTCAGTGGCTCATGACCGATAACATTCAGCTGAATCAGATTGATGCCGAAGACCCAGAGGTGAGGAAGAGGAGTGTGCATGGCAGAATGGCTTTCCTAATTGTGTTCTCTCTCTCTTTTTTTTTTTAATGAGCTAAGGTTCTTCTTTTCTTCTTGTCCTTTTTTTTGTCCCCCAGATCACAGATTACACAATGCTGCCAGACACTGGCTGTTTGTCTGAACAGCTCAGAGTGTGCTTACAAGAAGGAGACGAAAACCCACGGGACTTCACCTCTCTCTTTGATATGTCTTTGTTCAATCTGTCGACTGACACCTTACCCCAAGTCATCAGGTGAGAAATCGGTCACCCTCCCCTGAGTCCAAACGCTGTTGTTTCCCTTCGAAGCTAAAAACAGATCTTTGGTTTGCAGTGCTTACAAGCAGCTTAATGTGAAAGCTGAGCCGCTGCAGCTGATTGCACCACAGTTTGAAACTCCTCTGCCTCAGCTTCAGCCTGCTGTGAGTTTTTTTTTTTCCCTGGGGTTTTTCTGTACAAAGGATTTCACTTCAATGTAACTGAAATCTTAAGATAACATTTTTGCTTAAAGTCCCACAAGTTTGAAGCCAAAAGTAGGTGCTGCCCTGTCTTTCAGGTCTTTCCGCCTGCCTTAAACGATTTGCCTCCACCCATGCTGGATCTGTTCGATCTAGACGAAACATTCTCGTCGGAGAAAGTGCGTCTGGCACAGCTCACCAATAAGTGTAAGTTCAGAATTGCTAATGGAGCATTCAAACATGCACTGCAGCCCTCTAGATATCATTTGATGGAGGCGTATGTGAGGACTTACATGTCCAGGGCAGTGAGATTCCACATTAAACTGACTTTCATTTGCTACTTATCACGTATAAGACTAATGATGTGTGATAAGCTAATGTGCGAAGCTTGGTGGTTATTTTCACAGCAGTTCAGTAGTCATCCTGTATCTCATATAGGTTGATCAGGTGTCCCTCTTTACGTGGGACTGCACAGCAGTTTCAGCTCTTGCATCACATATTAAGACTTAACCTATGTCTTATCTTTTAATTGGACCTAGTTTTAAAAGTCAACATATATATTATATATAAGACAGGACACTTCAAAAGTCAGCCAATTCCTCCACGGTTGTTATCTTTAGTGTCATGTGGCAACACGAAGCAGAGCAGCTACCTAACTCTACTCCCACAGTATCCTCCCCTCACCCCATCTAATCGTGGCAGATGGCTGCCCCTCCGTGAGCCTGGTTCTGTTGGCTTCTTCCTGTTAAAAGGGAGTTTTTCCTTCCCGCTGTCACCAGTTGCTTGCTCATAGGGAGCATCTGATTGCTGGGGGTTTCTCTCTATTATTGTAGGGTATTTACAATAAAATATAGGGGACTGTGAATTGGCACTATATAAATAAAATTGAATCGAATTATTGAATGTCTGAAGAATGTTGTCATGATTCTCCTGCAGGTTAGCATGTCATGATATTTTTCTGTTTACACTACTTAAAGTTTAAATTTACAAATCACCAAAAGTGAATGAAATGTTCGTGGAATATGAATAAAAGTACTACAAATAACAGGAAATGCAGTGTGTTTTGTTTTTGTAAACAAGTCTAAAAAGGCCTGTTGATACCTCCTGTCAGGTGGGATGCAACTTTCAATCCTCCTGCTACAGATATTCTTTACATGTTAAATGTTTGCTCATGAGTCTAAGTCTGATCACCCTAGTCCCACCTCTTGTACACGTTACCCAGACATCACCCTTAAACTAAGTTTATTTCTGAACTTGCCTGTTTTGAAGCAGGCAGTTAATCGTACTCATCCTGATATTAAACTGGTTGTGTTCACAGGTACAGACGATGACCTTGAATTCTACGTCCGGAAATGTGGCGAAATTCTCGGAGTGACTTCTAAGTTGGACAAAGAGCAGAGGGATGCCAAGCACATCTTGGAACACATTTTCTTCCAGGTTGTAGAGTTCAAGAAACTAAATCAGGTGAGTGTGTTCATAACTACATCTTCCTGTATCTAAAGGCTTTGTCCAATGATGACTTTCCTCACTTTTGGCAGGAACACGATGTGGACCCTGAGGCCCGGTTCACTCCGCTGTGATTGGATTCAAGAAACCTGAACATTCGATACGTCCCTGTTGAAATTAGAAAGCTTATGAGCACACAGTTACAATGGAGGGACTGCGGTAACCACCTGGTACCACACTTTTCAGAACATGTACAGCTACATTGTATAACTTTGTATTGTCTTTCATTGTAAGAATATACCAGAGCAAATAAAGTTCTATACCCTTTATTTAACATTGCTTTGAAAATATTTTTGTAGTTAAAACATTGATATGATTATTAAAAAGGCAAACTGTTCTGCATCAGTCCTCACATGGATCCCTTAAAAACAGAACATGATGTCAAACTACAGATTTGAGGGCAGGGCGGTGGGGTAACTTGGACATAGTGTGTGAAGAGGCTGGGAGTGCACATCACACTTTACATCTAACGTTTTTCCCTTGTAAAGTGTTAATTTTAGCCACATCAGGGCGAAACATCAGCTAGTGACTCTTGTTGTGAGGGTTTTGGACTCCACGGTTGCTCCAGAGTGCAGGACTCCACGTAGAATCTGGGGCTATTGCTCTCCGACTTGATCACAGACACGTCCCATGACATTTGCGAGGCGGTGAGATCGTTGTATGACTGATCAAAACAAGCTGCCTGCTTTGGCTTCTGAAGGAGCATGTGGGGAGTGGAGGACTTCCCCAGTAACGGGATGGCCAGGTAGCAGCCGTCAGCTTCATGAGTGTTCATGGTGTTTACTGAAAACCCTGAACAGGGGGAGGTGGTGTCAGAGGACAGGCAGAGAGAGGCTCCAACAGACGGCCTGGTGTCCAATCCATCAGCTGTCGTGTCATTCAACACCCTCGATGTGGACAGTTGTTCCACTGACAGTGCAGACAGCAGACTCTGTTCCCCATAAAACTTCCTGTCAAGTTCTGATGGAGATGAGCACTCAAAGCTTTTCATATCTAAAAGGTAAAACACGTTGGACAGAATTCAGAAACAAATCACCCGATGAGGCAAATGAACACATCTAATTCAGTCCAGTTTTCTTACCTTTGACCACAAACACTTTCTCCATTGTCTCCATGTTTAATCAGGGCTGCCTGAGCTCCAGCTGGCTTTTAAGCTGTTGGAGCTACTTGCTAATTGACCCAGCTGCAGATCATCAGTGGAAGCAGGAGGCGGACCTGTCAGCCCTGTACAGATTCAGGCCCTTTAATTTACTTGTGGTTTATTGAGCACTAATCTGTTAGGTTATATCTAAGGCTGTAATTTTAACAAAAGCACTAAACTTTTTAAAAACTATTTATTTGTATGCTGTTTAAAAAAATCTTTTAGCATAAAAATAAAATTTTTATTAAAGAGCTCACACATACTGTTGGCCTAACCAATACAGAAACATAAAAAAATACTTTTTGAATACTAGTACTATCAATTTAAGGCAGCTGTGGCATAAACCTTACACTGGGTGGTGGTCTAATAAGCACTGTATTGTTTAAAAGCTGTTCACAAACATACTATAGATTTTCTGGGAAGGAAATAGTAGAAAGTATATTTAGTTAAAAGTGTAAATACGAAAAAAACAAACAAAAAATAAATTAAAATGACTTCATAAGTAAAGATATTTATGTGAAAGTGTCTGAAATTTTCTAGTAGAAAAATCGTGTTTTTTCAAACTAAATTTACTGTTTTACTGTTTTATTATGTAACAATATCTAAACATCCCCTCTGAGCAATTGGGTGTTTACAGTGTTTGACTGAGACACACAAATGACTGCAAAAAACATTATTTTACGATAATAAAACAAAATTTACACCGCTGGGACAAACCGGAAGCGTTCTTTGTGGCTACGCGCAGCTCCAATGCGCAGCTACGTCACTATCCGGTTCCTATGACAGAGAAGAGCGCGAGATAGAAATCCAAGAGCGCGGACAACTCTGGCGCTCCGCACCAGCTGGTTGTATAGGCTGTAACATTAGAACAGTGCCGAGCCTCCATCACCAACACTGGCTACAGCATAGAGACATTAATCACGGGTATTACGACGACATAATACCGAGTACGTATGTACATGACGTGCAACGGCCGCCGGAGAAATCGCTTTCAGACCGTAAACAACAGAAATAGAGGGAAATGTCCCGATGGCCGCGCGGGTAAGATGTTAATATTTATTACCTAAATTAGCTGTGCTTATTTTATTTTTTTAACACGGGGGGGGGGGGGGATAATGTGAGTATTTAACTTCTTCTGTTTAATACAGTCAGTTGGAAACTGAAGTCTTTACTGTTACCTAACCCTGCTATCCCTGGGAGCTCGCTTGTGTCTGTGCCGCCCTTTTTCCGGACACGGAAAACAGGCTTAGGGTTAAACTTGAGGCCAAACACGGTTTCTCTTAGATCTCACTAGATAAATAAATCACTGCTCAACACAGACATAATTGACAAACAGTATGTTATTTCTGCGAGCTGTTATCCGCGCAGTTGCTAGAAAAATAAGAACGATAATCTAGCTGTCTTCCGGACATCACCAGGGCCGGTCAGTAGTGAGTTGCCTGTCAGCTATGTTCGTCCACATCACAGTTGTTTGTCTCTCAGTGAGGATGGAGAGGAGGCCATGCATCAGGACACTGATTCTGATGTGGCAGAGCAGAGGGATGGAGGGAAAGTGAAGGTGAAATGGACTCAAGAGGAGGTATTTGTTTATTTTTATTTTTTAATATATATAATGTAAACCAGACCTTCATTTAAACATTGAAGTAAACCGACTATTTAGATGGCTTTAGAGGACAGGGATCATAAAAATGCTAATTTTTGGGTGTGTATACAGGATGACAAGCTTAAAACGCTGGTTCAGAAACTGGGACCAAATGACTGGAAAACCATAGCCAGCTACATACCTGTGAGTCTGAACATCTTTTCTGAAAGAATGTATGTCAACAGAAATCTTTTTCAGTATTTTGAGTTTGCTTTTTTGTTTTTTAGAATCATACTGAACATCAGTGTCAGCACCGCTGGTTTAAAGTCTTGGACCCAGAATTAGTGAAAGGCCCCTGGACTAAAGAGGAAGATGAGAAGGTAGGTAGTTCAGAGGTGTGAATGGAGTAAATATGTTGTGAATAAAAGCATGCTGGTCATCTTTTTTTTTAACTTTTCTTTTTTGTCCTCTAGGTTATAGAGCTTGTCAATCTTTATGGCAACAAACAGTGGGCACTGGTGGCCAAGCACCTGAAAGGCAGACTGGGGAAGCAGTGCAGAGAGCGCTGGCACAACCACCTCAATCCCAGCGTCAAGAAGTCTTCATGGACGGCTGAGGAGGACCTCATCATCTATAAGGCTCACTGCCTGCTTGGCAATCGCTGGGCTGAGATCGCAAAACTGCTCCCTGGAAGGCAAGTAGCTACTCTGCCAGAAACAGAATTTGGCTGATATGAGCTTTTACATGCAAACTCCTGCTCTTTTCTGAAGTGAATTCTTAAATTTTTAACTTAGAAAAGTTTGATACTTTGCCGTGCTTGTCAGATACTTTGTAACAACTGATGAACAATTTAATCAGCTGCCTATCTGGTGGGTCACTTGTCCTGCAATGGACTGCATGGACTCCTACACCACAGTCTTAAACTTAAACAGTAGTCCTTGTTCTGTTCTCAGCCACAAGGGACTTGTTCCAGCTAGACTGAGCCTGTAGGTCACAGCAGATCTTCGCAGCAGAGTATTGTCTACTGTTGTTTGTTGGAATCCTTTCATCCACAGGATGTGAGACACACTTAAGAGGTAGTGTATTACATTGTTGGATGTCTCAGGAGAAGGGCCAGGGCTAGGTTGTTAGCAATAAGTCAACTTTCAAAACAAGTGCGAGGATTACTTTGTGTTGCCAAATAAAGTCAGTATGTGGGGAAACACTGCAATTCATGTCCTGATATATATTGACAGGACGGACAATGCAGTGAAGAATCACTGGAATTCGACCATCAAACGGAAGTTAGAGATGGGCTTCTACTCCGGGGAGGTCTTCAGGCCCAATGAGCTGGAGCAGCTGTGGGCTCGTGTTAACAAGGATGGTCAGGTGGGCTGTGTTTCCATGATGTCTTCCTCTATGATACAAGATACAAAAGATACAGAAATTGGGTTCTTCTCATTACACAGGTGCCCAGTTGCTCTCAAGACAGTTCGGACAAGGACTCGGAGCAGAAGATCCCTCCTTCAGTAAGTGAAAGTTCGCATTCATTAAAGAAAATAACACAGTTATCTTAAGTATCAGAAACTAGTCTATGCTAGTGTTGTTATAGAATCTCCTTTTTCCAATAGCTGCAAGAAACGTCAGCTAAAGCTGGCACCAGCAAAGCTGGGCCGTCAAAGTCTGTTCCCTCTCCAAGCAACAGTCTGAGTCCCAAGAGTGAGGTGGACAGCACAGGAGCGCTGAACAGCACCAGCTGGGTGGTGGATAGCTCCGGATTTCTGTCTCCCACTGGCCCAGCTCTGAAGGAAGTGTTAGACATGGTGGATGGGGTGAATATCTACAATACTACAGGGTTATTTAAAAAAAAACTGTCCTGGTTTTATATTGTCTATAATGTATTCTCTATACTGTTTGTCCTGCATCTGTTCAGTCTTGGCTATTTCACAGTCGTGGTTGCATGCTGACCTAACAAATAAATGTCTCTTCTGCACTAAGGATCTTGATGGCTGGTGCAACCTCGCAGCCTTTGACCTCCCCGAGGACAGTCCCAGCCCAGAGCGACATCAATTTCGTCTGGAAGGCAGCGCCTTGCAGGAACTAAGCAAAGGCAGCAAAGGAGAACTCATCCCCATCTCTCCTGGGGGCGTCACACCCCCCTCCATACTGAGCCACCGGAGCCGAAGGTGCATCGCTTTGTCTCCCGACGCCAACAAGTCCATGACTCCTAAGAGCACCCCTGTCAAAATCTTGCCCTTTTCTCCATCTCAAGTAAGTCCCTTGTTCAGTGGTACTCGCAGTCATGTCCTATTAATGCACTCTAGTGACAAATGTGTGTTTTTGCAGTTTCTCAACATGTGGACTAAGCAGGACACTCATGACTTAGAGAACCCGCCTCTCACGTCCACACCCGTGTGCAGCCAGAAAGCCATTGTTACCACCCCACTGCAGCGAGACAAGACGCCTCTCACTCAAAAGGAAAACTCAGTGTAAGAGTCGTCTAATTGGTGGAGGCATCTGATGGCTTCGTTTTTCATGGGTTCATCTAAAAACAGACAAATTTCTGAAGATTTGATGCCATCAAAGCATCTCCACCAACTTATAATAATGATTCTTGCAC
The DNA here is from genome assembly GCF_051167445.1 of Perissodus microlepis. NCBI lineage: Eukaryota > Metazoa > Chordata > Actinopteri > Cichliformes > Cichlidae > Perissodus > Perissodus microlepis. The sequence continues at coordinate 5,863,621 of NC_140465.1, forward strand.
ATTTTAATCTCATGTAATGTTCTTAGAATTATTAGAGTGTGTTTTTCTACAAGTACAAAGGGTTGTGCACTGAATATGTCAGATTCAATGGATTAACATTTATTACTAGTATTTTTTTACATCAATTCAGTTTATTCATTTATTATATAGAACCAAATCACAACAAAAGTCACCTAAGGCACTTTATATTGTAAGGTAAAGACACTACAACAATAGCGAGAAAACCCCAACAATCAGGCGACCCCCCCCATGAGCAAGCACTTGGCAGCAGTGGGAAGGAAAAACTCCCTTTTAACAGGAAGAAGCCTCAGGCAGAGGTTTGGAAACAGGACAAAAGAGACACTGTGAAAGAGAGTGAGAGATTAATAATAGCTAATCATTAATTGTAAAGTGGTGTAAAAATCAGATATCGGTTCGATGCTGATTCAAGTTTGGAGAGATTAGATATTGGTGACGATGGGCTAATCGAGTCCTATGTTCAGTGTTTAATGCAGCACTTGCATTAACATAACATCTCGCCAGCGCCTCGATTACTGTAACTATTCAGCCTGCTTGTGTCTTATCTGCTCAAAGCCACACGTATTAGTGAGGCGGTACAGGATTAGGATTTTTATTTTTGTCATTAACATACAGGGAGTGCAGAATTATTAGGCAAATGAGTATTTTGTCCACACCATCCTCTTCATGCATGTTGTCTTACTCCAAGCTGTATAGGCTCGAAAGCCTACTACCAATTAAGCATATTAGGTGATGTGCATCTCTGCAATGAGAAGGGGTGTGGTCTAATGACATTAACACCCTATATCAGGTGTGCATAATTATTAGGCAACTTCCTTTCCTTTGGCAAAATGGGTCAAAAGAAGGACTTGACAGGCTCAGAAAAGTCAAAAATAGTGAGATATCTTGCAGAGGGATGCAGCAGTCTCAAAATTGCAAAGCTTCTGAAGCGTGATCATCGAACAATCAAGCGTTTCATTCAAAATAGTCAACAGGGTCGCAAGAAGCGTGGGGAAAAACCAAGGCGCAAAATAACTGCCCATGAACTGAGAAAAGTGAAGCGAGCAGCTGCCAAGATGCCACTTGCCACCAGTTTGGCCATATTTCAGAGCTGCAACATCACTGGGGTGCCCAAAAGCACAAGGTGTGCAATACTCAGAGACATGGCCAAGGTAAGAAAGGCTGAAAGACGACCACCACTGAACAAGACACACAAGCTGAAACGTCAAGACTGGGCCAAGAAATATCTCAAGACTGATTTTTCTAAGGTTTTATGGACTGATGAAATGAGAGTGAGTCTTGATGGGCCAGATGGATGGGCCCGTGGCTGGATTGGTAAAGGGCAGAGAGCTCCAGTCCGACTCAGACGCCAGCAAGGTGGAGGTGGAGTACTGGTTTGGGCTGGTATCATCAAAGATGAGCTTGTGGGGCCTTTTCGGGTTGAGGATGGAGTCAAGCTCAACTCCCAGTCCTACTGCCAGTTTCTGGAAGACACCTTCTTCAAGCAGTGGTACAGGAAGAAGTCTGCATCCTTCAAGAAAAACGTGATTTTCATGCAGGACAATGCTCCATCACACGCGTCCAAGTACTCCACAGCGTGGCTGGCAAGAAAGGGTATAAAAGAAGAAAAACTAATGACATGGCCACCTTGTTCACCTGATCTGAACCCCATTGAGAACCTGTGGTCCATCATCAAATGTGAGATTTACAAGGAGGGAAAACAGTACACCTCTCTGAACAGTGTCTGGGAGGCTGTGGTTGCTGCTGCACGCAATGTTGATGGTGAACAGATCAAAACACTGACAGAATCCATGGATGGCAGGCTTTTGAGTGTCCTTGCAAAGAAAGGTGGCTATATTGGTCGCTGATTTGTTTTTGAATGTCAGAAATGTATATTTGTGAATGTGGAGATGTTATATTGGTTTCACTGGTAAAAATAAATAATTGAAATGGGTATATATTTGTTTTTTGTTAAGTTGCCTAATAATTATGCACAGTAATAGTCACCTGCACACACAGATATCCCCCTAAAATAGCTAAAACTAAAAACAAACTACTTCCAAAAACATTCAGCTTTGATATTAATGAGTTTTTTGGGTTCATTGAGAACATGGTTGTTGTTCAATAATAAAATTATTCCTCAAAAATACAACTTGCCTAATAATTCTGCACTCCCTGTAGTTTAAGCAGGGCCTGATGTTAATCTGAACAATGATTTCTAGCGTCTTTCTCACAGTAAGAATTATACGTTGTTAATCTAACACAGTGTATGTGAACTTCTCTGTGTTCTCCTTTTTGTTTTCTCTAGTTTTGTTACACCCAACCACAAGTCTGAGCTGTGTACCCCACGAACTCCAACACCGTTTAAAAATGCCATGGAGAAGTACGGGCCTCTGCAGCCTCTGGTGAGCATCAGCATGTGCAGTCTGGGAAAACATGCTAGCTCTCGTCTTTCTCCTGTGCTGTTAACAGCCTTTTCTGCTCTTTTGTCAGCCTCAGACTCCCAACCTCGAGGACGACATAAATGAGGTCATCTTGAGAGATGCGGGGATTGACTTAATCATGCGCTTAACTCCACCCGAACAGAGGCGCAAAACTGTGGTAACTAAAAGCCGATTTTAATACATCGCACAGATTTTTAGTCATTTCAGTCAGAGGCTGGTGTCAAACTCACTTTCTGCCCAGCATTTGATTTCAAGTAGGCCAGACTGGTAGATTTACTAACCTAATACACCTGCATATTGTTTCCCTTTCTTTTAGTATAAAGAAATATAATACCCCATCCATTAATATGAGGCTGAGATGTATTATAAAAATAAACACAATTTTGAGTTTGTCCACTTTAGGAAGATGCTACTACAGTAAATTAAAGAAAGTCATCATCATGGCTCATTAGGCTTACACTGAAAAAAAAATAAATAAATAAAATAACATCATAAAATTATATTAAAAAAATGCTGGCTAGCAGCTCAATATCTAGAATTTTATTTAAAAATCATTAGTGTTCTCTTAATTCACAAAAACTGTCTCTTTTTTTTCATCCCCGTGGACCCGCTATACTAATATAGTAGTAGTGTGGGTGCTCTGACATCTTGATACTCCTGATCATAACATCCATAGTATACATATTGTGCACTAAATATCTAAAACCTGGAGTGAAACTGATCCTAGGAAAACTACTAAAAGTCTCACTAGCAGTTGTAAGTAGATGTAAGTTGCTAAAATCATCAAACTTTACAGTTCAGTTACATGTGCTGTCATGCTCTGTCAGTGATAGCAGTGATAGCTCACATGCATCAGGTCCCTTCACTTTTGTACACTTATACTGTGGGCAGTATAACACAGTGCTAATCCTACACTGAATATTCGAGTTTAAGACACAAATGCCAAAAACACTAATACCTGGGTCAGGGAAAGGATCTACTGCTGTTTCTTAGCTAGATAGCCGGCACTGGTAGCGATGACATATCCTTCCCCTACTGGCTGAATATTCTTAGGTGGTCTTCTTTCCACTATATAGTCTGCACGGTTTTGCACTCTTTTTGTTCTGCTATGTTCCACATAATTTAAAGAAAAAATCATTCTGAGTGCAACATGTATGAGTATAATACACCTAGAGCCGTAGCTGCAAACTGACAAATGTTAGTATGGAGGAATTCTGTTTAAAAGGGTTTTTGTAATGGTGCATGCAGGGGATGCTATTTTACTCTGTTAATGACTTTCAGCTACACAAACACTGAGCCTTTTGTAACTTGTAAAGTTTTGGAACATAGCACCTCCTTTCTTCACACTCAGGAGTTCCCACCTCGGGGCTGTCAATCACAGTTGTCACACACAGAAAGCAGCCTTGTTCAGTCACTTTACCCAAAGCAGGCTCTTACTGCCACCACTCTGTGAGAATGCTTTGAGCTAAGAGCTGCTGACAGCTCATTGCTACCCTCCTTCCATTCTTCACTCAGATATTTTTAACAGACCTTGTTTCTCATTGCCGATTTGATCGTCTTTTATTGCCAGCATCGCCCTCCTATGAAGAAAGTGCGTAAGTCGTTGGCGCTGGATGTAATGGACTGCCAGGTGATGCCTACATCCAAACGTAAATCAGCCAAACACAACATCAAGGTAAAGTGTGTGGGAACGCTTTATTAGCCTGCGTGTGGTTTAGTCATATCCTAATTCTTGATATTTGGTCCTTACTTTTTTGGCCACAGGAAGAACCGATGTTGATTTCTGTCAGCTCTTCACCACTTAGCAGCAAGCGGCACGAAAACATTTTGGATCAGGGCTTCCTTTTGGGACCAAGTGACAGTGCCATATTTCCCAGCACAGTCCCCCCAGTTACAGTATGTTCCACCTTTTTGCTCTTTTGAGAGGAGTTATAAATGTAATCAGAGAGTGAAGTCATTTACATCTGTTTATGGTTTTTTTTCCCTCCACAGATGTCAAAGGAATGGGAAATGGTTGTTTGCGGACAAACTAAAGACCAGTTAATAATGACAGAAAAAGCCCGGCGCTACCTTCGCTCACTAAAATCCCACGCTCCTAGCCGGGCTCTGATCCTGTCCTGAGATGGCTCGTGTTTTTACGCCAAAATGTTACTTATCCAGAACTTACAGTTGCTATTTTCCCATTTCTCCTGAGGGCCTGGTGTACTTTGTGGCGGGGAAAAGGGTCACGTCTTGTAAGGTTAGCGCCATGTTTGAACAACACGTTAGCGATCAGGTTATTGACAGTGTTAGGCCTGTCTGAAAGAGAATGTTGCTTTTAGATGTAGAGTCAGGCTGCCAGGCATGTTTAATTCCATAGTTGTTATTTCAGTGTTTGAAAAGAACGAATGAATGTTGAGGGGGAAGAAGAAGAATGTGTAAATGAAAAATCAAGGCTGTATAGTTTTGCCATCACTGGAAAAAAAAAAAAAAGGTTTTACATGTGATTAAACAGTTTTTTTAACATTGTGTTTTGTACAAAGGTTGCCCTTCCATATCCATGTTCTGTGTTATGGAGGATTTACAGGTTGAACAGTAATGCATGAAGGGAACACTTATTGTAGGATCTATTTAGCATGTATAGATTCTTTTTATGATGCATTTCGGTACACACAAATTGTAGCTTCCCACACATTGGAGAGAAATTGACACTAATCATATCTCTAAAGATGAGGAGCTACCCATCAAGATGCGTACATCTCAAGTTTTAATCTGTAATAGTCATTTATGTGAGATGTAGTGAAGGTGTAAATGTGTTCCAACTGTTGGTCTGAAGGGGATTATAAATAATGTGACACTGTAAATAGAGTTGACTGTTTGCTCTATCATACAAGAATGTTACAGAATTGAATAAAATACTGATATGTTCAATACACTTGCTGTTTGATTATGCTGCTGCAACTTTGTGATGCAGTCCTGACAAATTAAGGTGTATAAAGTAGGCTTTGTTTTAGTTGGAATGTGCTGAAAGTGTAGTCTAATAATTGGAGCCTGTTTTAGTTTATGTAACATTTTGTTCAATTATGTTTATATAGCACCAATTCACAACATTTGAATCGGGTCACATTATATTACAAGGCAAAGACCCAACAATTAGGAAGCCTCAGCGAGGTTAAAGGTTAGAGGTTAAAGTTCTTTCCTAGCTTGAGTTGGAGTTGTCCAGGTAACTTAAGATATTTTTGTTTGCTGGGATTCTTGGTGTGTCCATTAAGACAGCGGTCCCCAACCCCCGGGCCTCGGACCGGTACCGGTCCGTGAGTCGTTTGGTACCGGGCTGCGAGAGTTGAGACTCAGGTGTGAAATGTATAGTTTTCAGGGTTTTTATCGGTTTTCAGCGTTATTTTGTTATCGTTTTTATCGTTTACTCGGTTTTCCTTGGTCTTTTCACGTGTGTTATGAATAAATTTTCTTTTTTTCGGTACCGGTACTAGTTTTATTTTGTTGTATTTATCCGCGACACCTTAAAGGCCGGTCCATGAAAATATTGTCGGGCATGAACCGGTCCGTGGCGCAAAAAAGGTTGGGACCGCTGCATTAAGATATTAACTTTCAGAATTTTCCAATCACATTTTGTTTAATCCATTTTCTTAATGCAAGATCTAAATTTCTGAGTAAACAGGAATGTGAAAAAGAACAATTTCCTAAGGCTCTATGTAATCCTGTGAAAAATTCAAAAACAAACTGTTTCCATTGAAAGTATCAGTGTAAGTGGAGTACACTTAATGTACTCACCATCAGCACAAGAAACCACCTCGATAAAAAACAGGTTTTGGCAGTTGACTCACGTGGTGTACTTTAGGGTGACCATATTTTGATTTCCACATAAAAGGGCACTTGGCCCGGTCATGAAGAACTTTAATAATACCGTTTACTTCAAGAAAACTTTAACATTATTAAACGACAAAAACTTCTCTATGCGGTTAATGAATGGTGAAATAAAAAATGTCATATAGGCTTTTACAAGTCAAATGCAAAAAAAGAGCACAATTGGTCACATTAGTGTACTTTTAAAATTAGTTGTAAAATGCTTACAATTTAAATGCGGTTTTTATAAATGAAAAAAAAACAAAAACTAAACAAGTCCGATTTGCAAATACTACTTTACAGTGATATCGGTAGCTGTATAGGTACAAAAATCTAGAAATTTCCTGAAAGCATCCAGAATCCTGTTGCAGTATGGCGACGGCACAGCTGATATTTGCGAACATGATCTAGTTTGCATTCGATGTCATAGAATGTAAATATAGACCATTATTTTATTTACAGTGCGTCTTACATGTATACAAAGTATTTATATATTAAAATAATAATAATAAAAATGATAATTTTAGTGGGCATTTATTTTTAAATGCAACGTGTACACCCGGATATCCCCCTACTGACAGGTCGCGCTCTGAGACACCGGAAGTAATCGTCGCTTTTGGTGACGCTGCATTAGACCTCAAGACATGGACCGGTCTAGTGAGTAGATTCCTTTACAAAACGCCGAATTTAATGTCATTTATGTGCATCTTTGGTTTTATTCATGTCGTGTAAGCTATTGTTGAAATGCTGGTTTTAGCGTTGGTGGAAAAATACCGCTCTGTGCTCGCAGTGTGCCGTTTCCTACTGACGTTAGCTTGCTGGCTCGTAGCTAGACCTGCACGAGCGAGCGTTACATGAATGAATGAATTGTATGTTGAGAAGCTATTATAAAAATGTATTATTCTGTTTATTATATATTTAATTTTGTGTTTATGAATTCACCTTTCGAGCAGCAGCCGGCGTCAGATTACTTAGTCCATGCTGTGTGTCCGCAGGGCTGTTCGGGTTGTTCCTTCTCAGCCTGGCTCTTTCCGGAGCTCAGGCGCTCACACCGTCACATTACCTCTCCCTGTCTGATGTGGCCCGACTGCAGACCCTCCTGAGCCAGCAGTTCACTGACCTGGAGTCCGCATACTACTCAGTTGTAGGTCTGACCAAGCTGGGAGCGACAGTTCCCGATCACGAAGTGAGAAAAACAGTCCTTCATTATTTGCATATGTAATATATGGAATCTAGACTCCCATCGGTCTTCACTATGTGGCTGTTTTGCGTTTGTTTGTTTTTAGGATGTGTGCCAGTTTGTGAAATCTCAGCTTGATTCCACTAGTGTTGATTCACTCTTCTTTGCTGCTGAGATCAGTCGTGCCATTTCAGGATGTGAGGTATAAAAATATTTCATGGTGTCTCTCTGTCTGTTATCTCTTCTTTCTGTTAGAGATAAGTGTAACAGAAATGCATGAATTACATTTGTGTGCATTGTTTTTGTTTTTAACTCTTTAGATCCCTGTATCCAACGAAACCCGCGACCTCCTCCTGGCTGCAGTCAGTGAAGATTCGACCATGACTCAGATTCATCGGGCTGTGACTGCTCTCAGCTCTCTTGGGCTTCCTCTTGCTTCCCAGGAAGTTGTAGGTTCCTTGACAGCCCGGATCAACAAAGAGGATAATGTTATGGCGTAAGTGTTAGATGCTTTTCAGTTGTCATTACCCCAAAAAATACAATAAAAATAAAGAGAGTCTATGCATCTTATTTTACAATAAATGGGTGTTCTCTTTGGACAGCATCACCATGGCTCTGCAAACAGCATCCCAGCTTTCCCAGCAGGCAGAGCTCGGAGGAATACTGGAAGAAATTGAGGTGAACTTTAAAACTACCACCAGATGGTGCTGTCTCACTATTTTTTGACTTATAGCAAGAAATCCTATATCTTCAAAAGGGGGCCCTATTGTATTTACTTATGGTTTTATATTTTTATTCTTTGACCCTAGAAGGATTGCTTTGCATGATGTAAAGCTGCAAATGATCCACATTTGTGTTGCACTAGGCCTTAGGACAGCCTCTTTGTTCAAATGAGGCATTTTAGCTTCCTTCTGATTGGCTTCTTTTTACAATCACAAGGTGTGAACAACAGATGAGCTGAGCAAGTCAGTGATATCCCCTCTCAGTGACAGTAAGGAGTCAGGAGTAAAAAAAACCTCTGAAGTCTGAACTTTTGACTCCGAGGTGTTACTTGTACATATGCTGACCTTGGCTTTGTTTAATAAGAGTATCTATCACTGCAACAATATACACGACAGAAATTAAGGTAAATTCTAACTCCCCTTCTGATGGCTTTTCCCTTCCAGGATCTGACAGCTCGCTTGGATGACCTCGGTGGCCTCTACCTCCAGTTTGAAGAGGGACTCGAAGCAACCGCCATGTTTGTGACCGCTGCTTATTCCCTGTCAGATCACATGGACATGGAGCCTCCTATCAAAGAGGTCTGATATCTGTTTGTGAGGTGCTGTACCAGCTGAAGTTATATCGATTTGGCTTGGTATTGATGGCAAATGTTCTCTTCACACAGGATCAGGTCATCCAGCTGGTGAATTCTATCTTCAGCAAGAAATCCTGGGACTCTCTGGCTGAGGCTTTCAGCGTGGCAAGCGCCGCCGCTGCTCTGTCCGGCAACCGCTTCCACGTACCGGTAGTCGTCACTGCCCAGGGCCCAGCTACTGTTTCCCACAGCCAGCCAACCCTGCAGGTACACATGATGGATCGTGTTCTATCTACAGCCCTCAGTGTGGTTTTTAATCACCTCACAGTCACATCACCCTGTCTCTCTCTCTTTCTGATTCACAGCTCCTTGTCACTGACGTCATGTCTCAACCACTAGACTCAGCCAACGTGGTGGTGGAATCTGCATACGCTGTGGCCTCGAAGACTGCCATTCTCAACCAAGCACCATTCACAATTAATGAGTATGTATAAGAATCCAGATGTATGTTAGCTGTACAGTCGTTTCTCAGGTTCCCCAGAAGTTGAGATTTATCCCCAACGACAGGGTAAACTCCAGTATTAAAGCAGACAGTTGGCTGTAGATTGTGTTTCTAATCCTCTTTACACAATATCCCAACGTACTTTCATTTTACAGTAAATTGTGACTGCAACCCCAGCCGTTATACTGAGTTCTTCTTATTTTCTCCTTTTCAGCGGCGTCTTTGAACTGAACTTCATGTCCAGCCAGCCAGCCAGCGGATATTACCAGTTCACCATTGCAGTGACCGGGGACAGCCGGCTGGTTGCCAATCATGTCGAGGTAAGTTTTTTTTCTTGCTACATTTAGCTGGAATTGGCATGCATAATAATAGTCATTGTTATTTTTCCAATCAGTGGATCTTTATTTAGGTTTACAGTGACCCCTTTTCCCTTTTGTCAGGGGTATATGTAAAATAAATCATTGTAATGACACACGATTAGAACAATAAGAAGTCTTAGTCCCCCCTTAACTAATATGAAATATTTGCCTGAGGCCTGTAGTGTGCACCTAAGGTCACTTTTAATTGCTGCTGTTTTGAAGCAAATATGTGACTCGTTAGTGTTTGCAGAGCAAAGCAACAAGCAAATATGAAAAAGTCAAAAAAAAAAAATTTTCCATTTTTTTTTTCTTTAACTAAAAAGCTTAAAATACAAACAGGTCTCTGTTGGTCACATGTTATGTTACGTTAGGGCAGTGGTTCCCAAAATTGTTTTTGCTAGGCCCCCCTTTGTTTTACAAGAAAAATGTTTGCGCCCTGCGCGCGCACAAACACATCCTCCAACCACACACACCTATATTTTGCTCCATTGCGGTTTATTTCACACCTCAAACATTTAGTAAACAATTAAGCAAATACAAGTAATCTGCAATAAATTACAGGTAATAATAAAATAAACTACCAACTCTTGTACGGTACGTCCACACCTACACGGGTATTTTTGAAAACGCAGCTGTTTCTATGTGCTTGGGCCTTTCGTCCGCACCTAAACGGCGTTTCAAATCACCGAAAACTGAGATTTTTTTAAAACTCCTTTTTTGCGTTTACGTGTGGACGAGGAATACAGAGTTCGTAACGCAACGTCAAAGGGATGTGCTTTGTTTCACGTCACGCTGTGCGCCACGTTATTGTTTACATGAGATGAATTGCAGAATGGCAGATAGTCAGATTAACAGTATTTTGTCTCTATCTTCAGGTTTTACACGCTTACATACACACACAGTTACTGTCCCTCTATTTACAAAGGCAGAGGCATCGCGATGTGATTATTTTACGTGTAGTTGTTTTTTTCCTGTGTAATAATATTCAACATTGCTATCAATAAATTTGTCAAAAAATGCCTCTCTGTGCAAAATGGGTTTAAAAACATAAACAACTGTGGGATACTGTTTGTCTGTGATTTGAACCCAGGGAACAAATCGTGGCAGGATCAGCCTGATGTTATTTGTATCCCGCTGTAACTTTCGTGTATAAAGAGCTAACATCTCCAACATGTCAGGAGTAGTTAGTCATCACAAGAAGTGTTTGTGAACTAAAAATCAAGAATGTGGGATGCTGCTTGTCCGTGATTTGAACAGCCCAGCGCTGCTCCCGACAAAGGGAAAACCAATTCTGCAGGGGAGACCTACCTCGGCACTTGTGCAGGTGAAGCCAAAGGGAAGATTTGCTTCACCATATTTTCTAGTCTTTGGCTTAGAATGAAGTTGGTTTGGAAACATATTCAGCGATGCTTCATCTCCTGCTTTGCGTTTGTGTAGGCGCCCCGTGCTAGCAGTGTCCAAGCCTCTCCCCCCCCCCCCCCCCCCCCCTTTTTGCAATGGCTCTGCGCCCCCCACTTTGGGAAGGTCTGCGTTAGGGCATGCCACGTCTCTTTCTTCATCCTCGTCTTTATATGTAGCCACAAACATCCTCCCAGCTGTTATACTGTTATTCTACCTTGAAAGATGACATTACCCAGAATACCATTCTGTAAATATGAAAGATTTGGAAAGTGTTCATATTTCAAACACTGTTATGTGCTTTGATTTCAGGAAGCTGTTGATTATTAAAGCAAAACTTATGTGAATAGGTGGAGATGTTTGGCCATAATGTACATCTACCATGTTTGGGAAAAACCAAACACGGCACATCAGCACAAACTCTTCATAGCAGCATTGCTGCCACAGAACTTGAACAGTTTACAGTATTTCACAGTCGAATGTGAGGCCGTCTTTCTGGCTGAAAGAGAAAAGAATCAACATGTTGTAAAGGTCCAGTCAAAGTCTAGAACTCAACCTGATCAATATGCTGTTGATCTTAAGAGAGCTGTGCTTAAATGAATGCCTTAATCAAATATAGTCAAACCTCAATGAGCTGAAGCAGTTTTGTAAAGAAGGGTGGGGTCAAAATTCCTCTACAACGACGTGAGAGACGGATAAAGTCGTACACAAAACAGTGACGGTGCTGCTAAAGGTGGTTCTGCTAGCTGTTGAATGGTGGTGTGCTTAGTTTTGAACAGCGCTGCATAGACTGCATAGAAAACTTTCCTTTTAATGAATATACTACAAGTGTAGCTCGAGTTTCAACTTCTTAAACTGTGTCCACACAAAATGATTCCCTTTGAAGCTGACAGCTCATCGCTTGCAGACGTTCCAGGCTCCAGTTGCCTAGGTAACCCTTTAATGCATTTACTACTAGGTCATATCTCAATCGAAAGCATCCTGCACTCGCATTGGTACTCGCTTTCCGCCAACTTTGCATCCCAGTGATTATTTTACTCGATCACTTTCTGTGGGCTCTGGTCGCTACGTGTGGATGCAGCTCTAACTCCTGTAAAATCCACAATAGGCATTTTGGTTTATTGAGTGCTATTTGACTTATTATTGACTTAATATTCATATAATTAAAGAAATTACTGCATGTATGCTGATACATCTGGTGTACTGCCCATCCCACTAACCAGCAGGCTGTTTGTATTAATGACAAAGTGCCTGCTGTTGGGCTTGTGGAAACGGTGGTCCTCTACAGCTTCAGGAGCTTTCTTTCACTGCTGATGTTCAGTTATGGCAGAAATCAGAATAGTTTTGGTCAGTAATGAGTTTGCAATTATTAACAAGAGTGCTCTACAATCTTTATGTATTTCCTAACTTAAAAACATGTTCAAGATTGAACTTTAGCTACAATCTAACTGAAAACCAAATAAATAAAACTTGATCAGGGAGATGTGGTTATATAGACGATCTTGTTTTCTACATAGTTAAAAACAAAAATTAGAAGAACATATTTGTGCAGCTCTTGTTCATTCATATTGAGACATGACAAAGCTGGAGGGTGGGGTATAACAGGATACTGTGCAGTATGTGGGAACAATGGTGCACGTCATCAGACAGTCTCTCCATGGAGACTGTCAGGATATTTCACCTGGTTGTTCACAGGAGAAGTGCCGTAAAATGCTCTGTGTCCAATGGAAAAGGGAACACGAGAGAGAGAGAAGTACAAAATCAGGCTGCTTTCTTGGCTCCTCGCAGCTGGCCAGTCACGACATGAAGTGGATGTGAACCCAGTTACAGAAATCGTTGGACAGACCACTCTAACGTGGTGTGTGTGTGTGTGTGTGTGTGTGTGTGTGTGTGTGTGTGTGTGTGTGTGTGTGTGTGTGTGTGTGTGAAGTACCTGCTGCACCAGTGTTTAAAATTTGTGTTCATTCAAGTCCAGCAGCTTAGAGAAGGAAAGCAGAAGGAAAAACAGGGATCCATCATTTCTTAAATGAATAAAGAAATAATTATGTTAATAAGGTTCTCATCAGCAAATATTTTATTTGCCATGTACTTTGTGAGAAAAAAAATAGTAAAATCATATGTCAGTCCAGCAAACCTCTGATCCAAGGGATGATGGCACCGTCTTGAAGTTGGCACTTGTAGTTCTCATTTTGCTCTTTTGCAGTCTCGGTGTAGTCACGTATGGACCAGCTCTCCGTCTGCTACACATTTTGGTTGGAGTGGCCCTCCAGGGCTGCTGATGCAAGCTTTGGTCCAGCTACTGTGGAGTTGGATTCTGCGATCCTCTCTGGGGAAGCAGCTGAATGCTGTTGAGTTTTTCCACAGTAGCATATTAAACCATATTAAGGAGACATTTGAGCAGTGATTAAACTTTCAAAACAAGAGTAAAGGGATTGTCCACTCCTTTTAGATCAATGACAGATGTGTAGAATGTGATTTGCATCCACCAAGGATAATCTGTTCAGGCTTTAATATACCCAGGCTGCCTGCCCGTGTGCAGGCTGTGTGGGGAACCACTGAATTCTCATTGCATTGTTTGTGCACACACTTTGACTACTGTAGTCATGACTCTACTTTGTACTCTGTCTCCACCTGTAGCTTAAAGTGAAGGTGTCCACAGAGGTGGCTGTGACCAACATGGACCTCTCTGTGGTGGATAAGGACCAGAGCATCGGCACAAAGACCACCAGGTTGGAAATCAAATTTAAAAAGTGGTGCCAGCTTTTGTTGATCCACCGTAAGAGGAAAGTAAAATACTAAATGATTTTCATCTGTTTTTGTCTTTTCTTTTTTGTAAATACACATGCAGGGTGGACTATCCTTCCAAAGCTAAGAGCTCCTTCACAGCAGACAGCCACCAGAACTTTGCCATGTCCTTCCAGCTGGTTGACGTTAACACTGGAGTGGAGCTCACACCTCACCAGGTGTGTAATCAGAGTGTGACAGGAACACATGTCTACAGCAAACTGCTGACAGAACACTTGTTTCTGACTTCGTCTACTTTTATAGTCTCGTTTGTGACCATACGGCCCTCATAGTGAACGTCTAGCAAGAAGACACACTGGTTGTGGCAGGAGGGTGAGCTCAAACCCTCACTTGATGTCAAAAACCTGTTTCTTGTCCATGTTGCAGACCTTTGTACGGCTGCACAATCAGAAAACTGGCCAGGAGGTCGTGTTTGTGGCCGAACCCGACAGCAAGAACCTGTACAAGTTTGAGTTGGACACAGCCGAGCGGAAATCTGAATTCGACTCCATCTCTGGCACCTATTCTCTCTACCTCATCGTTGGAGACGCCACTTTAGAGAATCCCATCCTGTGGAACGTGGTGAGTGTTTGAGGCCTGTTGGCAATAGCGAGTCCTCGCTGACGTAAACACTGCTCACCCACTTTTAATCTTTTGAAAGGCCGACGTCATTCTGAAGTTCGTGGATGAGGAGGCCCCGGCAACAGTTCAACCTAAGACTCTTTATGTACCCAAACCAGAGATTCAGGTACTAGTTATGCTCTCTTAACATCTCATTTACTGGCTGATGATGGAATGAAACCAGCTTGATTTTAACAATCTCCTCATGTTTGTGCAGCATCTGTTCAGGGAACCTGAGAAGAAGCCCTCCACAGTGGTTTCCAACACCTTCACTGCACTCATCCTGTCTCCCTTCCTGCTGCTGCTCATTCTGGTAATAATAATAATATGTTTGTACAAAATGTTTCCCTTTTTTTTTTTTTTCACTCTCCATCTAGCTGTGGTTTCGTATACGTATGGAAGTAATTTGCTATTTAAAGAGACACACCTACAAACAAACCTATTTCATTATCAGTCCAAGCTTTCCCTGGTAGCGCGTCCGCCTGTGCCATTGCTCTGTGCAGTGATCTTTTTTCCCCTCTTGAAAAGCTCTTCAGTACGAAGCCTTCACAGACAGTGAATGAGACTCTAGTCCACTATGACTATAATACTTGTTTTAATTTGAAATCACAAAAGCTATAGTGTATTTTTTTCCCCTGGCATTTTCAGTGATGAATAATAGTCATTGTTGCCGTGGATCAGTTCATTGTGCGTTAGGTGGTAAACAATTTTTTTTGGCTCTTTTGTCCTCTTGCAGAGGACGAAAAATCACATTGTGTTTTATTCCCCTCTCTCCTCTGTAGTGGGTCAAGCTCGGCGCCAACATCTCCAGCTTCAGCTTCTCTCCGAGCACCATCCTGTTCCATCTGGGACACGCAGGTTAGTCTCCGTGTTTGAAATGAAATCTTTGCCACAGACTCGACTTTTTTTCCAGCTTCTCTGTCTGCTGTTTGCCCGCTGTTGTTCTACACGATGAGCGAATTGCTGTAAGAACAGCGCTGACATTATGCAGAATGATTATTCTAAGTATGCATTATTCATGAAATTCCCCAAACACCTCTGTGACATTAAGTCAGTTTTCCATGTGCGGAATTTAGCAGCCAAAAGAAGCAAAAATTTAAACCCAGAAAAGCACGACAACAGGAAATGCAAATTTCTGCTCATTTCCATCATCACTATTGTTATGCAAATTGCTCTCCAAAGTAAACATCTGGTGGGGCTACATCTCCCATGAAGTGTTAAAACCACTGAAATCGAGGGCACTTCATGATGACACAAAAGTGCGACAGGCAATTGTGACAGGAAAACAATGCAGAATTCCAGCGGACTTAGCTCTGTGCGTTTTTATCACCACAGAGTTCAGTGTTCTCGTCACGCCACACAGATCTGATGCTTCACCTGCTGCAGTGCTCTCTTTAAAGGGAGGTTTGTGTTTTAGGCGTAAAACATTTCCTTCGAAGTGCCGTGTCTCCCGATGTCTCTGCGCACACGTGGCAAAACTTTCATGGCTCTGTAACAGTTTGTTAATGTCATTTTTAACGCAACTTAAAACATTTTCGTGGAACATTTGTGCTTTCTTAGCGGCTGCTTCCCGCTTCCCAGAATATAAAGGGAAAAATGTGTGTTCCCCAACCAGTTAGCAAATGTTGGCTGGTTACTGCTGGGTGAAACCAGTTGCAGAGAGTAGTGTTTTTAGAACCAGAATGGGATAGGAAACCTATCTCATGTTAGTGACTGGCAGCAACCTGCCACAACTACTTGCTAACTGGGTCGGGTTCAGTTTTTCTTAGACCAGCAGCTCCCTGGGGATCACTAATCAGTCTCTAGGCTGAGGGACTCTTAGAAGTTTAAATATTTAAATATTGGACTCATTTAGTGTGACCCGTAACAAGTGACTGAGCCCATAAACTCATCAGCAACGTGTTTGCAGATGTCAGGACAGAGCGTGGTTTCTGTAAGCTGAGTAGGATGAGCCATTAGGAAGAAGGCACTTGTTAAATGCTAGTTGAGTTGGCATATTAATTAACCAGCTAATGTGATCCATGATACTAACACATGTAGGCTATAGTGTAAGTTTTAGAGTGAATGATGTGACAGCACAATGGCTACTACAGAGCAACAGGATGGTGGCTGCAGTTCTGTTAATGGCTGTGGCTGGCTGTCAAAACCACAGGAATATTTTTTCAGACAGTGTTAAAACATTCACATGTTTGTACTCAACTGTAATACTTCCAGTAAAAATATTAAAGGTTTTATTCTATAATTATTTCCTTTTGTTACCATGAAGATATATGTCAAATTCAAAGGACTATGGCTCAGTATATCATAGCATTGGAGCATTCTATATGATGTGAAGGAGTGGAGATGGGGAACTTGGCTGGGTGGTCATTAATGTTCAAATCTATTTGGTTGTTTCATTTCAGCCATGCTGGGCCTGATGTATGTCTACTGGACCCACCTGAACATGTTCCAGACTCTGAAGTACCTGGCAATCATCGGCGGTGTAACTTTCCTCGCCGGAAACCGTATGCTGGCCCAGAAAGCAGTGAAGAGGTACGCCTGCCAAATGCGACTGGCACAAATGGCTCCTAGAGAGTCCTTAATGGTAGAGAGAAAGCCTAGCCCTTTTCCAGATAACAAGGACTTCAGTGCTGTGAGGCCTCTAGGTAGTTCTTATCTCCAAACTTGAGGGAAAGTGCCTATTCTATATTCGTAGCTGTTCAGTGGGCCTGCAGAGGCTAATTTCGATATCAGGCTCTCTGCCAGTCGAAGAGCTTGTGCATACTTGGACAAGGAGAGAAGAACAGCAGCAAGATCTAAAGGAGTGAAAGCAGTGATGAGATCAGGGGGCAATTTCTTCACCGTGATTATGTAGAGCTCTTTGAGGGCCAGAGTGAGCAATTTGTCTCTGACTCGAGAGCTCACTTTGTAATTGTCCGCCTTTACCTCTTGATCTCACAACAGCCCATTTAACAACGTAGAAGATTTCAATTAACGATTTCACCAATGTCATTCTCCAACTGAGGACTTTTTTCCTTCTTCCAGGCTAGTTTTTGTCTCGTGAAGCTCTTTCTTTTCTTTAACCCTTCTATCCACACCTCGCTGTGTCTTACAGGATTGCTGCAGAGCAAAGTAGTAGATTGGCAAAGTATAGAAGCCTTCGATAAAGCCTCCCCCATTTGTAACAAATGAGTCGGTTCTGCTTCCAGGCTGAAGTAAGGGCATCCTCACAGACTGCATCCACTGCGCATTTCCATAATGTCTCGCAGCGTGCATGGCTGTGTGGTGCTCATTCTAACTCCGAGTGTTCACATGTACTTGCTGCCACCCCCCCCCCCCTCTGGTTTGCCTCTTCACTCATCCCACCACGATCACTACAACCATAGCCATGCAGCCACTTGGACAGTCCCTCCATTGTGTTGTCTAACACTCGTGGTTCTGGTTGTACCATTACATTTGAGAGATGTGTTTTGTGTCCATGTCCGTGCATCGTCCACGACTTGAGAGATTTTGGTCATGATGGTTGCTCTGTGTTTTTGCCTACTTACACTGTGTTTTGTGGTAGGGTGCACATCAGAATGCATGATCCATGATTTGTCAGTGATCAGGTGCTCAGTGAGAACCCAGAGAGGTTCTCATTCATTCATTCATTCATTCATTGTCATGTCTGTAATAACTAATGCTTGTTTTTGTTTCTCTCCACAGAAATCAGAAAAAATAGGGGCAAGAAAAAAGAAGATGATTGTTTTGTTGTTTCCATCAAAACCTTGTTTTGTTTTTTGTTTGTTTTTTTAAGAGAAAATGGGACGAAAAGTTGAAAACTTCAAAGCATGCAGTTTGTCTGTGTTGCCAAATGGAAGAAATTGAAATATCACGTCTCTGGGAGTCTGGAATAACACTCAGTGCAGAGGACTGTGGAGCTACTGATCATTGCACTTCATCTTCCTGTGAGATTTGTTTTCTTATTGCGAGCTGTTTTTGTTGTTTTTTTTGTTTTGTTTTTTTCTTAAACCTGGGTTTGTCCCCCCCCCCCTCGTTTTTTTTTTTTTTTTTTTTTTTTTTTTTTTTTTTTGGTACATTCCTCTTTTTTGTCCCTCAGCTCACCTCGTAACATTTTTCAACTGTTAATGAACCATATTGGCAGTAATACTGACACATGGAACATTTCTGTGGCTGTTTCCTATTTGATACAGAGTCGATGTCTCTGAGAAAGTCTGTTAATAAGTAAAAAAAAGAGGGCAATTTGAGGATGTTTTTGTAAAGAAGAACAGGAAATAAAGGTGCTGGGGAGGTCAAGTCTCACGTGTTTCTTTCTTTTTCTCATTATAGAGAAGAATATGAGCTCAGTGGTTTTTTTGTGTATGTCAAATTGATTATATATTTATCTCTTATATATTTTATTTTTTTGTCATCACAGTAGGGGAGAAAGAAATGATATTTGCTTGGGTAAAAACATTCTTTGCATTTTGTGAACCGTTAACTTTGGACTAGCTTTATGCATTTTTCCAGCTACAATCTAAAGGTGTCTCCTAAACACATTAGATAAATGATAAATGTACTGGCACTGCCATAGTACTTTCTTAATCAAAGTCACACTGCTGCTTTTAAAAGCTACACCTTTAGTGATCCCACACACTCTGAATGCATCAGAGGCCATTCAGGGTTCAGTATCTCACCTAAGGACTCTAAGGTGCTTGAACTGGAATAGCCAGAGATTGAACTACTAACCCTCTGATTGGTAGATGACCTGCTCTATCTCCTGAGCCACAGCAGCCTTGAATTTATTGCAGGTCTGAGTGGAGGGCGGCTACATGTACTGAATGCAAATGAGCAGATTGTGGGAATAAAAATAAAAAGCATAGCATAGAAAAAAAGTGGAGAGTTTGCTATTTTGTAGTGCAGTCAGAATATAACATATTACTATAGCTTATATAAGATAAAAGATGAATACTTACTTACTTATCTCAAAAAGTTAGGAATTTATTGTGAAAAATGCTTCGTCTGATAAAAATATATCACAGAATAAAATTATTCGTATTTTAAAAAATTCTCTAAGCAAGGAGCTGAAAGAAAATGAAACCAGCAGTGTGGCACTAAAAGTATTTTATAGTTATCTGAAAACTGCTTTACATCTGTATTTAAAAATGGACGCCAGCATTAAGTGAAGTAGCTGTCATCATTTTGTGATGTTTCCAGTAAGTCTTGTAATCATTGATGCAGAGAAAATGACCTGAGGGAGATTTATTGTCCTTTACATAGAAGGCATCAGTGTGTTCACAAAGAGCCACACATGTTTGGCTCTTCTCCTGCACACAGTGGAGCAGGCTGGAGGAAGCATTAGGAACAGAGAGCAACTTTTAGCCTAAACATTAATCACTCATAGAAATCACATCAAAAGCTCGTCACTTGGACTCACTTGGGTTGTGGATAACACCCCCATTAATTCAAAGTCAGATCAAATGACAGGTTGCGAAGATTATTAATCCATAGAACGGATTCATGGATGATTCAAATGTCGGGTACTGGTGTTTGTGCATTATGGATCAATGGCAGAGCTTAATGAGAGTTCTAAATGGAGCAGAGCTGTTATTAAGACAATGTTAGAAGCAGCACTTGTGCTGCCACGAGTCCAGCCGCCTGCTGGGGTTTGTTCCTCAGTTGTGCAGACAGTACCGTGATTACACTCCCCGCTATTGTACACACATGTGTGTCCCTTAAAGCAGCGGTCCCCAACCTTTTTTGCGCCACGGACCGGTTTATGCCCGACAATATTTTCACGGACCGGCCTTTAAGGTGTCGCAGATAAATACAACAAAATAAAACTAGTACCAGTACCGAAAAAAAGAAAATTTATTCATAACACACGTGAAAAGACCCAGGAAAACCGAGTAAACTATAAAAACGATAACAAAATAACGCTGAAAACCGATAAAAACCCTGAAAACTATACATTTCACACCTGAGCCTCAACTCTCGCGACCCGGTACCAAACGACTCACGGACCGGTACCGGTCCGAGGCCCGGGGGTTGGGGACCGCTGCCTTAAAGGGATATTTTTTAATCAGTCTTCACACAAGATAAAAACAGTTCACCTTCCCAGAGTTAAGGTGCTCCATGGTACCTATGGAGGAATCTTTGAAGGTGTTTCACACTCGGTGGAGTTGTGTAGTCTATAAAGCGTGCCCATGATGGCCACAGTAGACAATTACAGGCTAATGGTAATGCCAGCACATACTGTAGTGTAGCAGGTACAGAACACAGCAGAAAGACATCCAGTTAATCTGCAGTGTTTGAAGAGTCGCATTAGGCAGCAAAAACTACTAGTTGCATGTGACTACAGCAAGACTTCTTTTTAAACTCATAAAATATATTATTGCTTCAAATATGTACTTCATTTCCATACAAGCTTTCTAAATATCACATCTTTTGTCTCGTGAAACATCTTGAAATGTTAAAGAAAAGGTGCAGATGTACAGTAACATCAACACGCACGGCCATTTAACAGCCATCAAGGCCGCATCTGTTAATCATAGCAGGAAACCTGTAACACAGAGTTGGCATTTATAATGCAGACATGGCCCTGAAGACACATTCTTGAGACAATCCTCACATAAGATACACGTTTCACAAAGATACACAATCAGAAAGCCATTAAAGGGTTTTTTAATGAAATCTGGTCACACAGTTTGATTTGGGTGTTTGAATAACCCAACCCCCCCTCGCCCACACACACACGCACACACACATACACATATATACACACACAATGATAAGCTAGGCTGTAGGATTTCCTCACAACTTTTAATGTGAATATATAAGACGATTTCTTTTCTTTAAAGGACACCCTCAAACAAATAAAAGATGGTTAAAAAATGTGATGATAAAGATTTCCTCCTCAACTCAGCAGTCTGTAAAGAGAAAAGATTCAGTTTAGTGAATCTGCAGCTGTGGGAAAAGTCAAATTCTGAATGTTTAGGCTTTTTAAAGATTGGAGACGTGTATACCTGTGTCTCAGGACATTCCCGTGCACCCCCCTGTATCTCTGATTTCTCTGGATGGCTGTGAGGTCTTCCTTGTATGTCCCCTCATAGATATCTGACTGACGTTTCATGTAGCTCTCACTTCCGTCCCTGGGGGGAAAAAACAAACAAACCCCACAATAATTCCTCTTTCACTGGCTATTTGTACTGGTAACCCACACACATTGGAGCGATTTCATTCCACTTGTGTTACCTACCCCAGCCGTTTGCCCATGATTGTCTGAAGGAACTTTCTGGCAGAGATTTGGCCCAGGACTTTCCTGTAGCTGTTTGTAAAGATGGCATCAGCGTGGCGCCCTAAGCTGGAATCAGAAATGGGGACAGTTTGCATCAGTTCAGTCAGTGTAAGCAGAAAATAAAGTAAACTGCAGTACAGCGGCAGGATTTATCTGGGAGCTGGCCAGCGGTCGATTTACAATTTGCTCACATCTTTTTATGCATCCACACTAAAGGAACAAAGGAAGTTCGAAGTATTAAGACACATTTAGCAAAAATTTATAATACGGCCTGCAACTAAAGGTGTAATTACCCTGTAATCAAATGGAATTTCAACATATTTGCTTTGAAATTACAATGTAGTCATGGTTACCTATAAATATTTAAAGGTAAGTACACCAAAATAAGAAAGTAACAAGTGAAGTTTTTACAGGAAACAAAGAAATATACTGTAATGACAAGTGCATGTTCACTGCACAATCAATTTTAAGTAATGTGCAATGAAATCATAATATTGTAGAAAAACAATATTTCCCCATCTTACATTAGAAATATGTTATATTTGCAGCACGGGCTGTATTATGGGGTGGATCGATCTTAGCCACATTTCATAATTAATTCATAAATGAAAACTTTGTGCACTATTTTAATAAAATGTAGCTCCATATCTAAAAGGCTATAGGTCAAAATATAAAGATTTAGGTCCAGCATAGACTATCTGTAGTCCAATGTTTGCTTGTATTGTATTCAGCTGTGTGTATTTTTTTTTTTGACATATCTTTGAAAACGATGTACCTTCTAATAAATCAAGAATCCCCATTAAAAAACTGTGTAAATGATCCACTTTGACTGGGACGTTTCATTAGCTGAGCCTTTGAGCCATATTTTACATCAGCCACTCAGACCATATTAACATACGGACCGCAACTCTGCTGGCTCCCTGGGAGATCGTGCGTCTTCCTCCTGCTGCTCTGCTGGATTCTTTAGTGAAGATGTCATCAGGATAGATGTATCCCTCTGGCCGAACCTGAGAAACATCCCCATGAACTATATGAATGCAGAACATCTTAAATGCCATTATTCAAACATAGCCCTTTATCTAGCAAGAACAATAATTTCATAGTAGTGCAGAGTCTTTGTAAAGACGACAGATTTAAAAGAAAAGAAAATATCATCAGTCTGCAAAATGCTTTAGCGCGTGAAAAATGACATCTGCAGCTTTGGTACACGACACTGTGACGATGATGCCTCGTAAACGTAACGCGGTGACTAATCCAGACTTCTTGACCCTTTTTAGCAGAAGTACAGAGGACACAGCTATGACATGTCAACTGTTAGATGAGCTTCGACACAACCATTTTTCTAATCCTGACAGAAATCAAATATGTTATATTTAATGTTTAATTCAGATTTTGAATATTAAGAAAATTTTCTATGTCACTTGGTAAGGCTTCTAAACATTTCAGCTAAATGATGCATATATAGTGCATATTGGTGTGATTTGCCATGAGTTTACAAAAAATGTTCCCTTTGTGTAATCATCCAATGCTGTCATTGATCGGCATTCCCAAAGCTGAACGGCTGAACTAAGCAAAGGGTTTACGTAACTTTCAAAATATGCCTAAACCTCAGTAAAAATGGAAATGAACAACACCTAATGAATTTGAGTGATTTTGTCAGGACTTACCTAATGGATGGGTAGAGTGGGGAGCCTGACAAAGTCATGATCAGGCAGCAAAGCAGCAGTGCAGCTTTCTCCATCATCACAGCTAGTCCTGGAGAAGAGTGGATAGCCAGAACAAATGACAGGAGTAGAAATTACATTAGAAAAAACGCTGAAACCACAGTTTCCCAGACCAGCCTCATCGCTCTGCACAAGGAACTGAAGTTGAGGCAGGCAGAGATGTATAACGTTACAGGAAATATCATGATTTTAAGAATAAATAATACATTTATACAAACATGGATATCAAATTCAGAGTGTTTTTTCTAAGTTACCTTGATTTTTTTTTTTCTTGGTAAGAATCCTGAGTGCCTCTGCAGTTTTATTCCGCACCTTTCACTCTCATGATGTCTCACTTCCAGGAAAGAACGAACAAAAGAAAACACTGGAACAGCACTGTTTCTCATCCCAGAGTTCATGCTCACTTTATACTGAACCTGTGGCTCCAGTCACGCCTACATCACACATGATTCTCTCTCTCTCTGTCTGTGTGTGCGTCCGGGATGCGGATTGGGGGCATATTCACTTAATCATATGAGAAGTTGCTTTCTCTCATCACCGTTTGTTCTTCTTCTTTAAAAAACAGAAACTTTATTTAAAAGCATCTGTCTAAAACTGTTTTGGCTGGATTTCATATTTACATGATAAGTATGAACAATGTTTTGTTCTCATGGCCTGATATTAATACTTTACGTCGGTATGCAACAACATTTTTATAAGATCAAGACCTCGATTAATGTAAATAATAAAACAAGCAAACGAATAAACAAACAAAAACCATTAACGTTTTTTTTTCATGCGCCACTCTCATCTCGACCTCAGCTGAGTTTTGGACAATAACCTAACGACATAAATCCGTGTCTCACCATCAATAACCCGATTCTGTAAATGTTAAAGTTCCCTTCAAAGCTTTGTCGCACATACGGAACCATAGTTTAGAATAAGGAGATTATGACGACGGACCGTGAAGATGGACGTACAGTGACATTTTTGTCTAACGGACATTACGGACTTCTCGAGGATTGTAGTCTGACATTTAATTACCTTATTAACACACCGGATAAGCGCCTGAATTGACTTAAAGATAAAAACTATTTACCTCTTTTCGAGCTTCCTCTATGTTTGAAACAAACTTACTAGTATGTAGCAACACTTCACAAGAGTGAAACGTTTTTCCGGGTTTCATTAGCGTCAGGTGCTTGAAACAGGGAGTGACTCCTCTTGATACTAAGACATCTTTGGCTCCACATGATATCTGTACCTGAATGACAATTCACTCGAGGTAGTTAGCACTCGTGCTGTATCTTACTGAGTAAAAAGGGACTTTTGACACTATGTTAGTTTTTAGGTTGCGGCAAAAGTAGCTAACTAAAATACATAGTCGCTCATTTCCAGATACACCCGATAGGGAATTACGAAGCCTTTGCTCTTGTGGTTAGCTAAGCATGGAGTACCTCAAGACTTTAAAACCCATATTTACAGTAACCCAACACTGGCCACCTCTCAGCCGCATCCAGGCTAGATACTGTTCTAAACTGGCTAGCGCTGTTGACACTGAGAGAAAAGAAGAAGACTGTAGACAAGTTCAAGAGTCGGCTATCATCTGGTCCAAGTTTTCAGGATTTCGTTAAAGGGCTTCCAGCTAACAGGAGCCGTGCTGCAGATGAAGAACCCTCAGAAAAGCATGACTATCTCTCTGAAGGCTTGTTGATGGGAAACTCAAGGAAAGGTCGGTGAAAGCCATTTGTTTACTTAGCTTTGAATGCTTGTGGTGATGCTAAAGGGGTTCTTCAGCTTATTGGCTTATTGTTGCAGTTTATTTTGAAACCTATGGATGTCAAATGAATGTGAATGACACAGAGATAGCCTGGTCCATACTGCAGAAGAAGGGCTATCAGCGCACAGCTCATCTAAGCGAGGTACAGCTGACTTCTGGTTTTATTTTATGAATCTAGCAGAAGTAATTTTAATGCAGTTTGTTTAAGATGTGCGTGTACTTGCATGCAGATGTTGTTCTTCTGGTAACGTGCTCTGTAAGGTAGGAGCAAAGATCAAACTCATGAAAAGTTTTGAAATCTAGTGCTAGGTGATGGCAGTTTTGCAACCTAATCTCTTTTCTTAACAGAGAAAAGGCTGAGCAAACAGTATGGAATAGACTGCAACAACTAACAGCTATGAAGAGGAAACGATTAAAGACCCACACACCAATGAAAATTGGAATTTTAGGTGAGTAAGCTCTCATGCACTCAGATGATGGAGGTCACATTAAGGGTACGTTCATGGGTGTGTTTGTCTCAGGCTGCATGGCG
Source organism: Perissodus microlepis (assembly GCF_051167445.1). NCBI lineage: Eukaryota > Metazoa > Chordata > Actinopteri > Cichliformes > Cichlidae > Perissodus > Perissodus microlepis. The sequence continues at coordinate 5,889,313 of NC_140465.1, forward strand.
GAGAGGCTGAAGATGGAACTTCTGGAGCGAGAGAAGCTCGTAGATGTCCTCGCCTCTTGGCTGTATCTGAATCAGAATCAGAATACTTTATTAATCCCGAAGGAAATTATGGGTTACAGCAGGCAGCACACTAATGTCGCATGCGCGCTTACAAAGGAACCTTCTGACCGAACTTTACACAAACATCACATTGGGAAGACATGTCAGAGAGGTAGGCTGATAGGAAAAAACAACGTAATACATATCATGAGGTGAGAGGAGGAGAAAAAAAACTCCACTCAGACTGAGCTCCTAATGGGAGAACAGTTTGAGAACAGAAAAAAAAAACACCCCAGCACAAAAAGCACATGACTGTCAATACACCATAGAAACACAAGACAAGCAACAGGGGTGGGTAAGGGTAAGAGAGAGCCGGTGTGGACAGCGCATCCGGTCCTGCAGCATGTCTGCGCTGGTCCAGTCGACCCGCCATCTGCACCAGGAGGGAAGCATCGCAGGCGTTTGGAAAGGGAGGGGGGATGAGTGTGTATCAGTGTGTGTGTGTGTGTGTGTCCAGAGTTCAGCAGAGACAGTGTCCTTCGCCCTGCCAGGCTAAGTAAACAGTCCTCCAGCCAACCCAGGTGGCCTTGCGTAGGATAGGAAGAAACAGTCTATGTTAGTTGGCCATAGGTGTGCGTGGTTGTCTCTCTAATAAACCTCCGACAGACTGGCGACCTGTCCAGGGTGTACTTTTGCCCTATGACAGCTGGAATAGACCTTGAATGGAATAAGTGGGAGAAAATGAATGATGTTTATGAACTGTAGTTAATATAGTCAGACGATAAGTTACCGAGCAACAGGCCACAAGTCTTGGTCCAGAAGCATATTCAGATTTAAAAAATAAAATGTTAGCACCGACGTTTGAAGCAGTATACTGTCAGTAAGACTGGAGCAACTGCACACAGCTGGAAACAAATAAGTACAGTAGCTAAGTAACATGTTGTTATTGCATCCATTCAGCCATGTATAATTAGTACATCTACATATACATGATTTCTAATGTGGTCCGTGCTGTATGTTGTATGTTGTAGCACAGTGAAATGTCTGACACTGACCATGTCCCAGTACCTGAGAACCCTGGTATGGAGGGGGAGAACGCACCTCTTTGCTGTATTTGTCAGAAACCAGACATCAACTGCTTCATGATGTAAGTATATATCAGTTTTATATTTGCAGTACATGCAATAGGGCTGGGCGCTAGCTTCAAAATTGATATCAGAGATTTTCTTTTTAATGGAAATCTTCTCCACTTTGTGGGGATAGGTTAATTGAAAAATCTAAATTGCCCATAGGTGTGAAGGTGGGAGTGAATGTGAGTGCGAATGGTTGTCTGTCCCTGTGTGTTAGCCCTGTGACAGACTGGCGACCTGTCCAGGGTGTACCCCGCCTCTCGCCCTATGACAGCTGGGATAGGCTCCAGCACCCCCCGCGACCCTGAAAAAGGATAAGCGGAAGTGGATGAATGGATGGAAATCTTCTGTTTCAAGAAAACTGGCAATAATGAACAATACGGTAACATTTTATTGATGCTTGCAGTTTTGAGGCAGCAGTATTTGTAAGTGTAACTAAATTCCAGGCATTTTCCATCCTTCTTTTCCTATCTGCTTTTTTTGTAACTGATGACACATTTCCTAATTTTCAGTGTGAAACAAGGTGCCAGCAGCAGCATTACAGTGACCCAGCATAAATCAAATGTAAGCACAAACGTAGCCAAGGTAGTGTTTTTTCTGGAAATTTTAAGTGAAAGGATAAAGTAACTGCTTACCACTTTAGTTTAACAATGATTAATGAAATGTAACCGTGTAACTCATCAGCAGTCTGCACAGTAGGGCTGTTCGATATAACGATATATATCGGATGACGATATAAAAACGTCTATCGTTTCATTTTACGCTATCGTTTGTTTCGTGGTGTCGCAAAATAAACTGTTTACGGCAATATTTTTTCATTATTTTGATGGTAACTGTAGTGACTTATATTAATTTCTTAAAGTTCTCTCTTTCTCTTATATTTAATATAACCACACTACGGACGGACAAGCGACTGTTTTTATGCGTTGTCGTTAGCAACAACGGCGGTAAAACCATCGCTTGTCCGCCTGTTTATTTTCCACATAAACCTTTCAGAATAAAGCTCAAGATCCTGTTGAGACTTTTCGAAATAAACTGAATTACGTGAAAGAGTATGCAGAGTGTTTACGGATGAGAAGCAAAAAAGAGCCGTCAGGTGCTAAAAAATAAACCTTAGACTCAAACGTTAGAACAGGCTTTTCCCCGCAGCACGCCGTGTAATAAATACTCACAAAGAAAACGGCGGCCGTTACAACTTATGTCTAAAAATGTATCGTTTCATGCATCGGTTAAAACACTCGACTCCAGGCACACCACGCCCAGCTGGAAACACTTCACGCAAGTCGAGCTGCAGGAGATTCACAGAACTTTCAGAAAATGTAAAAATTTTGTGATTTATATCCTTATCGGACGATAGATGTCTTATATCGGGATATGAGATTTTGGTCATATCGCACAGCCCTACTGCACAGTATGGTCACATATTAAAACTGAAGAATATTTTGTACTTGTAGTGTTTCATCATGGGTCCAGTTTTTACCCAGGTGCTTAAAGCCCTTCTTTACCCTCATGTAACACCAACAGTCATTTCCAACCACTGTTTCCTGTTCCTGTCACTCAAACAAACAGACGACAAACATCTTCTATAAACTGGAATCATTTCAGTTTATCGGATTAGAAAACATCTAATCTAGCGTTGATATTACACTGCTGTTTAGTGTCTGGCTAATCTCAGTGTCACCAAAATATCTGCCCTACATGTCAAACAATGAGAGAACTTGAAACAGTAACATCACCTAGCAGCTTATTTTAATTAGTGCTAACGTTTTGTTTGCTGGCTAACATTGCTATTATTATACCATACCATACCACCTTTATTTATAAAGCACTTTAACGTAAAACCAGAGTTCACAAAGTGCTGTACATGCTAATAGCATAAGTAAAGAAAATTAAAATGAGATAAAATAAGATAAAATAAATAACTAAAAAACTAAAATAAATTGAAACATGTTAAAACAAATTGAGTCAACCCCTCTAATCGATGCCAAAGGCTTCAGCGAATAAATATGTTTTAAGAAGACTTTTAAATTCAGAAAGAGAAGAGGCCTGCCTAACATGCAAGGGTAGATCATTCCACAACTTTGGAGCAACTACAGCAAAAGCACGATCACCTTTAAATTTATACTTAGTTTTCGGTACCTTAAGGAGCTGCTGATTGGCGGACCTAAGGGAACGGGCAGGTGTATATGGTTGTAGTAGCTCCGAGAGGTAGGGGGGGGGCCAGGCCATTAAGAGATTTAAAAGCAAATAAGAGAATTTTAAAAACAATCCTAAAATGTACAGGTAGCCAGTGGAGTGAAATTAAAATTGGGGTAATGTGCTCAGACTTTTTTGTTCCAGTTAAAAGACGTGCTGCAGCATTTTGCACAACCTGCAGGCGCCTAATGGACGCATCACTAACCCCAAAATAAAGTGCGTTACAATAATCCAGCCTAGAAGTAACAAAGGCATGGATTACTGTCTCAAAATGCTGTTTAGATAAGATAGGCTTTATTTTGGCTAATTCCCTCAAATGAAAAAAAGCTAGCTCTTACAACAGCTCTGACCTGGCTTTCAAGTTTAAGATTTGCCTCTATTTTAACTCCCAGATTAGTGATGACTGGTTTAACATACTGTGCCAGCGAACCAAGATCTATAATAGTGGCCTCAGAAGCGCCACCAAAAACCATCACTTCTGTTTTCTGTTCATTATAATGTAAAAAGTTTAAAGCCATCCAGGCCCTTATTTCATCAAGGCATCTGAGCAGCGGGTCTACTGAGAAGCCATTTATCTTTTTAAGTGGGAAATAAATCTGGGAGTCATCGGCATAGCAGTGGAAAGAAATCCCATGTTTCCTGAAAATAGACCCAAGGGGTAGGAGATATAGAGAGAAAAGAAGCGGGCCTAAAACTGAACCCTGTGGGACCCCACATTGAAGAGAAGCAGCAGAGGATACAAACTCCCCGAGTTTCACAGAGAAAGTTCGCTCTGCCAAATAGGATCTGAACCACTGCAGTGCGGTACTCCTAATACCCACCAACTGCTCTAAACGGGAAATTAAAATATTATGATCCACTGTATCAAAAGCAGCAGTTAAATCTAACAGCAAGATAATAACACAGTCACCTGAGTCATTTGCCAAAAACACATCATTAAAAACTCTTAAAAGGGCAGATTCGGTACTATGTAAAGCTTTAAAACCAGATTGGAAAACTTCTAAAATACCGTGTTCTTCTAGGAAGGACATTAATTGCTTGTAAACTACCTTTTCAAGAATCTTTGAGATAAAAGGCAGTTTGGAAATAGGTCTGTAATTTGCAATAATACCAGGATCAAGAGCAGGTTTCTTGAGTAGAGGCTGAATCACTGCATGTTTGAGATTGACAGGTACAACACCAGAGGACAGACTACTATTTACAATGGATTGTACAGCTGATGCTATAGTGAGAAAAACCTCTTTGAAAAATCGAGGAGGGAGAGCATCATAAGGGGAACCTGAGGGCTTCATGTGAGCAACCAACTCCTGCAGGCAGAGCAAGGAAACTGGCTCGAACCTGTCAAAGACAGCACATATAGTCAAAAACCAGACATCAACTGCTTCATGATGTAAGTATATATCAGTTTTATATTTGCAGTACGCGCAGTAGGGGTGGGCGCTAGCTTCAGCAATGTTATCAGAGATTTTTTTTTAAAATGAAGATCTTCTATTTCGAGAAAACTACCAATAAGGATATATGCACAGATATAGAAAACAATACTGTAACATTTTATTGATGCTTGCAGTTTGGAGGCAGCAGTATTTGCAAGTGTAACTAAATTCCAGGCATTTTCCATCCTTCTTTTCCTATCAGCTTTTTTCTAATTGTCAGTGTGAACCAAGGTGTCAGCAGCAGCATTATAGTGCAAAAGTAGTGACCCAGCATAGATCAAATGTAAGCACAAAAGTAGCCAAGGTAGTGTTTTTCCTGGAAATTTTAAGTGAAAGGATAAAGTAACTGCTTACCACTTTAGTTTAACAATGATTAATGAAATGTAACCGTGTAACTCATCAGCAGTCTGCACAGTATGGTCACATATTAAAACTGAAGAATATGTTGTACTTGTTGTAGTGTTTCATCATGGGTCCAGTTTTTACCCAGGTGCTTAAAGCCCTTCTTTACCCTCATGTAACACCAACAGTAATTTCCAACCACTATTTCCTGTTCCTGTCAGTCAAACAAACAGACGACAAACATCTTCTATAAACAGGAATAATGTCACTTTATCGGATTAGAAAACATCTAATCTAGCGTTGATATTACACTGCTGTTTAGTGTCTGGCTAATCTCAGTGTCACCAAAATATCTGCCCTACATGTCAAACAATGAGAGAACTTGAAACAGTAACATCACCTAGCAGCTTATTTTAATTAGTGCTAACGTTTTGTTTGCTGGCTAACATTGCTATTATTATAGTCACAGTTAATTGACTTTGAATAGCTTTATTTCAAAAGTAATTTTACAATTTCACAGCCATTTAGCTGTGTTAACTGTACATGCTGTTGGTCATAAGGCATGCATGGATCATTTTTATAATCAGCCTCTTATCTTTTGTCCACCACAGGCTTTGCCATGATAAATTGGTCAGTTGACAACCAGGAGCCGTACACCTTAACCTCAGAGGCCAGGACATCCAGGGGCAGTGTGAACACGCACTTGTTTAAATGGGACGCAAGACGGACTATAGAGGGCCACCCCCTTGCCAGACAACCAAGTGCTGTCCCTGTCCACGGCCAGTGTGAGAAGGACTCTCACTAAAGTCAACCCACACAAAGCTGCTGGACCAGACAATATACCTGGACGCGTGCTCGGAGCCCGTGCTGACCAGCTGACTGATGTCCTAGCGGGCATCTTTAACATCTCCCTGAGTCAAGCTGTTGTGCCACAGTGCTTTAAAACCACCACCATCATACCTGTCCCCAGACCTTCCCAAAGCCTAATTCCACAATGATTGCCTGAGCCTATTCTTGTTAAATGATGAAAAACTCAAAGGCACGTTTGGGCAGTGGATCTGTGTGAAATCAGCAGCTTGCAAAACTAAATCAAAATGTGTGCTATTGATTCTAAAAATAGAAATCACAATAAAGTTCAACATTTACGAAAACCGCCATTCAGTCATCTGAGAATCTTTACTCATGAAATTATAACGGTTAGATGAATTTATATGCAGTGATTTACTGATCAATGATAAAAGGGGAGATTTATGCAATAACGAAGACTGTCATGAAAAGTATTTGGCATCTGATCTCCTGTAACCTGCGGAGCTAAGCTGTTTTACCAGCTCTGCTCTCTGATTTTTCTTTTTTCTTTTATGAAAAAACACAAGTTGTCAAAGTTATTTGTTTGCAAATGTATTTCAGAAATATCGACATACTTTTTTTAATCAGCAGAAACTTTATGTCAGTAGTGCACAAACCTGCACTGATCTGACCTCATTTCTTCCTCATCCTGATTCCTGACCTGGGAAGGGAGAGAAATATTTGTTTTTGTTTGTCTTCTTGTTTTATTTAATTCCTTGTGGGATTTGGATCCAACACGTAAAGTATGCATATTATGCACACACACAAACACACATGCAGCTATTACCCATTTCTTGTATTCTTGAATAAAGACATTGATTTGACACATTTAATTAGCGGCCAACTGTTTTTATTGTTCAATTATTAAGAAAAAAGAAAAGGTGGGGGTGGGGGTGGGGGTGGGGGGGTGTAAAGAAGAGCGTAAAGTAAAGGGAGAGAGGAGAGAAAACCCCAACAATCCCCTCTGAGCAAGCACTAGGCGACAGTGGATAGGAAAAACTCCCTTTAAAGGAAGAAACCTATGACAGAACCAGGCTCTAGAGGGGGCAGTCAACTGTCGGGACTGGTTGGGGGGTGACTGTGAAAAGAGGGGAGGGAGATGGGGGAGGTGTTAGTAGTTAAAGGGGGGGGGGGGGGGGAATTAAGCTGGAACAGAGGTGGGGGAAGAAGAGGTGACATTGGCAGTAGTGAAAGAAGGAGTGTTCTTCCTTCAGAAGAAGCAGAAGCGTTTCTTCTTTTTCTGCTTTTTCTCGAGGATGAGGATCAGCTCCTCGATTTTTTCTGTGTTTTGCTTCTGCAGCTTGTTGCATTTTTTCTCCACTTCTTCTATTTCGGCTTGTTTTTCTTCCAACCTTTCTTTCAGCACTTTAGATGTTGCCTCCTGCTTTTGCAGTTTTTCATTTTCACCTTCCAGCTCAGATGCTTTGAACTTCATTTTGTTGTAAAGTTCTTGCAGGTTTTGGTTTTTCTTCTCAAACTCCTGGAGAAGAAGTTTTTCTCCTCTCTGCTTAATGACCAGCTGTTCTCTCTCTTGAAGCAGGTCTTGATATTTGTGCAGTGTCTCATCGAACTTTACCTGCAGCATCCTGTCGTTTCCCTCCATGAGCTGGAGTTGGCACTCCATGTCTCCCTGCTTTCTGTCCAGCTGCTCTTTCTCTTGAAGGATTTCTTTCTTTTGCCGCAGAGCTTCATCAAGCTTTCCTTGCAAGCTTTCATTTTGTTGCTTGATGCTCTGAAGCTCCGAATCCATTTCTTTTTGTTTGATCTCTTGTTCCCTTTTCTCTTGGAGAAGCTTCTCATTTGCTTGCTCTGTGCGATCAAGCCTTTTTTTGTCTACACTGTACATGAGCTCCATGTCTCGGAGATTGGAGTGCAGCCCTCTCTTCTTCATGCCGTCTTGCTTCTTCTCTTGGACAAGTTTTTTATTTTGTCGCAGAGCTTCATCAAGCTTTCCTTGCAAGCTTTCATTGTGTTGCTCGATGCTCTGAAGCTTGGAATGCATTTCTTTTTCTTTTAACTCCTGTTGCCTTTTCTCTTGGAGAAGCTTTTCATTTTCTTGCAGTGTGTGATCAAGCTTTTTTTTGTATACACTGTACATTAGCTCCATTTCTTGGAGATTGCTGTGCAGCCCTCTCTTCTTCATGCCGTCTTGTTTCTTCTCTTGGACAAGTTTTTTATTTTGTTGCAGGGCTTCATCAAGCTTTCCTTGGAGCTCCTGGTTCTTCTTGTCCATGTCATGGAGATCTTGTTGTTTCTCCTCAATAACAGCTTCCTTTTCTTGAAGCTGGTATGACAACTTTTTGAGGTCAGCGCTCTTTTGCTCATTTTCCTCCATCAAGAACTTAATCTTCTCTGTGTTTCTGAGCGCTTCATCCTCCATTTCTTCCAAACGCTTTTCCTCTAGTTCGACTTGGTCACACCAAGGAAGAGAGGAAAGGGAAGGGTCTAGTGGCTCATCCCAGGGAAGAGCGTAGGGGTCAACTTCTTGTCCCTTTGGATTTGTTTGAGACATGTTGGGTGTGGATACAGTTACTATTGCAAAGGATCCAAATATTTCGAAAGGCTTTTCTGGCGAACGGTTCAATGCTGCACACATCAACGCTGCGAGAAACGGACTAAAAGTCGTTGCTCTTCACCCCTATTTATAGGTTTTAAGGATCAAAGGATCCGAATGGTGGTAAGATTCTACGTGTGTGACGTCGTAATTCTGTAAGGCAATGAGGTTGTCACGTGATATTTTTGGAGGAGGGCATTTTTCAACTTGGACAAATTATCAATAAAGTTTCGATCTCTGTTATTTTCCCCCAAAAACGTGTTGTCGCAATAATGTTTTCTACTGTAATTGGTGCCAACAGATGGCGCAGTTTAAAGTTGGCTGTTACTCTGCCCAGGCTGCTACCATAGAAGATGAATGTAGACCAATAGTACTTTAACGATGCCCGCTGATCGTTTCCGTGTAAATCTTAGCATTGCTTTAGCCGTCAAGCTAAAGGTTTAGCTTCATACTGCCATATTTTCAGAGTAACAAAATATTTAAACGGTCTCGGATCATGGTGAGTATTTGAAAAAATGTTCATTTGATGTGAAGCCTGTGATGTGGAAAGGTTAGCAAGCGTAATTTTGCCTATTGTGTTATACACGGGTGCTTACATCCGAGTAGTGTTGATCTTTTCTAAGGTCCATGGGTTTATCCAACGAGCAGCTAAGTCACCGTTATATCTGTAATTTTGTGTGCAACGTCTTAATGCAAAAAATCCCAAATCAAAGCAACGAAGCAAAGACTAAACAAAAAAACCCCACAATGCGTTTTTAAGCTCTCTCTGCGTTCACTGCCTCTGCAAGTGTCAAACTTCCTCGCTTTAGCTGATGCTAACCAACATTAGCGCTTACGGTTCGTATATAAACACAACTGTCAGCCCTTCACTTTTGGTGCCGACAACATTTTGAGCATTTTCTACAGTTTGTGACATGGTCGTCATTGGCATTACATGCCAGTAGTGTTCGCTAATTGACTTTACCGGGATTATATTTATTACAACGTTACTGCGTGGAAGTGATCATAGCGTATGCTTATGAACGTGAGTGGTAGGTGTTATTAGTGCGACTTTACCCTTAATTAGTTTTCCCACCGGAAGTAGAGTTGTTTATGCGACGTGATGGCTAGAGCAGTCCCAAACAATCGATCGCGTTTCTTAACAGACCAATTCTCTCCAAACTTTTAGGGTAAGCTAGACTAGAGATATGGTTGCAATAATACGAACAAGAGCGCAACAGCATATTGACAATGGCGAGAACTTTAATATTTACATTGTGTTAGTGCACCCATCGCTCCGCGTCCTGACCCGCATCCTTAACGCTACATTGATGTCGAGAGTCTCTGACACAGCTGTGCTCTGCAGCACAGACACCCTGCTTATCTGTGATTCGGCCAGACTGGTGTTGAACTCCAAAGACATGCGCGGGGTTAGCTTAGTTGGCTGTTGGTGTGAGTGGTTGTCCGAGTCTCTCTAATAACCCTCCAACAGACTGGCGACCTGTCCAGGGTGTACTTTTGCCCTATGACAGCTGGAATACAACCTGAATAAAATAAGTAGGAGAAAATGAATGATGTTTATGAACTGTAGTTAATGTAGTCAGACAATAAGTTACCGAGCAACAGGCCACAAGTCTTGGTGCAGAATCATACTAAGATTTAAAAAATAAAATGTTGGCACTGGTGTTTGAAACAGTATACTGTCAGTAAGACTGGAGCAACTGCACACAACTGGAAACTAATAACTAGAGTAGTTAAGTAACATTTTGTTACTGCATCCATTTAGCCAGGTATAATTAGCATGTCTACATACATGTCATTTCTAATGTGGTCCTATGTGGTATGTTGTAGGACAGTGAAGTGTCTGACACTGACCATGTACCAGTGCCTGAGAACACTGGTATGGAGGGGGAGAACGCACCTCTTTACTGTATTTGTCGGAAACCAGACATCAACTGCTTCATGATGTAAGTATATATCAGTTTTATATTTGCAGTACGCGCAGTAGGGGTGGGCGCTAGCTTCAGCAATGTTATCAGAGATTTTTTTTAAAAATGAAGATCTTCTATTTCGAGAAAACTACCAATAAGGATATATGCACAGATATAGAAAACAATACTGTAACATTTTATTGATGCTTGCAGTTTGGAGGCAGCAGTATTTGCAAGTGTAACTAAATTCCAGGCATTTTCCATCCTTCTTTTCCTATCAGCTTTTTTTCTAATTGTCAGTGTGAACCAAGGTGTCAGCAGCAGCATTATAGTGCAAAAGTAGTGACCCAGCATAGATCAAATGTAAGCACAAAAGTAGCCAAGGTAGTGTTTTTCCTGGAAATTTTAAGTGAAAGGATAAAGTAACTGCTTACCACTTTAGTTTAACAATGATTAATGAAATGTAACCGTGTAACTCATCAGCAGTCTGCACAGTATGGTCACATATTAAAACTGAAGAATATGTTGTACTTGTTGTAGTGTTTCATCATGGGTCCAGTTTTTACCCAGGTGCTTAAAGCCCTTCTTTACCCTCATGTAACACCAACAGTAATTTCCAACCACTATTTCCTGTTCCTGTCAGTCAAACAAACAGACGACAAACATCTTCTATAAACAGGAATAATGTCACTTTATCGGATTAGAAAACATCTAATCTAGCGTTGATATTACACTGCTGTTTAGTGTCTGGCTAATCTCAGTGTCACCAAAATATCTGCCCTACATGTCAAACAATGAGAGAACTTGAAACAGTAACATCACCTAGCAGCTTATTTTAATTAGTGCTAACGTTTTGTTTGCTGGCTAACATTGCTATTATTATAGTCACAGTTAATTGACTTTGAATAGCTTTATTTCAAAAGTAATTTTACAATTTCACAGCCATTTAGCTGTGTTAACTGTACATGCTGTTGGTCATAAGGCGTGCATGGATCATTTTTATAATCAGCCTCTTATCTTTTGTCCACCACAGGCTTTGCCATGATAAATTGGTCAGTTGACAACCAGGAGCCGTACACCTTAACCTCAGAGGCCAGGACATCCAGGGGCAGTGTGAACACGCACTTGTTTAAATGGGACGCAAGACGGACTACAGAGGGCCACCCCCTTGCCAGACAACCAAGTGCTGTCCCTGTCCACGGCCAGTGTGAGAAGGACTCTCACTAAAGTCAACCCACACAAAGCTGCTGGACCAGACAATATACCTGGACGCGTGCTCGGAGCCCGTGCTGACCAGCTGACTGATGTCCTAGCGGGCATCTTTAACATCTCCCTGAGTCAAGCTGTTGTGCCACAGTGCTTTAAAACCACCACCATCATACCTGTCCCCAGACCTTCCCAAAGCCTAATTCCACAATGATTGCCTGAGCCTATTCTTGTTAAATGATGAAAAACTCAAAGGCACGTTTGGGCAGTGGATCTGTGTGAAATCAGCAGCTTGCAAAACTAAATCAAAATGTGTGCTATTGATTCTAAAAATAGAAATCACAATAAAGTTCAACATTTACGAAAACCGCCATTCAGTCATCTGAGAATCTTTACTCATGAAATTATAACGGTTAGATGAATTTATATGCAGTGATTTACTGATCAATGATAAAAGGGGAGATTTATGCAATAATGAAGACTGTCATGAAAAGTATTTGGCATCTGATCTCCTGTAACCTGCGGAGCTAAGCTGTTTTACCAGCTCTGCTCTCTGATTTTTCTTTTTTCTTTTATGAAAAAACACAAGTTGTCAAAGTTATTTGTTTGCAAATGTATTTCAGAAATATCGACATACTTTTTTTAATCAGCAGAAACTTTATGTCAGTAGTGCACAAACCTGCACTGATCTGACCTCATTTCTTCCTCATCCTGATTCCTGACCTGGGAAGGGAGAGAAATATTTGTTTTTGTTTGTCTTCTTGTTTTATTTAATTCCTTGTGGGATTTGGATCCAACACGTAAAGTATGCATATTATACACATGCAGCTATTACCCATTTCTTGTATTCTTGAATAAAGACATTGATTTGACACATTTAATTAGCGGCCAACTGTTTTTATTGTTCAATTATTAAGAAAAAAGAAAAGGTGGGGGTGGGGGGGGGGGGATGTAAAGAAGAGCGTAAAGTAAAGGGAGAGAGGAGAGAAAACCCCAACAATCCCCTCTGAGCAAGCACTAGGCGACAGTGGATAGGAAAAACTCCCTTTAAAGGAAGAAACCTATGACAGAACCAGGCTCTAGAGGGGGCAGTCAACTGTCGGGACTGGTTGGGGGGTGAATGTGAAAAGAGGGGAGGGAGATGGGGGAGATGGGGGAGGTGTTAGTAGTTAAAGGGGGGGGGGAATTAAGCTGGAACAGAGGTGGGGGAAGAAGAGGTGACATTGGCAGTAGTGAAAGAAGGAGTGTTCTTCCTTCAGAAGAAGCAGAAGCGTTTCTTCTTTTCCTGCTTTTTCTCGAGGATGAGGATCAGCTCCTCGATTTTTTCTGTGTTTTGCTTCTGCAGCTTGTTGCATTTTTTCTCCACTTCTTCTATTTCGGCTTGTTTTTCTTCCAACCTTTCTTTCAGCACTTTAGATGTTGCCTCCTGCTTTTGCAGTTTTTCATTTTCACCTTCCAGCTCAGATGCTTTCAACTTCATTTTGTTGTAAAGTTCTTGCAGGTTTTGGTTTTTCTTCTCAAACTCCTGGAGAAGAAGTTTTTCTCCTCTCTGCTTAATGACCAGCTGTTCTCTCTCTTGAAGCAGGTCTTGATATTTGTGCATTGTCTCATCGAACTTTACCTGCAGCATCCTGTCGTTTCCCTCCATGAGCTGGAGTTGGCACTCCATGTCTCCCTGCTTTCTGTCCAGCTGCTCTTTCTCTTGAAGGATTTCTTTATTTTGCCGCAGAGCTTCATCAAGCTTTCCTTGCAAGCTTTCATTTTGTTGCTTGATGCTCTGAAGCTCCGAATCCATTTCTTTTTGTTTGATCTCTTGTTCCCTTTTCTCTTGGAGAAGCTTCTCATTTGCTTGCTCTGTGCGATCAAGCCTTTTTTTGTCTACACTGTACATGAGCTCCATGTCTCGGAGATTGGAGTGCAGCCCTCTCTTCTTCATGCCGTCTTGCTTCTTCTCTTGGACAAGTTTTTTATTTTGTCGCAGAGCTTCATCAAGCTTTCCTTGCAAGCTTTCATTGTGTTGCTCGATGCTCTGAAGCTTGGAATGCATTTCTTTTTCTTTTAACTCCTGTTGCCTTTTCTCTTGGAGAAGCTTTTCATTTTCTTGCAGTGTGCGATCAAGCTTTTTTTTGTACACACTGTACATTAGCTCCATTTCTTGGAGATTGCTGTGCAGCCCTCTCTTCTTCATGCCGTCTTGTTTCTTCTCTTGGACAAGTTTTTTATTTTGTTGCAGGGCTTCATCAAGCTTTCCTTGGAGCTCCTGGTTCTTCTTGTCCATGTCATGGAGATCTTGTTGTTTCTCCTCAATAACAGCTTCCTTTTCTTGAAGCTGGTATGACAACTTTTTGAGGTCAGCGCTCTTTCGCTCATTTTCCTCCATCAAGAACTTAATCTTCTCTGTGTTTCTGAGTGCTTCATCCTCCATTTCTTCCAAACGCTTTTCCTCTAGTTCGACTTGGTCACACCAAGGAAGAGAGGAAAGGGAAGGGTCTAGTGGCTCATCCCAGGGAAGAGCGTAGGGGTCAACTTCTTGTCCCTTTGGATTTGTTTGAGACATGTTGGGTGTGGATACAGTTACTATTGCAAAGGATCCAAATATTTCGAAAGGCTTTTCTGGCGAACGGTTCAATGCTGCACACATCAACGCTGCGAGAAACGGACTAAAAGTCGTTGCTCTTCACCCCTATTTATAGGTTTTAAGGATCAAAGGATCAAAGGATCCGAATGGTGGTAAGATTCTACATGTGTGTGACGTCGTAATTCTGTAAGGCAATGAGGTTGTCACGTGATATTTTTGGAGGAGGGCATTTTTCAACTTGGACAAATTATCAATAAAGTTTCAATCTCTGTTATTTTCCCCCAAAAACGTGCTGTCGCAATAATGTTTTCTACTGTAATTGGTGCCAACAGATGGCGCAGTTTAAAGTTGGCTGTTACTCTGCCCAGGCTGCTACCATAGAAGATGAATGTAGACCAATAGTACTTTAACGATGCCCGCTGATCGTTTCCGTGTAAATCTTAGCATTGCTTTAGCCGTCAAGCTAAAGGTTTAGCTTCATACTGCCATATTTTCAGAGTAACAAAATATTTAAACGGTCTCGGATCATGGTGAGTATTTGAAAAAATGTTCATTTGATGTGAAGCCTGTGATGTGGAAAGGTTAGCAAGCGTAATTTTGCCTATTGTGTTATACACGGGTGCTTACATCCGAGTAGTGTTGATCTTTTCTAAGGTCCATGGGTTTATCCAACGAGCAGCTAAGTCACCGTTATATCTGTAATTTTGTGTGCAACGTCTTAATGCAAAAAATCCCAAATCAAAGCAACGAAGCAAAGACTAAACAAAAAAACCCCACAATGCGTTTTTAAGCTCTCTCTGCGTTCACTGCCTCTGCAAGTGTCAAACTTCCTCGCTTTAGCTGATGCTAACCAACATTAGCGCTTACGGTTCGTATATAAACACAACTGTCAGCCCTTCACTTTTGGTGCCGACAACATTTTGAGCATTTTCTACAGTTTGTGACATGGTCGTCATTGGCATTACATGCCAGTAGTGTTCGCTAATTGACTTTACCGGGATTATATTTATTACAACGTTACTGCGTGGAAGTGATCATAGCGTATGCTTATGAACGTGAGTGGTAGGTGTTATTAGTGCGACTTTACCCTTAATTAGTTTTCCCACCGGAAGTAGAGTTGTTTATGCGACGTGATGGCTAGAGCAGTCCCAAACAATCGATCGCGTTTCTTAACAGACCAATTCTCTCCAAACTTTTAGGGTAAGCTAGACTAGAGATATGGTTGCAATAATACGAACAAGAGCGCAACAGCATATTGACAATGGCGAGAACTTTAATATTTACATTGTGTTAGTGCACCCATCGCTCCGCATCCTTAACGCTACATTGATGTCGAGAGTCTCTGACACAGCTGTGCTCTGCAGCACAGACACCCTGCTTATCTGTGATTCGGCCAGACTGGTGTTGAACTCCAAAGACATGCGCGGGGTTAGCTTAGTTGGCTGTTGGTGTGAGTGGTTGTCCGAGTCTCTCTAATAACCCTCCAACAGACTGGCGACCTGTCCAGGGTGTACTTTTGCCCTATGACAGCTGGAATACAACCTGAATAAAATAAGTAGGAGAAAATGAATGATGTTTATGAACTGTAGTTAATGTAGTCAGACAATAAGTTACCGAGCAACAGGCCACAAGTCTTGGTGCAGAATCATACTAAGATTTAAAAAATAAAATGTTGGCACTGGTGTTTGAAACAGTATACTGTCAGTAAGACTGGAGCAACTGCACACAACTGGAAACTAATAACTAGAGTAGTTAAGTAACGTTTTGTTACTGCATCCATTTAGCCAGGTATAATTAGCATGTCTACATACATGTCATTTCTAATGTGGTCCTATGTGGTATGTTGTAGGACAGTGAAGTGTCTGACACTGACCATGTACCAGTGCCTGAGAACACTGGTATGGAGGGGGAGAACGCACCTCTTTACTGTATTTGTCGGAAACCAGACATCAACTGCTTCATGATGTAAGTATATATCAGTTTTATATTTGCAGTACGTGCAGTAGGGGTGGGCGCTAGCTTCAGCAATGTTATCAGAGATTTTTTTTTAAAATGAAGATCTTCTATTTCGAGAAAACTACCAATAAGGATATATGCACAGATATAGAAAACAATACTGTAACATTTTATTGATGCTTGCAGTTTGGAGGCAGCAGTATTTGCAAGTGTAACTAAATTCCAGGCATTTTCCATCCTTCTTTTCCTATCAGCTTTTTTTCTAATTGTCAGTGTGAACCAAGGTGTCAGCAGCAGCATTATAGTGCAAAAGTAGTGACCCAGCATAGATCAAATGTAAGCACAAAAGTAGCCAAGGTAGTGTTTTTCCTGGAAATTTTAAGTGAAAGGATAAAGTAACTGCTTACCACTTTAGTTTAACAATGATTAATGAAATGTAACCGTGTAACTCATCAGCAGTCTGCACAGTATGGTCACATATTAAAACTGAAGAATATGTTGTACTTGTTGTAGTGTTTCATCATGGGTCCAGTTTTTACCCAGGTGCTTAAAGCCCTTCTTTACCCTCATGTAACACCAACAGTAATTTCCAACCACTATTTCCTGTTCCTGTCAGTCAAACAAACAGACGACAAACATCTTCTATAAACAGGAATAATGTCACTTTATCGGATTAGAAAACATCTAATCTAGCGTTGATATTACACTGCTGTTTAGTGTCTGGCTAATCTCAGTGTCACCAAAATATCTGCCCTACATGTCAAACAATGAGAGAACTTGAAACAGTAACATCACCTAGCAGCTTATTTTAATTAGTGCTAACGTTTTGTTTGCTGGCTAACATTGCTATTATTATAGTCACAGTTAATTGACTTTGAATAGCTTTATTTCAAAAGTAATTTTACAATTTCACAGCCATTTAGCTGTGTTAACTGTACATGCTGTTGGTCATAAGGCGTGCATGGATCATTTTTATAATCAGCCTCTTATCTTTTGTCCACCACAGGCTTTGCCATGATAAATTGGTCAGTTGACAACCAGGAGCCGTACACCTTAACCTCAGAGGCCAGGACATCCAGGGGCAGTGTGAACACGCACTTGTTTAAATGGGACGCAAGACGGACTATAGAGGGCCACCCCCTTGCCAGACAACCAAGTGCTGTCCCTGTCCACGGCCAGTGTGAGAAGGACTCTCACTAAAGTCAACCCACACAAAGCTGCTGGACCAGACAATATACCTGGACGCGTGCTCGGAGCCCGTGCTGACCAGCTGACTGATGTCCTAGCGGGCATCTTTAACATCTCCCTGAGTCAAGCTGTTGTGCCACAGTGCTTTAAAACCACCACCATCATACCTGTCCCCAGACCTTCCCAAAGCCTAATTCCACAATGATTGCCTGAGCCTATTCTTGTTAAATGATGAAAAACTCAAAGGCACGTTTGGGCAGTGGATCTGTGTGAAATCAGCAGCTTGCAAAACTAAATCAAAATGTGTGCTATTGATTCTAAAAATAGAAATCACAATAAAGTTCAACATTTACGAAAACCGCCATTCAGTCATCTGAGAATCTTTACTCATGAAATTATAACGGTTAGATGAATTTATATGCAGTGATTTACTGATCAATGATAAAAGGGGAGATTTATGCAATAACGAAGACTGTCATGAAAAGTATTTGGCATCTGATCTCCTGTAACCTGCGGAGCTAAGCTGTTTTACCAGCTCTGCTCTCTGATTTTTCTTTTTTCTTTTATGAAAAAACACAAGTTGTCAAAGTTATTTGTTTGCAAATGTATTTCAGAAATATCGACATACTTTTTTTAATCAGCAGAAACTTTATGTCAGTAGTGCAAAAACCTGCACTGATCTGACCTCATTTCTTCCTCATCCTGATTCCTGACCTGGGAAGGGAGAGAAATATTTGTTTTTGTTTGTCTTCTTGTTTTATTTAATTCCTTGTGGGATTTGGATCCAACACGTAAAGTATGCATATTATGCACACACACAAACACACATGCAGCTATTACCCATTTCTTGTATTCTCGAATAAAGACATTGATTTGACACATTTAATTAGCGGCCAACTGTTTTTATTGTTCAATTATTAAGAAAAAAGAAAAGGTGGGGGTGGGGGGGTGTAAAGAAGAGCGTAAAGTAAAGGGAGAGAGGAGAGAAAACCCCAACAATCCCCTCTGAGCAAGCACTAGGCAACAGTGGATAGGAAAAACTCCCTTTAAAGGAAGAAACCTATGACAGAACCAGGCTCTAGAGGGGGCAGTCAACTGTCGGGACTGGTTGGGGGGTGAATGTGAAAAGAGGGGAGGGAGATGGGGGAGATGGGAGAGGTGTTAGTAGTTAAAGGGAGGGGGGGAATTAAGCTGGAACAGAGGTGGGGGAAGAAGAGGTGACATTGGCAGTAGTGAAAGAAGGAGTGTTCTTCCTTCAGAAGAAGCAGAAGCGTTTCTTCTTTTCCTGCTTTTTCTCGAGGATGAGGATCAGCTCCTCGATTTTTTCTGTGTTTTGCTTCTGCAGCTTGTTGCATTTTTTCTCCACTTCTTCTATTTCGGCTTGTTTTTCTTCCAACCTTTCTTTCAGCACTTTAGATGTTGCCTCCTGCTTTTGCAGTTTTTCATTTTCACCTTCCAGCTCAGATGCTTTGAACTTCATTTTGTTGTAAAGTTCTTGCAGGTTTTGGTTTTTCTTCTCAAACTCCTGGAGAAGAAGTTTTTCTCCTCTCTGCTTAATGACCAGCTGTTCTCTCTCTTGAAGCAGGTCTTGATATTTGTGCAGTGTCTCATCGAACTTTACCTGCAGCATCCTGTCGTTTCCCTCCATGAGCTGGAGTTGGCACTCCATGTCTCCCTGCTTTCTGTCCAGCTGCTCTTTCTCTTGAAGGATTTCTTTATTTTGCCGCAGAGCTTCATCAAGCTTTCCTTGCAAGCTTTCATTTTGTTGCTTGATGCTCTGAAGCCCCGAATCCATTTCTTTTTGTTTGATCTCTTGTTCCCTTTTCTCTTGGAGAAGCTTCTCATTTGCTTGCTCTGTGCGATCAAGCCTTTTTTTGTCTACACTGTACATGAGCTCCATGTCTCGGAGATTGGAGTGCAGCCCTCTCTTCTTCATGCCGTCTTGCTTCTTCTCTTGGACAAGTTTTTTATTTTGTCGCAGAGCTTCATCAAGCTTTCCTTGCAAGCTTTCATTGTGTTGCTCGATGCTCTGAAGCTTGGAATGCATTTCTTTTTCTTTTAACTCCTGTTGCCTTTTCTCTTGGAGAAGCTTTTCATTTTCTTGCAGTGTGCGATCAAGCTTTTTTTTGTATACACTGTACATTAGCTCCATTTCTTGGAGATTGCTGTGCAGCCCTCTCTTCTTCATGCCGTCTTGTTTCTTCTCTTGGACAAGTTTTTTATTTTGTTGCAGGGCTTCATCAAGCTTTCCTTGGAGCTCCTGGTTCTTCTTGTCCATGTCATGGAGATCTTGTTGTTTCTCCTCAATAACAGCTTCCTTTTCTTGAAGCTGGTATGACAACTTTTTGAGGTCAGCGCTCTTTCGCTCATTTTCCTCCATCAAGAACTTAATCTTCTCTGTGTTTCTGAGCGCTTCATCCTCCATTTCTTCCAAACGCTTTTCCTCTAGTTCGACTTGGTCACACCAAGGAAGAGAGGAAAGGGAAGGGTCTAGTGGCTCATCCCAGGGAAGAGCGTAGGGGTCAACTTCTTGTCCCTTTGGATTTGTTTGAGACATGTTGGGTGTGGATACAGTTACTATTGCAAAGGATCCAAATATTTCGAAAGGCTTTTCTGGCGAACGGTTCAATGCTGCACACATCAACGCTGCGAGAAACGGACTAAAAGTCGTTGCTCTTCACCCCTATTTATAGGTTTTAAGGATCAAAGGATCAAAGGATCCGAATGGTGGTAAGATTCTACATGTGTGTGACGTCGTAATTCTGTAAGGCAATGAGGTTGTCACGTGATATTTTTGGAGGAGGGCATTTTTCAACTTGGACAAATTATCAATAAAGTTTCAATCTCTGTTATTTTCCCCCAAAAACGTGCTGTCGCAATAATGTTTTCTACTGTAATTGGTGCCAACAGATGGCGCAGTTTAAAGTTGGCTGTTACTCTGCCCAGGCTGCTACCATAGAAGATGAATGTAGACCAATAGTACTTTAACGATGCCCGCTGATCGTTTCCGTGTAAATCTTAGCATTGCTTTAGCCGTCAAGCTAAAGGTTTAGCTTCATACTGCCATATTTTCAGAGTAACAAAATATTTAAACGGTCTCGGATCATGGTGAGTATTTGAAAAAATGTTCATTTGATGTGAAGCCTGTGATGTGGAAAGGTTAGCAAGCGTAATTTTGCCTATTGTGTTATACACGGGTGCTTACATCCGAGTAGTGTTGATCTTTTCTAAGGTCCATGGGTTTATCCAACGAGCAGCTAAGTCACCGTTATATCTGTAATTTTGTGTGCAACGTCTTAATGCAAAAAATCCCAAATCAAAGCAACGAAGCAAAGACTAAACAAAAAAACCCCACAATGCGTTTTTAAGCTCTCTCTGCGTTCACTGCCTCTGCAAGTGTCAAACTTCCTCGCTTTAGCTGATGCTAACCAACATTAGCGCTTACGGTTCGTATATAAACACAACTGTCAGCCCTTCACTTTTGGTGCCGACAACATTTTGAGCATTTTCTACAGTTTGTGACATGGTCGTCATTGGCATTACATGCCAGTAGTGTTCGCTAATTGACTTTACCGGGATTATATTTATTACAACGTTACTGCGTGGAAGTGATCATAGCGTATGCTTATGAACGTGAGTGGTAGGTGTTATTAGTGCGACTTTACCCTTAATTAGTTTTCCCACCGGAAGTAGAGTTGTTTATGCGACGTGATGGCTAGAGCAGTCCCAAACAATCGATCGCGTTTCTTAACAGACCAATTCTCTCCAAACTTTTAGGGTAAGCTAGACTAGAGATATGGTTGCAATAATACGAACAAGAGCGCAACAGCATATTGACAATGGCGAGAACTTTAATATTTACATTGTGTTAGTGCACCCATCGCTCCGCGTCCTTAACGCTACATTGATGTCGAGAGTCTCTGACACAGCTGTGCTCTGCAGCACAGACACCCTGCTTATCTGTGATTCGGCCAGACTGGTGTTGAACTCCAAAGACATGCGCGGGGTTAGCTTAGTTGGCTGTTGGTGTGAGTGGTTGTCCGAGTCTCTCTAATAACCCTCCAACAGACTGGCGACCTGTCCAGGGTGTACTTTTGCCCTATGACAGCTGGAATACAACCTGAATAAAATAAGTAGGAGAAAATGAATGATGTTTATGAACTGTAGTTAATGTAGTCAGACAATAAGTTACCGAGCAACAGGCCACAAGTCTTGGTGCAGAATCATACTAAGATTTAAAAAATAAAATGTTGGCACTGGTGTTTGAAACAGTATACTGTCAGTAAGACTGGAGCAACTGCACACAACTGGAAACTAATAACTAGAGTAGTTAAGTAACGTTTTGTTACTGCATCCATTTAGCCAGGTATAATTAGCATGTCTACATACATGTCATTTCTAATGTGGTCCTATGTGGTATGTTGTAGGACAGTGAAGTGTCTGACACTGACCATGTACCAGTGCCTGAGAACACTGGTATGGAGGGGGAGAACGCACCTCTTTACTGTATTTGTCGGAAACCAGACATCAACTGCTTCATGATGTAAGTATATATCAGTTTTATATTTGCAGTACGTGCAGTAGGGGTGGGCGCTAGCTTCAGCAATGTTATCAGAGATTTTTTTTTTAAAATGAAGATCTTCTATTTCGAGAAAACTACCAATAAGGATATATGCACAGATATAGAAAACAATACTGTAACATTTTATTGATGCTTGCAGTTTGGAGGCAGCAGTATTTGCAAGTGTAACTAAATTCCAGGCATTTTCCATCCTTCTTTTCCTATCAGCTTTTTTTCTAATTGTCAGTGTGAACCAAGGTGTCAGCAGCAGCATTATAGTGCAAAAGTAGTGACCCAGCATAGATCAAATGTAAGCACAAAAGTAGCCAAGGTAGTGTTTTTCCTGGAAATTTTAAGTGAAAGGATAAAGTAACTGCTTACCACTTTAGTTTAACAATGATTAATGAAATGTAACCATGTAACTCATCAGCAGTCTGCACAGTATGGTCACATATTAAAACTGAAGAATATGTTGTACTTGTTGTAGTGTTTCATCATGGGTCCAGTTTTTACCCAGGTGCTTAAAGCCCTTCTTTACCCTCATGTAACACCAACAGTAATTTCCAACCACTATTTCCTGTTCCTGTCAGTCAAACAAACAGACGACAAACATCTTCTATAAACAGGAATAATGTCACTTTATCGGATTAGAAAACATCTAATCTAGCGTTGATATTACACTGCTGTTTAGTGTCTGGCTAATCTCAGTGTCACCAAAATATCTGCCCTACATGTCAAACAATGAGAGAACTTGAAACAGTAACATCACCTAGCAGCTTATTTTAATTAGTGCTAACGTTTTGTTTGCTGGCTAACATTGCTATTATTATAGTCACAGTTAATTGACTTTGAATAGCTTTATTTCAAAAGTAATTTTACAATTTCACAGCCATTTAGCTGTGTTAACTGTACATGCTGTTGGTCATAAGGCGTGCATGGATCATTTTTATAATCAGCCTCTTATCTTTTGTCCACCACAGGCTTTGCCATGATAAATTGGTCAGTTGACAACCAGGAGCCGTACACCTTAACCTCAGAGGCCAGGACATCCAGGGGCAGTGTGAACACGCACTTGTTTAAATGGGACGCAAGACGGACTATAGAGGGCCACCCCCTTGCCAGACAACCAAGTGCTGTCCCTGTCCACGGCCAGTGTGAGAAGGACTCTCACTAAAGTCAACCCACACAAAGCTGCTGGACCAGACAATATACCTGGACGCGTGCTCGGAGCCCGTGCTGACCAGCTGACTGATGTCCTAGCGGGCATCTTTAACATCTCCCTGAGTCAAGCTGTTGTGCCACAGTGCTTTAAAACCACCACCATCATACCTGTCCCCAGACCTTCCCAAAGCCTAATTCCACAATGATTGCCTGAGCCTATTCTTGTTAAATGATGAAAAACTCAAAGGCACGTTTGGGCAGTGGATCTGTGTGAAATCAGCAGCTTGCAAAACTAAATCAAAATGTGTGCTATTGATTCTAAAAATAGAAATCACAATAAAGTTCAACATTTACGAAAACCGCCATTCAGTCATCTGAGAATCTTTACTCATGAAATTATAACGGTTAGATGAATTTATATGCAGTGATTTACTGATCAATGATAAAAGGGGAGATTTATGCAATAACGAAGACTGTCATGAAAAGTATTTGGCATCTGATCTCCTGTAACCTGCGGAGCTAAGCTGTTTTACCAGCTCTGCTCTCTGATTTTTCTTTTTTCTTTTATGAAAAAACACAAGTTGTCAAAGTTATTTGTTTGCAAATGTATTTCAGAAATATCGACATACTTTTTTTAATCAGCAGAAACTTTATGTCAGTAGTGCAAAAACCTGCACTGATCTGACCTCATTTCTTCCTCATCCTGATTCCTGACCTGGGAAGGGAGAGAAATATTTGTTTTTGTTTGTCTTCTTGTTTTATTTAATTCCTTGTGGGATTTGGATCCAACACGTAAAGTATGCATATTATGCACACACACAAACACACATGCAGCTATTACCCATTTCTTGTATTCTTGAATAAAGACATTGATTTGACACATTTAATTAGCGGCCAACTGTTTTTATTGTTCAATTATTAAGAAAAAAGAAAAGGTGGGGGTGGGGGGGGGGGGATGTAAAGAAGAGCGTAAAGTAAAGGGAGAGAGGAGAGAAAACCCCAACAATCCCCTCTGAGCAAGCACTAGGCGACAGTGGATAGGAAAAACTCCCTTTAAAGGAAGAAACCTATGACAGAACCAGGCTCTAGAGGGGGCAGTCAACTGTCGGGACTGGTTGGGGGGTGAATGTGAAAAGAGGGGAGGGAGATGGGGGAGATGGGGGAGGTGTTAGTAGTTAAAGGGGGGGGGGGAATTAAGCTGGAACAGAGGTGGGGGAAGAAGAGGTGACATTGGCAGTAGTGAAAGAAGGAGTGTTCTTCCTTCAGAAGAAGCAGAAGCGTTTCTTCTTTTCCTGCTTTTTCTCGAGGATGAGGATCAGCTCCTCGATTTTTTCTGTGTTTTGCTTCTGCAGCTTGTTGCATTTTTTCTCCACTTCTTCTATTTCGGCTTGTTTTTCTTCCAACCTTTCTTTCAGCACTTTAGATGTTGCCTCCTGCTTTTGCAGTTTTTCATTTTCACCTTCCAGCTCAGATGCTTTGAACTTCATTTTGTTGTAAAGTTCTTGCAGGTTTTGGTTTTTCTTCTCAAACTCCTGGAGAAGAAGTTTTTCTCCTCTCTGCTTAATGACCAGCTGTTCTCTCTCTTGAAGCAGGTCTTGATATTTGTGCAGTGTCTCATCGAACTTTACCTGCAGCATCCTGTCGTTTCCCTCCATGAGCTGGAGTTGGCACTCCATGTCTCCCTGCTTTCTGTCCAGCTGCTCTTTCTCTTGAAGGATTTCTTTATTTTGCCGCAGAGCTTCATCAAGCTTTCCTTGCAAGCTTTCATTTTGTTGCTTGATGCTCTGAAGCTCCGAATCCATTTCTTTTTGTTTGATCTCTTGTTCCCTTTTCTCTTGGAGAAGCTTCTCATTTGCTTGCTCTGTGCGATCAAGCCTTTTTTTGTCTACACTGTACATGAGCTCCATGTCTCGGAGATTGGAGTGCAGCCCTCTCTTCTTCATGCCGTCTTGCTTCTTCTCTTGGACAAGTTTTTTATTTTGTCGCAGAGCTTCATCAAGCTTTCCTTGCAAGCTTTCATTGTGTTGCTCGATGCTCTGAAGCTTGGAATGCATTTCTTTTTCTTTTAACTCCTGTTGCCTTTTCTCTTGGAGAAGCTTTTCATTTTCTTGCAGTGTGCGATCAAGCTTTTTTTTGTATACACTGTACATTAGCTCCATTTCTTGGAGATTGCTGTGCAGCCCTCTCTTCTTCATGCCGTCTTGTTTCTTCTCTTGGACAAGTTTTTTATTTTGTTGCAGGGCTTCATCAAGCTTTCCTTGGAGCTCCTGGTTCTTCTTGTCCATGTCATGGAGATCTTGTTGTTTCTCCTCAATAACAGCTTCCTTTTCTTGAAGCTGGTATGACAACTTTTTGAGGTCAGCGCTCTTTCGCTCATTTTCCTCCATCAAGAACTTAATCTTCTCTGTGTTTCTGAGCGCTTCATCCTCCATTTCTTCCAAACGCTTTTCCTCTAGTTCGACTTGGTCACACCAAGGAAGAGAGGAAAGGGAAGGGTCTAGTGGCTCATCCCAGGGAAGAGCGTAGGGGTCAACTTCTTGTCCCTTTGGATTTGTTTGAGACATGTTGGGTGTGGATACAGTTACTATTGCAAAGGATCCAAATATTTCGAAAGGCTTTTCTGGCGAACGGTTCAATGCTGCACACATCAACGCTGCGAGAAACGGACTAAAAGTCGTTGCTCTTCACCCCTATTTATAGGTTTTAAGGATCAAAGGATCAAAGGATCCGAATGGTGGTAAGATTCTACATGTGTGTGACGTCGTAATTCTGTAAGGCAATGAGGTTGTCACGTGATATTTTTGGAGGAGGGCATTTTTCAACTTGGACAAATTATCAATAAAGTTTCAATCTCTGTTATTTTCCGCCAAAAACGTGCTGTCGCAATAATGTTTTCTACTGTAATTGGTGCCAACAGATGGCGCAGTTTAAAGTTGGCTGTTACTCTGCCCAGGCTGCTACCATAGAAGATGAATGTAGACCAATAGTACTTTAACGATGCCCGCTGATCGTTTCCGTGTAAATCTTAGCATTGCTTTAGCCGTCAAGCTAAAGGTTTAGCTTCATACTGCCATATTTTCAGAGTAACAAAATATTTAAACGGTCTCGGATCATGGTGAGTATTTGAAAAAATGTTCATTTGATGTGAAGCCTGTGATGTGGAAAGGTTAGCAAGCGTAATTTTGCCTATTGTGTTATACACGGGTGCTTACATCCGAGTAGTGTTGATCTTTTCTAAGGTCCATGGGTTTATCCAACGAGCAGCTAAGTCACCGTTATATCTGTAATTTTGTGTGCAACGTCTTAATGCAAAAAATCCCAAATCAAAGCAACGAAGCAAAGACTAAACAAAAAAAACCCCACAATGCGTTTTTAAGCTCTCTCTGCGTTCACTGCCTCTGCAAGTGTCAAACTTCCTCGCTTTAGCTGATGCTAACCAACATTAGCGCTTACGGTTCGTATATAAACACAACTGTCAGCCCTTCACTTTTGGTGCCGACAACATTTTGAGCATTTTCTACAGTTTGTGACATGGTCGTCATTGGCATTACATGCCAGTAGTGTTCGCTAATTGACTTTACCGGGATTATATTTATTACAACGTTACTGCGTGGAAGTGATCATAGCGTATGCTTATGAACGTGAGTGGTAGGTGTTATTAGTGCGACTTTACCCTTAATTAGTTTTCCCACCGGAAGTAGAGTTGTTTATGCGACGTGATGGCTAGAGCAGTCCCAAACAATCGATCGCGTTTCTTAACAGACCAATTCTCTCCAAACTTTCAGGGTAAGCTAGACTAGAGATATGGTTGCAATAATACGAACAAGAGCGCAACAGCATATTGACAATGGCGAGAACTTTAATATTTACATTGTGTTAGTGCACCCATCGCTCCGCATCCTTAACGCTACATTGATGTCGAGAGTCTCTGACACAGCTGTGCTCTGCAGCACAGACACCCTGCTTATCTGTGATTCGGCCAGACTGGTGTTGAACTCCAAAGACATGCGCGGGGTTAGCTTAGTTGGCTGTTGGTGTGAGTGGTTGTCCGAGTCTCTCTAATAACCCTCCAACAGACTGGCGACCTGTCCAGGGTGTACTTTTGCCCTATGACAGCTGGAATACAACCTGAATAAAATAAGTAGGAGAAAATGAATGATGTTTATGAACTGTAGTTAATGTAGTCAGACAATAAGTTACCGAGCAACAGGCCACAAGTCTTGGTGCAGAATCATACTAAGATTTAAAAAATAAAATGTTGGCACTGGTGTTTGAAACAGTATACTGTCAGTAAGACTGGAGCAACTGCACACAACTGGAAACTAATAACTAGAGTAGTTAAGTAACATTTTGTTACTGCATCCATTTAGCCAGGTATAATTAGCATGTCTACATACATGTCATTTCTAATGTGGTCCTATGTGGTATGTTGTAGGACAGTGAAGTGTCTGACACTGACCATGTACCAGTGCCTGAGAACACTGGTATGGAGGGGGAGAACGCACCTCTTTACTGTATTTGTCGGAAACCAGACATCAACTGCTTCATGATGTAAGTATATATCAGTTTTATATTTGCAGTACGCGCAGTAGGGGTGGGCGCTAGCTTCAGCAATGTTATCAGAGATTTTTTTTTAAAATGAAGATCTTCTATTTCAAGAAAACTACCAATAAGGATATATGCACAGATATAGAAAACAATACTGTAACATTTTATTGATGCTTGCAGTTTGGAGGCAGCAGTATTTGCAAGTGTAACTAAATTCCAGGCATTTTCCATCCTTCTTTTCCTATCAGCTTTTTTCTAATTGTCAGTGTGAACCAAGGTGTCAGCAGCAGCATTATAGTGCAAAAGTAGTGACCCAGCATAGATCAAATGTAAGCACAAAAGTAGCCAAGGTAGTGTTTTTCCTGGAAATTTTAAGTGAAAGGATAAAGTAACTGCTTACCACTTTAGTTTAACAATGATTAATGAAATGTAACCGTGTAACTCATCAGCAGTCTGCACAGTATGGTCACATATTAAAACTGAAGAATATGTTGTACTTGTTGTAGTGTTTCATCATGGGTCCAGTTTTTACCCAGGTGCTTAAAGCCCTTCTTTACCCTCATGTAACACCAACAGTAATTTCCAACCACTATTTCCTGTTCCTGTCAGTCAAACAAACAGACGACAAACATCTTCTATAAACAGGAATAATGTCATTTTATCGGATTAGAAAACATCTAATCTAGCGTTGATATTACACTGCTGTTTAGTGTCTGGCTAATCTCAGTGTCACCAAAATATCTGCCCTACATGTCAAACAATGAGAGAACTTGAAACAGTAACATCACCTAGCAGCTTATTTTAATTAGTGCTAACGTTTTGTTTGCTGGCTAACATTGCTATTATTATAGTCACAGTTAATTGACTTTGAATAGCTTTATTTCAAAAGTAATTTTACAATTTCACAGCCATTTAGCTGTGTTAACTGTACATGCTGTAGGTCATAAGGCGTGCATGGATCATTTTTATAATCAGCCTCTTGTCTTTTGTCCACCACAGACTTTGCCATGATAAATTGGTCAGTTGACAACCAGGAGCCGTACACCTTAACCTCAGAGGCCAGGACATCCAGGGGCAGTGTGAACACGCACTTGTTTAAATGGGACGCAAGACGGACTATAGAGGGCCACCCCCTTGCCAGACAACCAAGTGCTGTCCCTGTCCACGGCCAGTGTGAGAAGGACTCTCACTAAAGTCAACCCACACAAAGCTGCTGGACCAGACAATATACCTGGACGTGTGCTCGGAGCCCGTGCTGACCAGCTGACTGATGTCCTAGCGGGCATCTTTAACATCTCCCTGAGTCAAGCTGTTGTGCCACAGTGCTTTAAAACCACCACCATCATACCTGTCCCAGACCTTCCCAAAGCCTAATTCCACAATGATTGCCTGAGCCTATTCTTGTTAAATGATGAAAAACTCAAAGGCACGTTTGGGCAGTGGATCTGTGTGAAATCAGCAGCTTGCAAAACTAAATCAAAATGTGTGCTATTGATTCTAAAAATAGAAATCACAATAAAGTTCAACATTTACGAAAACCGCCATTCAGTCATCTGAGAATCTTTACTCATGAAATTATAACGGTTAGATGAATTTATATGCAGTGATTTACTGATCAATGATAAAAGGGGAGATTTATGCAATAACGAAGACTGTCATGAAAAGTATTTGGCATCTGATCTCCTGTAACCTGCGGAGCTAAGCTGTTTTACCAGCTCTGCTCTCTGATTTTTCTTTTTTCTTTTATGAAAAAACACAAGTTGTCAAAGTTATTTGTTTGCAAATGTATTTCAGAAATATCGACATACTTTTTTTAATCAGCAGAAACTTTATGTCAGTAGTGCACAAACCTGCACTGATCTGACCTCATTTCTTCCTCATCCTGATTCCTGACCTGGGAAGGGAGAGAAATATTTGTTTTTGTTTGTCTTCTTGTTTTATTTAATTCCTTGTGGGATTTGGATCCAACACGTAAAGTATGCATATTATGCACACACACAAACACACATGCAGCTATTACCCATTTCTTGTATTCTCGAATAAAGACATTGATTTGACACATTTAATTAGCGGCCAACTGTTTTTATTGTTCAATTATTAAGAAAAAAGAAAAGGTGGGGGTGGGGAGGATGTAAAGAAGAGCGTAAAGTAAAGGGAGAGAGGAGAGAAAACCCCAACAATCCCCTCTGAGCAAGCACTAGGCGACAGTGGATAGGAAAAACTCCCTTTAAAGGAAGAAACCTATGACAGAACCAGGCTCTAGAGGGGGCAGTCAACTGTCGGGACTGGTTGGGGGGTGACTGTGAAAAGAGGGGAGGGAGATGGGGGAGGTGTTAGTAGTTAAAGGGGGGGGGGGGGAATTAAGCTGGAACAGAGGTGGGGGAAGAAGAGGTGACATTGGCAGTAGTGAAAGAAGGAGTGTTCTTCCTTCAGAAGAAGCAGAAGCGTTTCTTCTTTTTCTGCTTTTTCTCGAGGATGAGGATCAGCTCCTCGATTTTTTCTGTGTTTTGCTTCTGCAGCTTGTTGCATTTTTTCTCCACTTCTTCTATTTCGGCTTGTTTTTCTTCCAACCTTTCTTTCAGCACTTTAGATGTTGCCTCCTGCTTTTGCAGTTTTTCATTTTCACCTTCCAGCTCAGATGCTTTGAACTTCATTTTGTTGTAAAGTTCTTGCAGGTTTTGGTTTTTCTTCTCAAACTCCTGGAGAAGAAGTTTTTCTCCTCTCTGCTTAATGACCAGCTGTTCTCTCTCTTGAAGCAGGTCTTGATATTTGTGCAGTGTCTCATCGAACTTTACCTGCAGCATCCTGTCGTTTCCCTCCATGAGCTGGAGTTGGCACTCCATGTCTCCCTGCTTTCTGTCCAGCTGCTCTTTCTCTTGAAGGATTTCTTTCTTTTGCCGCAGAGCTTCATCAAGCTTTCCTTGCAAGCTTTCATTTTGTTGCTTGATGCTCTGAAGCTCCGAATCCATTTCTTTTTGTTTGATCTCTTGTTCCCTTTTCTCTTGGAGAAGCTTCTCATTTGCTTGCTCTGTGCGATCAAGCCTTTTTTTGTCTACACTGTACATGAGCTCCATGTCTCGGAGATTGGAGTGCAGCCCTCTCTTCTTCATGCCGTCTTGCTTCTTCTCTTGGACAAGTTTTTTATTTTGTCGCAGAGCTTCATCAAGCTTTCCTTGCAAGCTTTCATTGTGTTGCTCGATGCTCTGAAGCTTGGAATGCATTTCTTTTTCTTTTAACTCCTGTTGCCTTTTCTCTTGGAGAAGCTTTTCATTTTCTTGCAGTGTGCGATCAAGCTTTTTTTTGTACACACTGTACATTAGCTCCATTTCTTGGAGATTGCTGTGCAGCCCTCTCTTCTTCATGCCGTCTTGTTTCTTCTCTTGGACAAGTTTTTTATTTTGTTGCAGGGCTTCATCAAGCTTTCCTTGGAGCTCCTGGTTCTTCTTGTCCATGTCATGGAGATCTTGTTGTTTCTCCTCAATAACAGCTTCCTTTTCTTGAAGCTGGTATGACAACTTTTTGAGGTCAGCGCTCTTTCGCTCATTTTCCTCCATCAAGAACTTAATCTTCTCTGTGTTTCTGAGCGCTTCATCCTCCATTTCTTCCAAACGCTTTTCCTCTAGTTCGACTTGGTCACACCAAGGAAGAGAGGAAAGGGAAGGGTCTAGTGGCTCATCCCAGGGAAGAGCGTAGGGGTCAACTTCTTGTCCCTTTGGATTTGTTTGAGACATGTTGGGTGTGGATACAGTTACTATTGCAAAGGATCCAAATATTTCGAAAGGCTTTTCTGGCGAACGGTTCAATGCTGCACACATCAACGCTGCGAGAAACGGACTAAAAGTCGTTGCTCTTCACCCCTATTTATGCGTTTTAAGGATCAAAGGATCAAAGGATCCGAATGGTGGTAAGATTCTACATGTGTGTGACGTCGTAATTCTGTAAGGCAATGAGGTTGTCACGTGATATTTTTGGAGGAGGGCATTTTTCAACTTGGACAAATTATCAATAAAGTTTCAATCTCTGTTATTTTCCCCAAAAAACGTGCTGTCGCAATAATGTTTTCTACTGTAATTGGTGCCAACAGATGGCGCAGTTTAAAGTTGGCTGTTACTCTGCCCAGGCTGCTACCATAGAAGAAGAATGTAGACCAATAGTACTTTAACGATGCCCGCTGATCGTTTCCGTGTAAATCTTAGCATTGCTTTAGCCGTCAAGCTAAAGGTTTAGCTTCATACTGCCATATTTTCAGAGTAACAAAATATTTAAACGGTCTCGGATCATGGTGAGTATTTGAAAAAATGTTCATTTGATGTGAAGCCTGTGATGTGGAAAGGTTAGCAAGCGTAATTTTGCCTATTGTGTTATACACGGGTGCTTACATCCGAGTAGTGTTGATCTTTTCTAAGGTCCATGGGTTTATCCAACGAGCAGCTAAGTCACCGTTATATCTGTAATTTTGTGTGCAACGTCTTAATGCAAAAAATCCCAAATCAAAGCAACGAAGCAAAGACTAAACAAAAAACCCCCACAATGCGTTTTTAAGCTCTCTCTGCGTTCACTGCCTCTGCAAGTGTCAAACTTCCTCGCTTTAGCTGATGCTAACCAACATTAGCGCTTACGGTTCGTATATAAACACAACTGTCAGCCCTTCACTTTTGGTGCCGACAACATTTTGAGCATTTTCTACAGTTTGTGACATGGTCGTCATTGGCATTACATGCCAGTAGTGTTCGCTAATTGACTTTACCGGGATTATATTTATTACAACGTTACTGCGTGGAAGTGATCATAGCGTATGCTTATGAACGTGAGTGGTAGGTGTTATTAGTGCGACTTTACCCTTAATTAGTTTTCCCACCGGAAGTAGAGTTGTTTATGCGACGTGATGGCTAGAGCAGTCCCAAACAATCGATCGCGTTTCTTAACAGACCAATTCTCTCCAAACTTTTAGGGTAAGCTAGACTAGAGATATGGTTGCAATAATACGAACAAGAGCGCAACAGCATATTGACAATGGCGAGAACTTTAATATTTACATTGTGTTAGTGCACCCATCGCTCCGCATCCTTAACGCTACATTGATGTCGAGAGTCTCTGACACAGCTGTGCTCTGCAGCACAGACACCCTGCTTATCTGTGATTCGGCCAGACTGGTGTTGAACTCCAAAGACATGCGCGGGGTTAGCTTAGTTGGCTGTTGGTGTGAGTGGTTGTCCGAGTCTCTCTAATAACCCTCCAACAGACTGGCGACCTGTCCAGGGTGTACTTTTGCCCTATGACAGCTGGAATACAACCTGAATAAAATAAGTAGGAGAAAATGAATGATGTTTATGAACTGTAGTTAATGTAGTCAGACAATAAGTTACCGAGCAACAGGCCACAAGTCTTGGTGCAGAATCATACTAAGATTTAAAAACTAAAATGTTGGCACTGGTGTTTGAAACAGTATACTGTCAGTAAGACTGGAGCAACTGCACACAACTGGAAACTAATAACTAGAGTAGTTAAGTAACATTTTGTTACTGCATCCATTTAGCCAGGTATAATTAGCATGTCTACATACATGTCATTTCTAATGTGGTCCTATGTGGTATGTTGTAGGACAGTGAAGTG
The DNA here is from genome assembly GCF_051167445.1 of Perissodus microlepis. Taxonomy (NCBI): domain Eukaryota; kingdom Metazoa; phylum Chordata; class Actinopteri; order Cichliformes; family Cichlidae; genus Perissodus; species Perissodus microlepis. The sequence continues at coordinate 5,922,574 of NC_140465.1, forward strand.
TCTGACACTGACCATGTACCAGTGCCTGAGAACACTGGTATGGAGGGGGAGAACGCACCTCTTTACTGTATTTGTCGGAAACCAGACATCAACTGCTTCATGATGTAAGTATATATCAGTTTTATATTTGCAGTACGCGCAGTAGGGGTGGGCGCTAGCTTCAGCAATGTTATCAGAGATTTTTTTTTAAAATGAAGATCTTCTATTTCGAGAAAACTACCAATAAGGATATATGCACAGATATAGAAAACAATACTGTAACATTTTATTGATGCTTGCAGTTTGGAGGCAGCAGTATTTGCAAGTGTAACTAAATTCCAGGCATTTTCCATCCTTCTTTTCCTATCAGCTTTTTTCTAATTGTCAGTGTGAACCAAGGTGTCAGCAGCAGCATTATAGTGCAAAAGTAGTGACCCAGCATAGATCAAATGTAAGCACAAAAGTAGCCAAGGTAGTGTTTTTCCTGGAAATTTTAAGTGAAAGGATAAAGTAACTGCTTACCACTTTAGTTTAACAATGATTAATGAAATGTAACCGTGTAACTCATCAGCAGTCTGCACAGTATGGTCACATATTAAAACTGAAGAATATGTTGTACTTGTTGTAGTGTTTCATCATGGGTCCAGTTTTTACCCAGGTGCTTAAAGCCCTTCTTTACCCTCATGTAACACCAACAGTAATTTCCAACCACTATTTCCTGTTCCTGTCAGTCAAACAAACAGACGACAAACATCTTCTATAAACAGGAATAATGTCACTTTATCGGATTAGAAAACATCTAATCTAGCGTTGATATTACACTGCTGTTTAGTGTCTGGCTAATCTCAGTGTCACCAAAATATCTGCCCTACATGTCAAACAATGAGAGAACTTGAAACAGTAACATCACCTAGCAGCTTATTTTAATTAGTGCTAACGTTTTGTTTGCTGGCTAACATTGCTATTATTATAGTCACAGTTAATTGACTTTGAATAGCTTTATTTCAAAAGTAATTTTACAATTTCACAGCCATTTAGCTGTGTTAACTGTACATGCTGTTGGTCATAAGGCGTGCATGGATCATTTTTATAATCAGCCTCTTATCTTTTGTCCACCACAGGCTTTGCCATGATAAATTGGTCAGTTGACAACCAGGAGCCGTACACCTTAACCTCAGAGGCCAGGACATCCAGGGGCAGTGTGAACACGCACTTGTTTAAATGGGACGCAAGACGGACTATAGAGGGCCACCCCCTTGCCAGACAACCAAGTGCTGTCCCTGTCCACGGCCAGTGTGAGAAGGACTCTCACTAAAGTCAACCCACACAAAGCTGCTGGACCAGACAATATACCTGGACGCGTGCTCGGAGCCCGTGCTGACCAGCTGACTGATGTCCTAGCGGGCATCTTTAACATCTCCCTGAGTCAAGCTGTTGTGCCACAGTGCTTTAAAACCACCACCATCATACCTGTCCCCAGACCTTCCCAAAGCCTAATTCCACAATGATTGCCTGAGCCTATTCTTGTTAAATGATGAAAAACTCAAAGGCACGTTTGGGCAGTGGATCTGTGTGAAATCAGCAGCTTGCAAAACTAAATCAAAATGTGTGCTATTGATTCTAAAAATAGAAATCACAATAAAGTTCAACATTTACGAAAACCGCCATTCAGTCATCTGAGAATCTTTACTCATGAAATTATAACGGTTAGATGAATTTATATGCAGTGATTTACTGATCAATGATAAAAGGGGAGATTTATGCAATAACGAAGACTGTCATGAAAAGTATTTGGCATCTGATCTCCTGTAACCTGCGGAGCTAAGCTGTTTTACCAGCTCTGCTCTCTGATTTTTCTTTTTTCTTTTATGAAAAAACACAAGTTGTCAAAGTTATTTGTTTGCAAATGTATTTCAGAAATATCGACATACTTTTTTTAATCAGCAGAAACTTTATGTCAGTAGTGCACAAACCTGCACTGATCTGACCTCATTTCTTCCTCATCCTGATTCCTGACCTGGGAAGGGAGAGAAATATTTGTTTTTGTTTGTCTTCTTGTTTTATTTAATTCCTTGTGGGATTTGGATCCAACACGTAAAGTATGCATATTATGCACACACACAAACACACATGCAGCTATTACCCATTTCTTGTATTCTTGAATAAAGACATTGATTTGACACATTTAATTAGCGGCCAACTGTTTTTATTGTTCAATTATTAAGAAAAAAGAAAAGGTGGGGGTGGGGAGGATGTAAAGAAGAGCGTAAAGTAAAGGGAGAGAGGAGAGAAAACCCCAACAATCCCCTCTGAGCAAGCACTAGGCGACAGTGGATAGGAAAAACTCCCTTTAAAGGAAGAAACCTATGACAGAACCAGGCTCTAGAGGGGGCAGTCAACTGTCGGGACTGGTTGGGGGGTGAATGTGAAAAGAGGGGAGGGAGATGGGGGAGGTGTTAGTAGTTAAAGGGGGGGGGGGGAATTAAGCTGGAACAGAGGTGGGGGAAGAAGAGGTGACATTGGCAGTAGTGAAAGAAGGAGTGTTCTTCCTTCAGAAGAAGCAGAAGCGTTTCTTCTTTTCCTGCTTTTTCTCGAGGATGAGGATCAGCTCCTCGATTTTTTCTGTGTTTTGCTTCTGCAGCTTGTTGCATTTTTTCTCCACTTCTTCTATTTCGGCTTGTTTTTCTTCCAACCTTTCTTTCAGCACTTTAGATGTTGCCTCCTGCTTTTGCAGTTTTTCATTTTCACCTTCCAGCTCAGATGCTTTGAACTTCATTTTGTTGTAAAGTTCTTGCAGGTTTTGGTTTTTCTTCTCAAACTCCTGGAGAAGAAGTTTTTCTCCTCTCTGCTTAATGACCAGCTGTTCTCTCTCTTGAAGCAGGTCTTGATATTTGTGCAGTGTCTCATCGAACTTTACCTGCAGCATCCTGTCGTTTCCCTCCATGAGCTGGAGTTGGCACTCCATGTCTCCCTGCTTTCTGTCCAGCTGCTCTTTCTCTTGAAGGATTTCTTTATTTTGCCGCAGAGCTTCATCAAGCTTTCCTTGCAAGCTTTCATTTTGTTGCTTGATGCTCTGAAGCTCCGAATCCATTTCTTTTTGTTTGATCTCTTGTTCCCTTTTCTCTTGGAGAAGCTTCTCATTTGCTTGCTCTGTGCGATCAAGCCTTTTTTTGTCTACACTGTACATGAGCTCCATGTCTCGGAGATTGGAGTGCAGCCCTCTCTTCTTCATGCCGTCTTGCTTCTTCTCTTGGACAAGTTTTTTATTTTGTCGCAGAGCTTCATCAAGCTTTCCTTGCAAGCTTTCATTGTGTTGCTCGATGCTCTGAAGCTTGGAATGCATTTCTTTTTCTTTTAACTCCTGTTGCCTTTTCTCTTGGAGAAGCTTTTCATTTTCTTGCAGTGTGCGATCAAGCTTTTTTTTGTATACACTGTACATTAGCTCCATTTCTTGGAGATTGCTGTGCAGCCCTCTCTTCTTCATGCCGTCTTGTTTCTTCTCTTGGACAAGTTTTTTATTTTGTTGCAGGGCTTCATCAAGCTTTCCTTGGAGCTCCTGGTTCTTCTTGTCCATGTCATGGAGATCTTGTTGTTTCTCCTCAATAACAGCTTCCTTTTCTTGAAGCTGGTATGACAACTTTTTGAGGTCAGCGCTCTTTCGCTCATTTTCCTCCATCAAGAACTTAATCTTCTCTGTGTTTCTGAGCGCTTCATCCTCCATTTCTTCCAAACGCTTTTCCTCTAGTTCGACTTGGTCACACCAAGGAAGAGAGGAAAGGGAAGGGTCTAGTGGCTCATCCCAGGGAAGAGCGTAGGGGTCAACTTCTTGTCCCTTTGGATTTGTTTGAGACATGTTGGGTGTGGATACAGTTACTATTGCAAAGGATCCAAATATTTCGAAAGGCTTTTCTGGCGAACGGTTCAATGCTGCACACATCAACGCTGCGAGAAACGGACTAAAAGTCGTTGCTCTTCACCCCTATTTATAGGTTTTAAGGATCAAAGGATCAAAGGATCCGAATGGTGGTAAGATTCTACATGTGTGTGACGTCGTAATTCTGTAAGGCAATGAGGTTGTCACGTGATATTTTTGGAGGAGGGCATTTTTCAACTTGGACAAATTATCAATAAAGTTTCAATCTCTGTTATTTTCCCCCAAAAACGTGCTGTCGCAATAATGTTTTCTACTGTAATTGGTGCCAACAGATGGCGCAGTTTAAAGTTGGCTGTTACTCTGCCCAGGCTGCTACCATAGAAGATGAATGTAGACCAATAGTACTTTAACGATGCCCGCTGATCGTTTCCGTGTAAATCTTAGCATTGCTTTAGCCGTCAAGCTAAAGGTTTAGCTTCATACTGCCATATTTTCAGAGTAACAAAATATTTAAACGGTCTCGGATCATGGTGAGTATTTGAAAAAATGTTCATTTGATGTGAAGCCTGTGATGTGGAAAGGTTAGCAAGCGTAATTTTGCCTATTGTGTTATACACGGGTGCTTACATCCGAGTAGTGTTGATCTTTTCTAAGGTCCATGGGTTTATCCAACGAGCAGCTAAGTCACCGTTATATCTGTAATTTTGTGTGCAACGTCTTAATGCAAAAAATCCCAAATCAAAGCAACGAAGCAAAGACTAAACAAAAAAACCCCACAATGCGTTTTTAAGCTCTCTCTGCGTTCACTGCCTCTGCAAGTGTCAAACTTCCTCGCTTTAGCTGATGCTAACCAACATTAGCGCTTACGGTTCGTATATAAACACAACTGTCAGCCCTTCACTTTTGGTGCCGACAACATTTTGAGCATTTTCTACAGTTTGTGACATGGTCGTCATTGGCATTACATGCCAGTAGTGTTCGCTAATTGACTTTACCGGGATTATATTTATTACAACGTTACTGCGTGGAAGTGATCATAGCGTATGCTTATGAACGTGAGTGGTAGGTGTTATTAGTGCGACTTTACCCTTAATTAGTTTTCCCACCGGAAGTAGAGTTGTTTATGCGACGTGATGGCTAGAGCAGTCCCAAACAATCGATCGCGTTTCTTAACAGACCAATTCTCTCCAAACTTTTAGGGTAAGCTAGACTAGAGATATGGTTGCAATAATACGAACAAGAGCGCAACAGCATATTGACAATGGCGAGAACTTTAATATTTACATTGTGTTAGTGCACCCATCGCTCCGCATCCTTAACGCTACATTGATGTCGAGAGTCTCTGACACAGCTGTGCTCTGCAGCACAGACACCCTGCTTATCTGTGATTCGGCCAGACTGGTGTTGAACTCCAAAGACATGCGCGGGGTTAGCTTAGTTGGCTGTTGGTGTGAGTGGTTGTCCGAGTCTCTCTAATAACCCTCCAACAGACTGGCGACCTGTCCAGGGTGTACTTTTGCCCTATGACAGCTGGAATACAACCTGAATAAAATAAGTAGGAGAAAATGAATGATGTTTATGAACTGTAGTTAATGTAGTCAGACAATAAGTTACCGAGCAACAGGCCACAAGTCTTGGTGCAGAATCATACTAAGATTTAAAAAATAAAATGTTGGCACTGGTGTTTGAAACAGTATACTGTCAGTAAGACTGGAGCAACTGCACACAACTGGAAACTAATAACTAGAGTAGTTAAGTAACGTTTTGTTACTGCATCCATTTAGCCAGGTATAATTAGCATGTCTACATACATGTCATTTCTAATGTGGTCCTATGTGGTATGTTGTAGGACAGTGAAGTGTCTGACACTGACCATGTACCAGTGCCTGAGAACACTGGTATGGAGGGGGAGAACGCACCTCTTTACTGTATTTGTCGGAAACCAGACATCAACTGCTTCATGATGTAAGTATATATCAGTTTTATATTTGCAGTACGCGCAGTAGGGGTGGGCGCTAGCTTCAGCAATGTTATCAGAGATTTTTTTTTAAAATGAAGATCTTCTATTTCGAGAAAACTACCAATAAGGATATATGCACAGATATAGAAAACAATACTGTAACATTTTATTGATGCTTGCAGTTTGGAGGCAGCAGTATTTGCAAGTGTAACTAAATTCCAGGCATTTTCCATCCTTCTTTTCCTATCAGCTTTTTTCTAATTGTCAGTGTGAACCAAGGTGTCAGCAGCAGCATTATAGTGCAAAAGTAGTGACCCAGCATAGATCAAATGTAAGCACAAAAGTAGCCAAGGTAGTGTTTTTCCTGGAAATTTTAAGTGAAAGGATAAAGTAACTGCTTACCACTTTAGTTTAACAATGATTAATGAAATGTAACCATGTAACTCATCAGCAGTCTGCACAGTATGGTCACATATTAAAACTGAAGAATATGTTGTACTTGTTGTAGTGTTTCATCATGGGTCCAGTTTTTACCCAGGTGCTTAAAGCCCTTCTTTACCCTCATGTAACACCAACAGTAATTTCCAACCACTATTTCCTGTTCCTGTCAGTCAAACAAACAGACGACAAACATCTTCTATAAACAGGAATAATGTCACTTTATCGGATTAGAAAACATCTAATCTAGCGTTGATATTACACTGCTGTTTAGTGTCTGGCTAATCTCAGTGTCACCAAAATATCTGCCCTACATGTCAAACAATGAGAGAACTTGAAACAGTAACATCACCTAGCAGCTTATTTTAATTAGTGCTAACGTTTTGTTTGCTGGCTAACATTGCTATTATTATAGTCACAGTTAATTGACTTTGAATAGCTTTATTTCAAAAGTAATTTTACAATTTCACAGCCATTTAGCTGTGTTAACTGTACATGCTGTTGGTCATAAGGCGTGCATGGATCATTTTTATAATCAGCCTCTTATCTTTTGTCCACCACAGGCTTTGCCATGATAAATTGGTCAGTTGACAACCAGGAGCCGTACACCTTAACCTCAGAGGCCAGGACATCCAGGGGCAGTGTGAACACGCACTTGTTTAAATGGGACGCAAGACGGACTATAGAGGGCCACCCCCTTGCCAGACAACCAAGTGCTGTCCCTGTCCACGGCCAGTGTGAGAAGGACTCTCACTAAAGTCAACCCACACAAAGCTGCTGGACCAGACAATATACCTGGACGCGTGCTCGGAGCCCGTGCTGACCAGCTGACTGATGTCCTAGCGGGCATCTTTAACATCTCCCTGAGTCAAGCTGTTGTGCCACAGTGCTTTAAAACCACCACCATCATACCTGTCCCCAGACCTTCCCAAAGCCTAATTCCACAATGATTGCCTGAGCCTATTCTTGTTAAATGATGAAAAACTCAAAGGCACGTTTGGGCAGTGGATCTGTGTGAAATCAGCAGCTTGCAAAACTAAATCAAAATGTGTGCTATTGATTCTAAAAATAGAAATCACAATAAAGTTCAACATTTACGAAAACCGCCATTCAGTCATCTGAGAATCTTTACTCATGAAATTATAACGGTTAGATGAATTTATATGCAGTGATTTACTGATCAATGATAAAAGGGGAGATTTATGCAATAACGAAGACTGTCATGAAAAGTATTTGGCATCTGATCTCCTGTAACCTGCGGAGCTAAGCTGTTTTACCAGCTCTGCTCTCTGATTTTTCTTTTTTCTTTTATGAAAAAACACAAGTTGTCAAAGTTATTTGTTTGCAAATGTATTTCAGAAATATCGACATACTTTTTTTAATCAGCAGAAACTTTATGTCAGTAGTGCAAAAACCTGCACTGATCTGACCTCATTTCTTCCTCATCCTGATTCCTGACCTGGGAAGGGAGAGAAATATTTGTTTTTGTTTGTCTTCTTGTTTTATTTAATTCCTTGTGGGATTTGGATCCAACACGTAAAGTATGCATATTATGCACACACACAAACACACATGCAGCTATTACCCATTTCTTGTATTCTCGAATAAAGACATTGATTTGACACATTTAATTAGCGGCCAACTGTTTTTATTGTTCAATTATTAAGAAAAAAGAAAAGGTGGGGGTGGGGAGGATGTAAAGAAGAGCGTAAAGTAAAGGGAGAGAGGAGAGAAAACCCCAACAATCCCCTCTGAGCAAGCACTAGGCGACAGTGGATAGGAAAAACTCCCTTTAAAGGAAGAAACCTATGACAGAACCAGGCTCTAGAGGGGGCAGTCAACTGTCGGGACTGGTTGGGGGGTGAATGTGAAAAGAGGGGAGGGAGATGGGGGAGATGGGGGAGGTGTTAGTAGTTAAAGGGGGGGGGGGAATTAAGCTGGAACAGAGGTGGGGGAAGAAGAGGTGACATTGGCAGTAGTGAAAGAAGGAGTGTTCTTCCTTCAGAAGAAGCAGAAGCGTTTCTTCTTTTCCTGCTTTTTCTCGAGGATGAGGATCAGCTCCTCGATTTTTTCTGTGTTTTGCTTCTGCAGCTTGTTGCATTTTTTCTCCACTTCTTCTATTTCGGCTTGTTTTTCTTCCAACCTTTCTTTCAGCACTTTAGATGTTGCCTCCTGCTTTTGCAGTTTTTCATTTTCACCTTCCAGCTCAGATGCTTTGAACTTCATTTTGTTGTAAAGTTCTTGCAGGTTTTGGTTTTTCTTCTCAAACTCCTGGAGAAGAAGTTTTTCTCCTCTCTGCTTAATGACCAGCTGTTCTCTCTCTTGAAGCAGGTCTTGATATTTGTGCAGTGTCTCATCGAACTTTACCTGCAGCATCCTGTCGTTTCCCTCCATGAGCTGGAGTTGGCACTCCATGTCTCCCTGCTTTCTGTCCAGCTGCTCTTTCTCTTGAAGGATTTCTTTATTTTGCCGCAGAGCTTCATCAAGCTTTCCTTGCAAGCTTTCATTTTGTTGCTTGATGCTCTGAAGCTCCGAATCCATTTCTTTTTGTTTGATCTCTTGTTCCCTTTTCTCTTGGAGAAGCTTCTCATTTGCTTGCTCTGTGCGATCAAGCCTTTTTTTGTCTACACTGTACATGAGCTCCATGTCTCGGAGATTGGAGTGCAGCCCTCTCTTCTTCATGCCGTCTTGCTTCTTCTCTTGGACAAGTTTTTTATTTTGTCGCAGAGCTTCATCAAGCTTTCCTTGCAAGCTTTCATTGTGTTGCTCGATGCTCTGAAGCTTGGAATGCATTTCTTTTTCTTTTAACTCCTGTTGCCTTTTCTCTTGGAGAAGCTTTTCATTTTCTTGCAGTGTGCGATCAAGCTTTTTTTTGTATACACTGTACATTAGCTCCATTTCTTGGAGATTGCTGTGCAGCCCTCTCTTCTTCATGCCGTCTTGTTTCTTCTCTTGGACAAGTTTTTTATTTTGTTGCAGGGCTTCATCAAGCTTTCCTTGGAGCTCCTGGTTCTTCTTGTCCATGTCATGGAGATCTTGTTGTTTCTCCTCAATAACAGCTTCCTTTTCTTGAAGCTGGTATGACAACTTTTTGAGGTCAGCGCTCTTTCGCTCATTTTCCTCCATCAAGAACTTAATCTTCTCTGTGTTTCTGAGCGCTTCATCCTCCATTTCTTCCAAACGCTTTTCCTCTAGTTCGACTTGGTCACACCAAGGAAGAGAGGAAAGGGAAGGGTCTAGTGGCTCATCCCAGGGAAGAGCGTAGGGGTCAACTTCTTGTCCCTTTGGATTTGTTTGAGACATGTTGGGTGTGGATACAGTTACTATTGCAAAGGATCCAAATATTTCGAAAGGCTTTTCTGGCGAACGGTTCAATGCTGCACACATCAACGCTGCGAGAAACGGACTAAAAGTCGTTGCTCTTCACCCCTATTTATAGGTTTTAAGGATCAAAGGATCAAAGGATCCGAATGGTGGTAAGATTCTACATGTGTGTGACGTCGTAATTCTGTAAGGCAATGAGGTTGTCACGTGATATTTTTGGAGGAGGGCATTTTTCAACTTGGACAAATTATCAATAAAGTTTCAATCTCTGTTATTTTCCCCCAAAAACGTGCTGTCGCAATAATGTTTTCTACTGTAATTGGTGCCAACAGATGGCGCAGTTTAAAGTTGGCTGTTACTCTGCCCAGGCTGCTACCATAGAAGATGAATGTAGACCAATAGTACTTTAACGATGCCCGCTGATCGTTTCCGTGTAAATCTTAGCATTGCTTTAGCCGTCAAGCTAAAGGTTTAGCTTCATACTGCCATATTTTCAGAGTAACAAAATATTTAAACGGTCTCGGATCATGGTGAGTATTTGAAAAAATGTTCATTTGATGTGAAGCCTGTGATGTGGAAAGGTTAGCAAGCGTAATTTTGCCTATTGTGTTATACACGGGTGCTTACATCCGAGTAGTGTTGATCTTTTCTAAGGTCCATGGGTTTATCCAACGAGCAGCTAAGTCACCGTTATATCTGTAATTTTGTGTGCAACGTCTTAATGCAAAAAATCCCAAATCAAAGCAACGAAGCAAAGACTAAACAAAAAAACCCCACAATGCGTTTTTAAGCTCTCTCTGCGTTCACTGCCTCTGCAAGTGTCAAACTTCCTCGCTTTAGCTGATGCTAACCAACATTAGCGCTTACGGTTCGTATATAAACACAACTGTCAGCCCTTCACTTTTGGTGCCGACAACATTTTGAGCATTTTCTACAGTTTGTGACATGGTCGTCATTGGCATTACATGCCAGTAGTGTTCGCTAATTGACTTTACCGGGATTATATTTATTACAACGTTACTGCGTGGAAGTGATCATAGCGTATGCTTATGAACGTGAGTGGTAGGTGTTATTAGTGCGACTTTACCCTTAATTAGTTTTCCCACCGGAAGTAGAGTTGTTTATGCGACGTGATGGCTAGAGCAGTCCCAAACAATCGATCGCGTTTCTTAACAGACCAATTCTCTCCAAACTTTTAGGGTAAGCTAGACTAGAGATATGGTTGCAATAATACGAACAAGAGCGCAACAGCATATTGACAATGGCGAGAACTTTAATATTTACATTGTGTTAGTGCACCCATCGCTCCGCATCCTTAACGCTACATTGATGTCGAGAGTCTCTGACACAGCTGTGCTCTGCAGCACAGACACCCTGCTTATCTGTGATTCGGCCAGACTGGTGTTGAACTCCAAAGACATGCGCGGGGTTAGCTTAGTTGGCTGTTGGTGTGAGTGGTTGTCCGAGTCTCTCTAATAACCCTCCAACAGACTGGCGACCTGTCCAGGGTGTACTTTTGCCCTATGACAGCTGGAATACAACCTGAATAAAATAAGTAGGAGAAAATGAATGATGTTTATGAACTGTAGTTAATGTAGTCAGACAATAAGTTACCGAGCAACAGGCCACAAGTCTTGGTGCAGAATCATACTAAGATTTAAAAAATAAAATGTTGGCACTGGTGTTTGAAACAGTATACTGTCAGTAAGACTGGAGCAACTGCACACAACTGGAAACTAATAACTAGAGTAGTTAAGTAACGTTTTGTTACTGCATCCATTTAGCCAGGTATAATTAGCATGTCTACATACATGTCATTTCTAATGTGGTCCTATGTGGTATGTTGTAGGACAGTGAAGTGTCTGACACTGACCATGTACCAGTGCCTGAGAACACTGGTATGGAGGGGGAGAACGCACCTCTTTACTGTATTTGTCGGAAACCAGACATCAACTGCTTCATGATGTAAGTATATATCAGTTTTATATTTGCAGTACGCGCAGTAGGGGTGGGCGCTAGCTTCAGCAATGTTATCAGAGATTTTTTTTTAAAATGAAGATCTTCTATTTCGAGAAAACTACCAATAAGGATATATGCACAGATATAGAAAACAATACTGTAACATTTTATTGATGCTTGCAGTTTGGAGGCAGCAGTATTTGCAAGTGTAACTAAATTCCAGGCATTTTCCATCCTTCTTTTCCTATCAGCTTTTTTTCTAATTGTCAGTGTGAACCAAGGTGTCAGCAGCAGCATTATAGTGCAAAAGTAGTGACCCAGCATAGATCAAATGTAAGCACAAAAGTAGCCAAGGTAGTGTTTTTCCTGGAAATTTTAAGTGAAAGGATAAAGTAACTGCTTACCACTTTAGTTTAACAATGATTAATGAAATGTAACCGTGTAACTCATCAGCAGTCTGCACAGTATGGTCACATATTAAAACTGAAGAATATGTTGTACTTGTTGTAGTGTTTCATCATGGGTCCAGTTTTTACCCAGGTGCTTAAAGCCCTTCTTTACCCTCATGTAACACCAACAGTAATTTCCAACCACTATTTCCTGTTCCTGTCAGTCAAACAAACAGACGACAAACATCTTCTATAAACAGGAATAATGTCACTTTATCGGATTAGAAAACATCTAATCTAGCGTTGATATTACACTGCTGTTTAGTGTCTGGCTAATCTCAGTGTCACCAAAATATCTGCCCTACATGTCAAACAATGAGAGAACTTGAAACAGTAACATCACCTAGCAGCTTATTTTAATTAGTGCTAACGTTTTGTTTGCTGGCTAACATTGCTATTATTATAGTCACAGTTAATTGACTTTGAATAGCTTTATTTCAAAAGTAATTTTACAATTTCACAGCCATTTAGCTGTGTTAACTGTACATGCTGTTGGTCATAAGGCGTGCATGGATCATTTTTATAATCAGCCTCTTATCTTTTGTCCACCACAGGCTTTGCCATGATAAATTGGTCAGTTGACAACCAGGAGCCGTACACCTTAACCTCAGAGGCCAGGACATCCAGGGGCAGTGTGAACACGCACTTGTTTAAATGGGACGCAAGACGGACTATAGAGGGCCACCCCCTTGCCAGACAACCAAGTGCTGTCCCTGTCCACGGCCAGTGTGAGAAGGACTCTCACTAAAGTCAACCCACACAAAGCTGCTGGACCAGACAATATACCTGGACGCGTGCTCGGAGCCCGTGCTGACCAGCTGACTGATGTCCTAGCGGGCATCTTTAACATCTCCCTGAGTCAAGCTGTTGTGCCACAGTGCTTTAAAACCACCACCATCATACCTGTCCCCAGACCTTCCCAAAGCCTAATTCCACAATGATTGCCTGAGCCTATTCTTGTTAAATGATGAAAAACTCAAAGGCACGTTTGGGCAGTGGATCTGTGTGAAATCAGCAGCTTGCAAAACTAAATCAAAATGTGTGCTATTGATTCTAAAAATAGAAATCACAATAAAGTTCAACATTTACGAAAACCGCCATTCAGTCATCTGAGAATCTTTACTCATGAAATTATAACGGTTAGATGAATTTATATGCAGTGATTTACTGATCAATGATAAAAGGGGAGATTTATGCAATAACGAAGACTGTCATGAAAAGTATTTGGCATCTGATCTCCTGTAACCTGCGGAGCTAAGCTGTTTTACCAGCTCTGCTCTCTGATTTTTCTTTTTTCTTTTATGAAAAAACACAAGTTGTCAAAGTTATTTGTTTGCAAATGTATTTCAGAAATATCGACATACTTTTTTTAATCAGCAGAAACTTTATGTCAGTAGTGCACAAACCTGCACTGATCTGACCTCATTTCTTCCTCATCCTGATTCCTGACCTGGGAAGGGAGAGAAATATTTGTTTTTGTTTGTCTTCTTGTTTTATTTAATTCCTTGTGGGATTTGGATCCAACACGTAAAGTATGCATATTATGCACACACACAAACACACATGCAGCTATTACCCATTTCTTGTATTCTCGAATAAAGACGTTGATTTGACACATTTAATTAGCGGCCAACTGTTTTTATTGTTCAATTATTAAGAAAAAAGAAAAGGTGGGGGTGGGGGGGGTGTAAAGAAGAGCGTAAAGTAAAGGGAGAGAGGAGAGAAAACCCCAACAATCCCCTCTGAGCAAGCACTAGGCGACAGTGGATAGGAAAAACTCCCTTTAAAGGAAGAAACCTATGACAGAACCAGGCTCTAGAGGGGGCAGTCAACTGTCGGGACTGGTTGGGGGGTGACTGTGAAAAGAGGGGAGGGAGATGGGGGAGGTGTTAGTAGTTAAAGGGAGGGGGGGAATTAAGCTGGAACAGAGGTGGGGGAAGAAGAGGTGACATTGGCAGTAGTGAAAGAAGGAGTGTTCTTCCTCCAGAAGAAGCAGAAGCGTTTTTTCTTTTTCTCCAGCTGCTTTTCCACAAGCACCTTTTTCTCGAGGATGAGGATTTTCAGCTCCTCGATTGTTTCGGTGTTTTCCTTCTGCAGCTTGTTGCATTTTTTTTCTCCACTTCTTCTATTTCGGCTTGTTTTTCTTCCAACCTTTCTTTCAGCACTTTAGATGTTGCGTCCTGCTTTTGCAGTTTTTCATTTTCACCTTCCAGCTCAGATGCTTTGAACTTCATTTTGTTGTAAAGTTCTTGCAGGTTTTGGTTTTTCTTCTCAAACTCCTGGAGAAGAAGTTTTTCTCCTCTCTGCTTTCTTTCCAGCTGCTCTTTCTCTTGAAGGATTTCTTTATTTTGCCGCAGAGCTTCATCAAGCTTTCCTTGCAAGCTTTCATTTTGTTGCTTGATGCTGTGAAGTTTGGAATCCATTTGTTTTTGTTTGATCTCTTGTTCCCTTTTCTCTTGGTCCTATGTGGTATGTTGTAGGACAGTGAAGTGTCTGACACTGACCATGTACCAGTGCCTGAGAACACTGGTATGGAGGGGGAGAACGCACCTCTTTACTGTATTTGTCGGAAACCAGACATCAACTGCTTCATGATGTAAGTATATATCAGTTTTATATTTGCAGTACGCGCAGTAGGGGTGGGCGCTAGCTTCAGCAATGTTATCAGAGATTTTTTTTTAAAATGAAGATCTTCTATTTCGAGAAAACTACCAATAAGGATATATGCACAGATATAGAAAACAATACTGTAACATTTTATTGATGCTTGCAGTTTGGAGGCAGCAGTATTTGCAAGTGTAACTAAATTCCAGGCATTTTCCATCCTTCTTTTCCTATCAGCTTTTTTTCTAATTGTCAGTGTGAACCAAGGTGTCAGCAGCAGCATTATAGTGCAAAAGTAGTGACCCAGCATAGATCAAATGTAAGCACAAAAGTAGCCAAGGTAGTGTTTTTCCTGGAAATTTTAAGTGAAAGGATAAAGTAACTGCTTACCACTTTAGTTTAACAATGATTAATGAAATGTAACCATGTAACTCATCAGCAGTCTGCACAGTATGGTCACATATTAAAACTGAAGAATATGTTGTACTTGTTGTAGTGTTTCATCATGGGTCCAGTTTTTACCCAGGTGCTTAAAGCCCTTCTTTACCCTCATGTAACACCAACAGTAATTTCCAACCACTATTTCCTGTTCCTGTCAGTCAAACAAACAGACGACAAACATCTTCTATAAACAGGAATAATGTCACTTTATCGGATTAGAAAACATCTAATCTAGCGTTGATATTACACTGCTGTTTAGTGTCTGGCTAATCTCAGTGTCACCAAAATATCTGCCCTACATGTCAAACAATGAGAGAACTTGAAACAGTAACATCACCTAGCAGCTTATTTTAATTAGTGCTAACGTTTTGTTTGCTGGCTAACATTGCTATTATTATAGTCACAGTTAATTGACTTTGAATAGCTTTATTTCAAAAGTAATTTTACAATTTCACAGCCATTTAGCTGTGTTAACTGTACATGCTGTAGGTCATAAGGCGTGCATGGATCATTTTTATAATCAGCCTCTTGTCTTTTGTCCACCACAGGCTTTGCCATGATAAATTGGTCAGTTGACAACCAGGAGCCGTACACCTTAACCTCAGAGGCCAGGACATCCAGGGGCAGTGTGAACACGCACTTGTTTAAATGGGACGCAAGACGGACTATAGAGGGCCACCCCCTTGCCAGACAACCAAGTGCTGTCCCTGTCCACGGCCAGTGTGAGAAGGACTCTCACTAAAGTCAACCCACACAAAGCTGCTGGACCAGACAATATACCTGGACGCATGCTCGGAGCCTGTGCTGACCAGCTGACTGATGTCCTAGCGGGCATCTTTAACATCTCCCTGAGTCAAGCTGTTGTGCCACAGTGCTTTAAAACCACCACCATCATACCTGTCCCCAGACCTTCCCAAAGCCTAATTCCACAATGATTGCCTGAGCCTATTCTTGTTAAATGATGAAAAACTCAAAGGCACGTTTGGGCAGTGGATCTGTGTGAAATCAGCAGCTTGCAAAACTAAATCAAAATGTGTGCTATTGATTCTAAAAATAGAAATCACAATAAAGTTCAACATTTACGAAAACCGCCATTCAGTCATCTGAGAATCTTTACTCATGAAATTATAACGGTTAGATGAATTTATATGCAGTGATTTACTGATCAATGATAAAAGGGGAGATTTATGCAATAACGAAGACTGTCATGAAAAGTATTTGGCATCTGATCTCCTGTAACCTGCGGAGCTAAGCTGTTTTACCAGCTCTGCTCTCTGATTTTTCTTTTTTCTTTTATGAAAAAACACAAGTTGTCAAAGTTATTTGTTTGCAAATGTATTTCAGAAATATCGACATACTTTTTTTAATCAGCAGAAACTTTATGTCAGTAGTGCACAAACCTGCACTGATCTGACCTCATTTCTTCCTCATCCTGATTCCTGACCTGGGAAGGGAGAGAAATATTTGTTTTTGTTTGTCTTCTTGTTTTATTTAATTCCTTGTGGGATTTGGATCCAACACGTAAAGTATGCATATTATGCACACACACAAACACACATGCAGCTATTACCCATTTCTTGTATTCTTGAATAAAGACATTGATTTGACACATTTAATTAGCGGCCAACTGTTTTTATTGTTCAATTATTAAGAAAAAAGAAAAGGTGGGGGTGGGGAGGATGTAAAGAAGAGCGTAAAGTAAAGGGAGAGAGGAGAGAAAACCCCAACAATCCCCTCTGAGCAAGCACTAGGCGACAGTGGATAGGAAAAACTCCCTTTAAAGGAAGAAACCTATGACAGAACCAGGCTCTAGAGGGGGCAGTCAACTGTCGGGACTGGTTGGGGGGTGAATGTGAAAAGAGGGGAGGGAGATGGGGGAGATGGGGGAGGTGTTAGTAGTTAAAGGGGGGGGGGGGGGGGGAATTAAGCTGGAACAGAGGTGGGGGAAGAAGAGGTGACATTGGCAGTAGTGAAAGAAGGAGTGTTCTTCCTTCAGAAGAAGCAGAAGCGTTTCTTCTTTTCCTGCTTTTTCTCGAGGATGAGGATCAGCTCCTCGATTTTTTCTGTGTTTTGCTTCTGCAGCTTGTTGCATTTTTTCTCCACTTCTTCTATTTCGGCTTGTTTTTCTTCCAACCTTTCTTTCAGCACTTTAGATGTTGCCTCCTGCTTTTGCAGTTTTTCATTTTCACCTTCCAGCTCAGATGCTTTGAACTTCATTTTGTTGTAAAGTTCTTGCAGGTTTTGGTTTTTCTTCTCAAACTCCTGGAGAAGAAGTTTTTCTCCTCTCTGCTTAATGACCAGCTGTTCTCTCTCTTGAAGCAGGTCTTGATATTTGTGCAGTGTCTCATCGAACTTTACCTGCAGCATCCTGTCGTTTCCCTCCATGAGCTGGAGTTGGCACTCCATGTCTCCCTGCTTTCTGTCCAGCTGCTCTTTCTCTTGAAGGATTTCTTTATTTTGCCGCAGAGCTTCATCAAGCTTTCCTTGCAAGCTTTCATTTTGTTGCTTGATGCTCTGAAGCTCCGAATCCATTTCTTTTTGTTTGATCTCTTGTTCCCTTTTCTCTTGGAGAAGCTTCTCATTTGCTTGCTCTGTGCGATCAAGCCTTTTTTTGTCTACACTGTACATGAGCTCCATGTCTCGGAGATTGGAGTGCAGCCCTCTCTTCTTCATGCCGTCTTGCTTCTTCTCTTGGACAAGTTTTTTATTTTGTCGCAGAGCTTCATCAAGCTTTCCTTGCAAGCTTTCATTGTGTTGCTCGATGCTCTGAAGCTTGGAATGCATTTCTTTTTCTTTTAACTCCTGTTGCCTTTTCTCTTGGAGAAGCTTTTCATTTTCTTGCAGTGTGCGATCAAGCTTTTTTTTGTATACACTGTACATTAGCTCCATTTCTTGGAGATTGCTGTGCAGCCCTCTCTTCTTCATGCCGTCTTGTTTCTTCTCTTGGACAAGTTTTTTATTTTGTTGCAGGGCTTCATCAAGCTTTCCTTGGAGCTCCTGGTTCTTCTTGTCCATGTCATGGAGATCTTGTTGTTTCTCCTCAATAACAGCTTCCTTTTCTTGAAGCTGGTATGACAACTTTTTGAGGTCAGCGCTCTTTCGCTCATTTTCCTCCATCAAGAACTTAATCTTCTCTGTGTTTCTGAGCGCTTCATCCTCCATTTCTTCCAAACGCTTTTCCTCTAGTTCGACTTGGTCACACCAAGGAAGAGAGGAAAGGGAAGGGTCTAGTGGCTCATCCCAGGGAAGAGCGTAGGGGTCAACTTCTTGTCCCTTTGGATTTGTTTGAGACATGTTGGGTGTGGATACAGTTACTATTGCAAAGGATCCAAATATTTCGAAAGGCTTTTCTGGCGAACGGTTCAATGCTGCACACATCAACGCTGCGAGAAACGGACTAAAAGTCGTTGCTCTTCACCCCTATTTATAGGTTTTAAGGATCAAAGGATCAAAGGATCCGAATGGTGGTAAGATTCTACATGTGTGTGACGTCGTAATTCTGTAAGGCAATGAGGTTGTCACGTGATATTTTTGGAGGAGGGCATTTTTCAACTTGGACAAATTATCAATAAAGTTTCAATCTCTGTTATTTTCCCCAAAAAACGTGTTGTCGCAATAATGTTTTCTACTGTAATTGGTGCCAACAGATGGCGCAGTTTAAAGTTGGCTGTTACTCTGCCCAGGCTGCTACCATAGAAGATGAATGTAGACCAATAGTACTTTAACGATGCCCGCTGATCGTTTCCGTGTAAATCTTAGCATTGCTTTAGCCGTCAAGCTAAAGGTTTAGCTTCATACTGCCATATTTTCAGAGTAACAAAATATTTAAACGGTCTCGGATCATGGTGAGTATTTGAAAAAATGTTCATTTGATGTGAAGCCTGTGATGTGGAAAGGTTAGCAAGCGTAATTTTGCCTATTGTGTTATACACGGGTGCTTACATCCGAGTAGTGTTGATCTTTTCTAAGGTCCATGGGTTTATCCAACGAGCAGCTAAGTCACCGTTATATCTGTAATTTTGTGTGCAACGTCTTAATGCAAAAAATCCCAAATCAAAGCAACGAAGCAAAGACTAAACAAAAAAACCCCACAATGCGTTTTTAAGCTCTCTCTGCGTTCACTGCCTCTGCAAGTGTCAAACTTCCTCGCTTTAGCTGATGCTAACCAACATTAGCGCTTACGGTTCGTATATAAACACAACTGTCAGCCCTTCACTTTTGGTGCCGACAACATTTTGAGCATTTTCTACAGTTTGTGACATGGTCGTCATTGGCATTACATGCCAGTAGTGTTCGCTAATTGACTTTACCGGGATTATATTTATTACAACGTTACTGCGTGGAAGTGATCATAGCGTATGCTTATGAACGTGAGTGGTAGGTGTTATTAGTGCGACTTTACCCTTAATTAGTTTTCCCACCGGAAGTAGAGTTGTTTATGCGACGTGATGGCTAGAGCAGTCCCAAACAATCGATCGCGTTTCTTAACAGACCAATTCTCTCCAAACTTTTAGGGTAAGCTAGACTAGAGATATGGTTGCAATAATACGAACAAGAGCGCAACAGCATATTGACAATGGCGAGAACTTTAATATTTACATTGTGTTAGTGCACCCATCGCTCCGCATCCTTAACGCTACATTGATGTCGAGAGTCTCTGACACAGCTGTGCTCTGCAGCACAGACACCCTGCTTATCTGTGATTCGGCCAGACTGGTGTTGAACTCCAAAGACATGCGCGGGGTTAGCTTAGTTGGCTGTTGGTGTGAGTGGTTGTCCGAGTCTCTCTAATAACCCTCCAACAGACTGGCGACCTGTCCAGGGTGTACTTTTGCCCTATGACAGCTGGAATACAACCTGAATAAAATAAGTAGGAGAAAATGAATGATGTTTATGAACTGTAGTTAATGTAGTCAGACAATAAGTTACCGAGCAACAGGCCACAAGTCTTGGTGCAGAATCATACTAAGATTTAAAAAATAAAATGTTGGCACTGGTGTTTGAAACAGTATACTGTCAGTAAGACTGGAGCAACTGCACACAACTGGAAACTAATAACTAGAGTAGTTAAGTAACGTTTTGTTACTGCATCCATTTAGCCAGGTATAATTAGCATGTCTACATACATGTCATTTCTAATGTGGTCCTATGTGGTATGTTGTAGGACAGTGAAGTGTCTGACACTGACCATGTACCAGTGCCTGAGAACACTGGTATGGAGGGGGAGAACGCACCTCTTTACTGTATTTGTCGGAAACCAGACATCAACTGCTTCATGATGTAAGTATATATCAGTTTTATATTTGCAGTACGTGCAGTAGGGGTGGGCGCTAGCTTCAGCAATGTTATCAGAGATTTTTTTTTAAAATGAAGATCTTCTATTTCGAGAAAACTACCAATAAGGATATATGCACAGATATAGAAAACAATACTGTAACATTTTATTGATGCTTGCAGTTTGGAGGCAGCAGTATTTGCAAGTGTAACTAAATTCCAGGCATTTTCCATCCTTCTTTTCCTATCAGCTTTTTTTCTAATTGTCAGTGTGAACCAAGGTGTCAGCAGCAGCATTATAGTGCAAAAGTAGTGACCCAGCATAGATCAAATGTAAGCACAAAAGTAGCCAAGGTAGTGTTTTTCCTGGAAATTTTAAGTGAAAGGATAAAGTAACTGCTTACCACTTTAGTTTAACAATGATTAATGAAATGTAACCGTGTAACTCATCAGCAGTCTGCACAGTATGGTCACATATTAAAACTGAAGAATATGTTGTACTTGTTGTAGTGTTTCATCATGGGTCCAGTTTTTACCCAGGTGCTTAAAGCCCTTCTTTACCCTCATGTAACACCAACAGTAATTTCCAACCACTATTTCCTGTTCCTGTCAGTCAAACAAACAGACGACAAACATCTTCTATAAACAGGAATAATGTCACTTTATCGGATTAGAAAACATCTAATCTAGCGTTGATATTACACTGCTGTTTAGTGTCTGGCTAATCTCAGTGTCACCAAAATATCTGCCCTACATGTCAAACAATGAGAGAACTTGAAACAGTAACATCACCTAGCAGCTTATTTTAATTAGTGCTAACGTTTTGTTTGCTGGCTAACATTGCTATTATTATAGTCACAGTTAATTGACTTTGAATAGCTTTATTTCAAAAGTAATTTTACAATTTCACAGCCATTTAGCTGTGTTAACTGTACATGCTGTTGGTCATAAGGCGTGCATGGATCATTTTTATAATCAGCCTCTTATCTTTTGTCCACCACAGGCTTTGCCATGATAAATTGGTCAGTTGACAACCAGGAGCCGTACACCTTAACCTCAGAGGCCAGGACATCCAGGGGCAGTGTGAACACGCACTTGTTTAAATGGGACGCAAGACGGACTACAGAGGGCCACCCCCTTGCCAGACAACCAAGTGCTGTCCCTGTCCACGGCCAGTGTGAGAAGGACTCTCACTAAAGTCAACCCACACAAAGCTGCTGGACCAGACAATATACCTGGACGCGTGCTCGGAGCCCGTGCTGACCAGCTGACTGATGTCCTAGCGGGCATCTTTAACATCTCCCTGAGTCAAGCTGTTGTGCCACAGTGCTTTAAAACCACCACCATCATACCTGTCCCCAGACCTTCCCAAAGCCTAATTCCACAATGATTGCCTGAGCCTATTCTTGTTAAATGATGAAAAACTCAAAGGCACGTTTGGGCAGTGGATCTGTGTGAAATCAGCAGCTTGCAAAACTAAATCAAAATGTGTGCTATTGATTCTAAAAATAGAAATCACAATAAAGTTCAACATTTACGAAAACCGCCATTCAGTCATCTGAGAATCTTTACTCATGAAATTATAACGGTTAGATGAATTTATATGCAGTGATTTACTGATCAATGATAAAAGGGGAGATTTATGCAATAACGAAGACTGTCATGAAAAGTATTTGGCATCTGATCTCCTGTAACCTGCGGAGCTAAGCTGTTTTACCAGCTCTGCTCTCTGATTTTTCTTTTTTCTTTTATGAAAAAACACAAGTTGTCAAAGTTATTTGTTTGCAAATGTATTTCAGAAATATCGACATACTTTCTTTAATCAGCAGAAACTTTATGTCAATAGTGCACAAACCTGCACTGATCTGACCTCATTTCTTCCTCATCCTGATTCCTGACCTGGGAAGGGAGAGAAATATTTGTTTTTGTTTGTCTTCTTGTTTTATTTAATTCCTTGTGGGATTTGGATCCAACACGTAAAGTATGCATATTATGCACACACACAAACACACATGCAGCTATTACCCATTTCTTGTATTCTCGAATAAAGACATTGATTTGACACATTTAATTAGCGGCCAACTGTTTTTATTGTTCAATTATTAAGAAAAAAGAAAAGGTGGGGGTGGGGGTGTAAAGAAGAGTGTAAAGTAAAGGGAGAGAGGAGAGAAAACCCCAACAATCCCCTCTGAGCAAGCACTAGGCGACAGTGGATAGGAAAAACTCCCTTTAAAGGAAGAAACCTATGACAGAACCAGGCTCTAGAGGGGGCAGTCAACTGTCGGGACTGGTTGGGGGGTGACTGTGAAAAGAGGGGAGGGAGATGGGGGAGATGGGAGAGGTGTTAGTAGTTAAAGGGAGGGGGGGAATTAAGCTGGAACAGAGGTGGGGGAAGAAGAGGTGACATTGGCAGTAGTGAAAGAAGGAGTGTTCTTCCTCCAGAAGAAGCAGAAGCGTTTTTTCTTTTTCTCCAGCTGCTTTTCCACGAGCACCTTTTTCTCGAGGATGAGGATTTTCAGCTCCTCGATTGTTTCGGTGTTTTCCTTCTGCAGCTTGTTGCATTTTTTCTCCACTTCTTCTATTTCGGCTTCTTTTTCTTCCAACCTTTCTTTCAGCACTTTAGATGTTGCCTCCTGTTTTTGCAGTTTTTCATTTTCTCCTTCCAGCTCAGATGCTTTGAACTTCATTTTGTTGTAAAGTTCTTGCAAATTTTGGTTTTTCTTCTCAAACTCCTGGAGAAGAAGTTTTTCTTCTCTCTGCTTTCTTTCCAGCTGCTCTTTCTCTTGAAGGATTTCTTTCTTTTGCTGCAGAGCTTCATCAAGCTTTCCTTGCAAGCTTTCATTTTGTTGCTTGATGCTCTGAAGCTCCGAATCCATTTCTTTTTGTTTGATCTCTTGTTCCCTTTTCTCTTGGAGAAGCTTCTCATTTGCTTGCTCTGTGCGATCAAGCCTTTTTTTGTCTACACTGTACATGAGCTCCATGTCTCGGAGATTGGAGTGCAGCCCTCTCTTCTTCATGCCGTCTTGCTTCTTCTCTTGGACAAGTTTTTTATTTTGTCGCAGAGCTTCATCAAGCTTTCCTTGCAAGCTTTCATTGTGTTGCTCGATGCTCTGAAGCTTGGAATGCATTTCTTTTTCTTTTAACTCCTGTTGCCTTTTCTCTTGGAGAAGCTTTTCATTTTCTTGCAGTGTGCGATCAAGCTTTTTTTTGTATACACTGTACATTAGCTCCATTTCTTGGAGATTGCTGTGCAGCCCTCTCTTCTTCATGCCGTCTTGTTTCTTCTCTTGGACAAGTTTTTTATTTTGTTGCAGGGCTTCATCAAGCTTTCCTTGGAGCTCCTGGTTCTTCTTGTCCATGTCATGGAGATCTTGTTGTTTCTCCTCAATAACAGCTTCCTTTTCTTGAAGCTGGTATGACAACTTTTTGAGGTCAGCGCTCTTTCGCTCATTTTCCTCCATCAAGAACTTAATCTTCTCGGTGTTTCTGAGCGCTTCATCCTCCATTTCTTCCAAACGCTTTTCCTCTAGTTCGACTTGGTCACACCAAGGAAGAGAGGAAAGGGAAGGGTCTAGTGGCTCATCCCAGGGAAGAGCGTAGGGGTCAACTTCTTGTCCCTTTGGATTTGTTTGAGACATGTTGGGTGTGGATACAGTTACTATTGCAAAGGATCCAAATATTTCAAAAGGCTTTTCTGGCGAACGGTTCAATGCTGCACACATCAACGCTGCGAGAAACGGACTAAAAGTCGTTGCTCTTCACCCCTATTTATAGGTTTTAAGGATCAAAGGATCAAAGGATCCGAATGGTGGTAAGATTCTACATGTGTGTGACGTCGTAATTCTGTAAGGCAATGAGGTTGTCACGTGATATTTTTGGAGGCGGGCATTTTTCAACTTGGACAAATTATCAATAAAGTTTCAATCTCTGTTATTTTCCCCCAAAAACGTGTTGTCGCAATAATGTTTTCTACTGTAATTGGTGCCAACAGATGGCGCAGTTTAAAGTTGGCTGTTACTCTGCCCAGGCTGCTACCATAGAAGATGAATGTAGACCAATAGTACTTTAACGATGCCCGCTGATCGTTTCCGTGTAAATCTTAGCATTGCTTTAGCCGTCAAGCTAAAGGTTTAGCTTCATACTGCCATATTTTCAGAGTAACAAAATATTTAAACGGTCTCGGATCATGGTGAGTATTTGAAAAAATGTTTATTTGATGTGAAGCCTGTGATGTGGAAAGGTTAGCAAGCGTAATTTTGCCTATTGTGTTATACACGGGTGCTTACATCCGAGTAGTGTTGATCTTTTCTAAGGTCCATGGGTTTATCCAACGAGCAGCTAAGTCACCGTTATATCTGTAATTTTGTGTGCAACGTCTTAATGCAAAAAAATCCCAAATCAAAGCAACGAAGCAAAGACTAAACAAAAAAACCCCACAATGCGTTTTTAAGCTCTCTCTGCGTTCACTGCCTCTGCAAGTGTCAAACTTCCTCGCTTTAGCTGATGCTAACCAACATTAGCGCTTACGGTTCGTATATAAACACAACTGTCAGCCCTTCACTTTTGGTGCCGACAACATTTTGAGCATTTTCTACAGTTTGTGACATGGTCGTCATTGGCATTACATGCCAGTAGTGTTCGCTAATTGACTTTACCGGGATTATATTTATTACAACGTTACTGCGTGGAAGTGATCATAGCGTATGCTTATGAACGTGAGTGGTAGGTGTTATTAGTGCGACTTTACCCTTAATTAGTTTTCCCACCGGAAGTAGAGTTGTTTATGCGACGTGATGGCTAGAGCAGTCCCAAACAATCGATCGCGTTTCTTAACAGACCAATTCTCTCCAAACTTTTAGGGTAAGCTAGACTAGAGATATGGTTGCAATAATACGAACAAGAGCGCAACAGCATATTGACAATGGCGAGAACTTTAATATTTACATTGTGTTAGTGCACCCATCGCTCCGCGCCCTGACCCGCATCCTTAACGCTACATTGATGTCGAGAGTCTCTGACACAGCTGTGCTCTGCAGCACAGACACCCTGCTTATCTGTGATTCGGCCAGACTGGTGTTGAACTCCAAAGACATGCGCGGGGTTAGCTTAGTTGGCTGTTGGTGTGAGTGGTTGTCCGAGTCTCTCTAATAACCCTCCAACAGACTGGCGACCTGTCCAGGGTGTACTTTTGCCCTATGACAGCTGGAATACAACCTGAATAAAATCAGTAGGAGAAAATGAATGATGTTTATGAACTGTAGTTAATGTAGTCAGACAATAAGTTACCGAGCAACAGGCCACAAGTCTTGGTGCAGAATCATACTAAGATTTAAAAAATAAAATGTTGGCACTGGTGTTTGAAACAGTATACTGTCAGTAAGACTGGAGCAACTGCACACAACTGGAAACTAATAACTAGAGTAGTTAAGTAACGTTTTGTTACTGCATCCATTTAGCCAGGTATAATTAGCATGTCTACATACATGTCATTTCTAATGTGGTCCTATGTGGTATGTTGTAGGACAGTGAAGTGTCTGACACTGACCATGTACCAGTGCCTGAGAACACTGGTATGGAGGGGGAGAACGCACCTCTTTACTGTATTTGTGGGAAACCAGACATCAACTGCTTCATGATGTAAGTATATATCAGTTTTATATTTGCAGTACGCGCAGTAGGGGTGGGCGCTAGCTTCAGCAATGTTATCAGAGATTTTTTTTTAAAATGAAGATCTTCTATTTCGAGAAAACTACCAATAAGGATATATGCACAGATATAGAAAACAATACTGTAACATTTTATTGATGCTTGCAGTTTGGAGGCAGCAGTATTTGCAAGTGTAACTAAATTCCAGGCATTTTCCATCCTTCTTTTCCTATCAGCTTTTTTCTAATTGTCAGTGTGAACCAAGGTGTCAGCAGCAGCATTATAGTGCAAAAGTAGTGACCCAGCATAGATCAAATGTAAGCACAAAAGTAGCCAAGGTAGTGTTTTTCCTGGAAATTTTAAGTGAAAGGATAAAGTAACTGCTTACCACTTTAGTTTAACAATGATTAATGAAATGTAACCGTGTAACTCATCAGCAGTCTGCACAGTATGGTCACATATTAAAACTGAAGAATATGTTGTACTTGTTGTAGTGTTTCATCATGGGTCCAGTTTTTACCCAGGTGCTTAAAGCCCTTCTTTACCCTCATGTAACACCAACAGTAATTTCCAACCACTATTTCCTGTTCCTGTCAGTCAAACAAACAGACGACAAACATCTTCTATAAACAGGAATAATGTCACTTTATCGGATTAGAAAACATCTAATCTAGCGTTGATATTACACTGCTGTTTAGTGTCTGGCTAATCTCAGTGTCACCAAAATATCTGCCCTACATGTCAAACAATGAGAGAACTTGAAACAGTAACATCACCTAGCAGCTTATTTTAATTAGTGCTAACGTTTTGTTTGCTGGCTAACATTGCTATTATTATAGTCACAGTTAATTGACTTTGAATAGCTTTATTTCAAAAGTAATTTTACAATTTCACAGCCATTTAGCTGTGTTAACTGTACATGCTGTTGGTCATAAGGCGTGCATGGATCATTTTTATAATCAGCCTCTTATCTTTTGTCCACCACAGGCTTTGCCATGATAAATTGGTCAGTTGACAACCAGGAGCCGTACACCTTAACCTCAGAGGCCAGGACATCCAGGGGCAGTGTGAACACGCACTTGTTTAAATGGGACGCAAGACGGACTATAGAGGGCCACCCCCTTGCCAGACAACCAAGTGCTGTCCCTGTCCACGGCCAGTGTGAGAAGGACTCTCACTAAAGTCAACCCACACAAAGCTGCTGGACCAGACAATATACCTGGACGCGTGCTCGGAGCCCGTGCTGACCAGCTGACTGATGTCCTAGCGGGCATCTTTAACATCTCCCTGAGTCAAGCTGTTGTGCCACAGTGCTTTAAAACCACCACCATCATACCTGTCCCCAGACCTTCCCAAAGCCTAATTCCACAATGATTGCCTGAGCCTATTCTTGTTAAATGATGAAAAACTCAAAGGCACGTTTGGGCAGTGGATCTGTGTGAAATCAGCAGCTTGCAAAACTAAATCAAAATGTGTGCTATTGATTCTAAAAATAGAAATCACAATAAAGTTCAACATTTACGAAAACCGCCATTCAGTCATCTGAGAATCTTTACTCATGAAATTATAACGGTTAGATGAATTTATATGCAGTGATTTACTGATCAATGATAAAAGGGGAGATTTATGCAATAACGAAGACTGTCATGAAAAGTATTTGGCATCTGATCTCCTGTAACCTGCGGAGCTAAGCTGTTTTACCAGCTCTGCTCTCTGATTTTTCTTTTTTCTTTTATGAAAAAACACAAGTTGTCAAAGTTATTTGTTTGCAAATGTATTTCAGAAATATCGACATACTTTTTTTAATCAGCAGAAACTTTATGTCAGTAGTGCACAAACCTGCACTGATCTGACCTCATTTCTTCCTCATCCTGATTCCTGACCTGGGAAGGGAGAGAAATATTTGTTTTTGTTTGTCTTCTTGTTTTATTTAATTCCTTGTGGGATTTGGATCCAACACGTAAAGTATGCATATTATGCACACACACAAACACACATGCAGCTATTACCCATTTCTTGTATTCTCGAATAAAGACATTGATTTGACACATTTAATTAGCGGCCAACTGTTTTTATTGTTCAATTATTAAGAAAAAAGAAAAGGTGGGGGTGGGGGGGGGATGTAAAGAAGAGCGTAAAGTAAAGGGAGAGAGGAGAGAAAACCCCAACAATCCCCTCTGAGCAAGCACTAGGCGACAGTGGATAGGAAAAACTCCCTTTAAAGGAAGAAACCTATGACAGAACCAGGCTCTAGAGGGGGCAGTCAACTGTCGGGACTGGTTGGGGGGTGAATGTGAAAAGAGGGGAGGGAGATGGGGGAGATGGGGGAGGTGTTAGTAGTTAAAGGGGGGGGGAATTAAGCTGGAACAGAGGTGGGGGAAGAAGAGGTGACATTGGCAGTAGTGAAAGAAGGAGTGTTCTTCCTTCAGAAGAAGCAGAAGCGTTTCTTCTTTTCCTGCTTTTTCTCGAGGATGAGGATCAGCTCCTCGATTTTTTCTGTGTTTTGCTTCTGCAGCTTGTTGCATTTTTTCTCCACTTCTTCTATTTCGGCTTGTTTTTCTTCCAACCTTTCTTTCAGCACTTTAGATGTTGCCTCCTGCTTTTGCAGTTTTTCATTTTCACCTTCCAGCTCAGATGCTTTGAACTTCATTTTGTTGTAAAGTTCTTGCAGGTTTTGGTTTTTCTTCTCAAACTCCTGGAGAAGAAGTTTTTCTCCTCTCTGCTTAATGACCAGCTGTTCTCTCTCTTGAAGCAGGTCTTGATATTTGTGCAGTGTCTCATCGAACTTTACCTGCAGCATCCTGTCGTTTCCCTCCATGAGCTGGAGTTGGCACTCCATGTCTCCCTGCTTTCTGTCCAGCTGCTCTTTCTCTTGAAGGATTTCTTTATTTTGCCGCAGAGCTTCATCAAGCTTTCCTTGCAAGCTTTCATTTTGTTGCTTGATGCTCTGAAGCTCCGAATCCATTTCTTTTTGTTTGATCTCTTGTTCCCTTTTCTCTTGGAGAAGCTTCTCATTTGCTTGCTCTGTGCGATCAAGCCTTTTTTTGTCTACACTGTACATGAGCTCCATGTCTCGGAGATTGGAGTGCAGCCCTCTCTTCTTCATGCCGTCTTGCTTCTTCTCTTGGACAAGTTTTTTATTTTGTCGCAGAGCTTCATCAAGCTTTCCTTGCAAGCTTTCATTGTGTTGCTCGATGCTCTGAAGCTTGGAATGCATTTCTTTTTCTTTTAACTCCTGTTGCCTTTTCTCTTGGAGAAGCTTTTCATTTTCTTGCAGTGTGCGATCAAGCTTTTTTTTGTATACACTGTACATTAGCTCCATTTCTTGGAGATTGCTGTGCAGCCCTCTCTTCTTCATGCCGTCTTGTTTCTTCTCTTGGACAAGTTTTTTATTTTGTTGCAGGGCTTCATCAAGCTTTCCTTGGAGCTCCTGGTTCTTCTTGTCCATGTCATGGAGATCTTGTTGTTTCTCCTCAATAACAGCTTCCTTTTCTTGAAGCTGGTATGACAACTTTTTGAGGTCAGCGCTCTTTCGCTCATTTTCCTCCATCAAGAACTTAATCTTCTCTGTGTTTCTGAGCGCTTCATCCTCCATTTCTTCCAAACGCTTTTCCTCTAGTTCGACTTGGTCACACCAAGGAAGAGAGGAAAGGGAAGGGTCTAGTGGCTCATCCCAGGGAAGAGCGTAGGGGTCAACTTCTTGTCCCTTTGGATTTGTTTGAGACATGTTGGGTGTGGATACAGTTACTATTGCAAAGGATCCAAATATTTCGAAAGGCTTTTCTGGCGAACGGTTCAATGCTGCACACATCAACGCTGCGAGAAACGGACTAAAAGTCGTTGCTCTTCACCCCTATTTATAGGTTTTAAGGATCAAAGGATCAAAGGATCCGAATGGTGGTAAGATTCTACATGTGTGTGACGTCGTAATTCTGTAAGGCAATGAGGTTGTCACGTGATATTTTTGGAGGAGGGCATTTTTCAACTTGGACAAATTATCAATAAAGTTTCAATCTCTGTTATTTTCCCCAAAAAACGTGTTGTCGCAATAATGTTTTCTACTGTAATTGGTGCCAACAGATGGCGCAGTTTAAAGTTGGCTGTTACTCTGCCCAGGCTGCTACCATAGAAGATGAATGTAGACCAATAGTACTTTAACGATGCCCGCTGATCGTTTCCGTGTAAATCTTAGCATTGCTTTAGCCGTCAAGCTAAAGGTTTAGCTTCATACTGCCATATTTTCAGAGTAACAAAATATTTAAACGGTCTCGGATCATGGTGAGTATTTGAAAAAATGTTCATTTGATGTGAAGCCTGTGATGTGGAAAGGTTAGCAAGCGTAATTTTGCCTATTGTGTTATACACGGGTGCTTACATCCGAGTAGTGTTGATCTTTTCTAAGGTCCATGGGTTTATCCAACGAGCAGCTAAGTCACCGTTATATCTGTAATTTTGTGTGCAACGTCTTAATGCAAAAAATCCCAAATCAAAGCAACGAAGCAAAGACTAAACAAAAAAACCCCACAATGCGTTTTTAAGCTCTCTCTGCGTTCACTGCCTCTGCAAGTGTCAAACTTCCTCGCTTTAGCTGATGCTAACCAACATTAGCGCTTACGGTTCGTATATAAACACAACTGTCAGCCCTTCACTTTTGGTGCCGACAACATTTTGAGCATTTTCTACAGTTTGTGACATGGTCGTCATTGGCATTACATGCCAGTAGTGTTCGCTAATTGACTTTACCGGGATTATATTTATTACAACGTTACTGCGTGGAAGTGATCATAGCGTATGCTTATGAACGTGAGTGGTAGGTGTTATTAGTGCGACTTTACCCTTAATTAGTTTTCCCACCGGAAGTAGAGTTGTTTATGCGACGTGATGGCTAGAGCAGTCCCAAACAATCGATCGCGTTTCTTAACAGACCAATTCTCTCCAAACTTTTAGGGTAAGCTAGACTAGAGATATGGTTGCAATAATACGAACAAGAGCGCAACAGCATATTGACAATGGCGAGAACTTTAATATTTACATTGTGTTAGTGCACCCATCGCTCCGCATCCTTAACGCTACATTGATGTCGAGAGTCTCTGACACAGCTGTGCTCTGCAGCACAGACACCCTGCTTATCTGTGATTCGGCCAGACTGGTGTTGAACTCCAAAGACATGCGCGGGGTTAGCTTAGTTGGCTGTTGGTGTGAGTGGTTGTCCGAGTCTCTCTAATAACCCTCCAACAGACTGGCGACCTGTCCAGGGTGTACTTTTGCCCTATGACAGCTGGAATACAACCTGAATAAAATAAGTAGGAGAAAATGAATGATGTTTATGAACTGTAGTTAATGTAGTCAGACAATAAGTTACCGAGCAACAGGCCACAAGTCTTGGTGCAGAATCATACTAAGATTTAAAAAATAAAATGTTGGCACTGGTGTTTGAAACAGTATACTGTCAGTAAGACTGGAGCAACTGCACACAACTGGAAACTAATAACTAGAGTAGTTAAGTAACGTTTTGTTACTGCATCCATTTAGCCAGGTATAATTAGCATGTCTACATACATGTCATTTCTAATGTGGTCCTATGTGGTATGTTGTAGGACAGTGAAGTGTCTGACACTGACCATGTACCAGTGCCTGAGAACACTGGTATGGAGGGGGAGAACGCACCTCTTTACTGTATTTGTCGGAAACCAGACATCAACTGCTTCATGATGTAAGTATATATCAGTTTTATATTTGCAGTACGTGCAGTAGGGGTGGGCGCTAGCTTCAGCAATGTTATCAGAGATTTTTTTTTAAAATGAAGATCTTCTATTTCGAGAAAACTACCAATAAGGATATATGCACAGATATAGAAAACAATACTGTAACATTTTATTGATGCTTGCAGTTTGGAGGCAGCAGTATTTGCAAGTGTAACTAAATTCCAGGCATTTTCCATCCTTCTTTTCCTATCAGCTTTTTTTCTAATTGTCAGTGTGAACCAAGGTGTCAGCAGCAGCATTATAGTGCAAAAGTAGTGACCCAGCATAGATCAAATGTAAGCACAAAAGTAGCCAAGGTAGTGTTTTTCCTGGAAATTTTAAGTGAAAGGATAAAGTAACTGCTTACCACTTTAGTTTAACAATGATTAATGAAATGTAACCGTGTAACTCATCAGCAGTCTGCACAGTATGGTCACATATTAAAACTGAAGAATATGTTGTACTTGTTGTAGTGTTTCATCATGGGTCCAGTTTTTACCCAGGTGCTTAAAGCCCTTCTTTACCCTCATGTAACACCAACAGTAATTTCCAACCACTATTTCCTGTTCCTGTCAGTCAAACAAACAGACGACAAACATCTTCTATAAACAGGAATAATGTCACTTTATCGGATTAGAAAACATCTAATCTAGCGTTGATATTACACTGCTGTTTAGTGTCTGGCTAATCTCAGTGTCACCAAAATATCTGCCCTACATGTCAAACAATGAGAGAACTTGAAACAGTAACATCACCTAGCAGCTTATTTTAATTAGTGCTAACGTTTTGTTTGCTGGCTAACATTGCTATTATTATAGTCACAGTTAATTGACTTTGAATAGCTTTATTTCAAAAGTAATTTTACAATTTCACAGCCATTTAGCTGTGTTAACTGTACATGCTGTTGGTCATAAGGCGTGCATGGATCATTTTTATAATCAGCCTCTTATCTTTTGTCCACCACAGGCTTTGCCATGATAAATTGGTCAGTTGACAACCAGGAGCCGTACACCTTAACCTCAGAGGCCAGGACATCCAGGGGCAGTGTGAACACGCACTTGTTTAAATGGGACGCAAGACGGACTACAGAGGGCCACCCCCTTGCCAGACAACCAAGTGCTGTCCCTGTCCACGGCCAGTGTGAGAAGGACTCTCACTAAAGTCAACCCACACAAAGCTGCTGGACCAGACAATATACCTGGACGCGTGCTCGGAGCCCGTGCTGACCAGCTGACTGATGTCCTAGCGGGCATCTTTAACATCTCCCTGAGTCAAGCTGTTGTGCCACAGTGCTTTAAAACCACCACCATCATACCTGTCCCCAGACCTTCCCAAAGCCTAATTCCACAATGATTGCCTGAGCCTATTCTTGTTAAATGATGAAAAACTCAAAGGCACGTTTGGGCAGTGGATCTGTGTGAAATCAGCAGCTTGCAAAACTAAATCAAAATGTGTGCTATTGATTCTAAAAATAGAAATCACAATAAAGTTCAACATTTACGAAAACCGCCATTCAGTCATCTGAGAATCTTTACTCATGAAATTATAACGGTTAGATGAATTTATATGCAGTGATTTACTGATCAATGATAAAAGGGGAGATTTATGCAATAACGAAGACTGTCATGAAAAGTATTTGGCATCTGATCTCCTGTAACCTGCGGAGCTAAGCTGTTTTACCAGCTCTGCTCTCTGATTTTTCTTTTTTCTTTTATGAAAAAACACAAGTTGTCAAAGTTATTTGTTTGCAAATGTATTTCAGAAATATCGACATACTTTTTTTAATCAGCAGAAACTTTATGTCAGTAGTGCAAAAACCTGCACTGATCTGACCTCATTTCTTCCTCATCCTGATTCCTGACCTGGGAAGGGAGAGAAATATTTGTTTTTGTTTGTCTTCTTGTTTTATTTAATTCCTTGTGGGATTTGGATCCAACACGTAAAGTATGCATATTATGCACACACACAAACACACATGCAGCTATTACCCATTTCTTGTATTCTTGAATAAAGACATTGATTTGACACATTTAATTAGCGGCCAACTGTTTTTATTGTTCAATTATTAAGAAAAAAGAAAAGGTGGGGGTGGGGGGGGGGGGGGGATGTAAAGAAGAGCGTAAAGTAAAGGGAGAGAGGAGAGAAAACCCCAACAATCCCCTCTGAGCAAGCACTAGGCGACAGTGGATAGGAAAAACTCCCTTTAAAGGAAGAAACCTATGACAGAACCAGGCTCTAGAGGGGGCAGTCAACTGTCGGGACTGGTTGGGGGGTGAATGTGAAAAGAGGGGAGGGAGATGGGGGAGATGGGGGAGGTGTTAGTAGTTAAAGGGGGGGGGGGAATTAAGCTGGAACAGAGGTGGGGGAAGAAGAGGTGACATTGGCAGTAGTGAAAGAAGGAGTGTTCTTCCTTCAGAAGAAGCAGAAGCGTTTCTTCTTTTCCTGCTTTTTCTCGAGGATGAGGATCAGCTCCTCGATTTTTTCTGTGTTTTGCTTCTGCAGCTTGTTGCATTTTTTCTCCACTTCTTCTATTTCGGCTTGTTTTTCTTCCAACCTTTCTTTCAGCACTTTAGATGTTGCCTCCTGCTTTTGCAGTTTTTCATTTTCACCTTCCAGCTCAGATGCTTTCAACTTCATTTTGTTGTAAAGTTCTTGCAGGTTTTGGTTTTTCTTCTCAAACTCCTGGAGAAGAAGTTTTTCTCCTCTCTGCTTAATGACCAGCTGTTCTCTCTCTTGAAGCAGGTCTTGATATTTGTGCAGTGTCTCATCGAACTTTACCTGCAGCATCCTGTCGTTTCCCTCCATGAGCTGGAGTTGGCACTCCATGTCTCCCTGCTTTCTGTCCAGCTGCTCTTTCTCTTGAAGGATTTCTTTATTTTGCCGCAGAGCTTCATCAAGCTTTCCTTGCAAGCTTTCATTTTGTTGCTTGATGCTCTGAAGCTCCGAATCCATTTCTTTTTGTTTGATCTCTTGTTCCCTTTTCTCTTGGAGAAGCTTCTCATTTGCTTGCTCTGTGCGATCAAGCCTTTTTTTGTCTACACTGTACATGAGCTCCATGTCTCGGAGATTGGAGTGCAGCCCTCTCTTCTTCATGCCGTCTTGCTTCTTCTCTTGGACAAGTTTTTTATTTTGTCGCAGAGCTTCATCAAGCTTTCCTTGCAAGCTTTCATTGTGTTGCTCGATGCTCTGAAGCTTGGAATGCATTTCTTTTTCTTTTAACTCCTGTTGCCTTTTCTCTTGGAGAAGCTTTTCATTTTCTTGCAGTGTGCGATCAAGCTTTTTTTTGTACACACTGTACATTAGCTCCATTTCTTGGAGATTGCTGTGCAGCCCTCTCTTCTTCATGCCGTCTTGTTTCTTCTCTTGGACAAGTTTTTTATTTTGTTGCAGGGCTTCATCAAGCTTTCCTTGGAGCTCCTGGTTCTTCTTGTCCATGTCATGGAGATCTTGTTGTTT
The DNA here is from genome assembly GCF_051167445.1 of Perissodus microlepis. Lineage (NCBI taxonomy): Eukaryota > Metazoa > Chordata > Actinopteri > Cichliformes > Cichlidae > Perissodus > Perissodus microlepis. The sequence continues at coordinate 5,957,722 of NC_140465.1, forward strand.
CTCCTCAATAACAGCTTCCTTTTCTTGAAGCTGGTATGACAACTTTTTGAGGTCAGCGCTCTTTCGCTCATTTTCCTCCATCAAGAACTTAATCTTCTCTGTGTTTCTGAGCGCTTCATCCTCCATTTCTTCCAAACGCTTTTCCTCTAGTTCGACTTGGTCACACCAAGGAAGAGAGGAAAGGGAAGGGTCTAGTGGCTCATCCCAGGGAAGAGCGTAGGGGTCAACTTCTTGTCCCTTTGGATTTGTTTGAGACATGTTGGGTGTGGATACAGTTACTATTGCAAAGGATCCAAATATTTCGAAAGGCTTTTCTGGCGAACGGTTCAATGCTGCACACATCAACGCTGCGAGAAACGGACTAAAAGTCGTTGCTCTTCACCCCTATTTATAGGTTTTAAGGATCAAAGGATCAAAGGATCCGAATGGTGGTAAGATTCTACATGTGTGTGACGTCGTAATTCTGTAAGGCAATGAGGTTGTCACGTGATATTTTTGGAGGAGGGCATTTTTCAACTTGGACAAATTATCAATAAAGTTTCAATCTCTGTTATTTTCCCCCAAAAACGTGCTGTCGCAATAATGTTTTCTACTGTAATTGGTGCCAACAGATGGCGCAGTTTAAAGTTGGCTGTTACTCTGCCCAGGCTGCTACCATAGAAGATGAATGTAGACCAATAGTACTTTAACGATGCCCGCTGATCGTTTCCGTGTAAATCTTAGCATTGCTTTAGCCGTCAAGCTAAAGGGTTAGCTTCATACTGCCATATTTTCAGAGTAACAAAATATTTAAACGGTCTCGGATCATGGTGAGTATTTGAAAAAATGTTCATTTGATGTGAAGCCTGTGATGTGGAAAGGTTAGCAAGCGTAATTTTGCCTATTGTGTTATACACGGGTGCTTACATCCGAGTAGTGTTGATCTTTTCTAAGGTCCATGGGTTTATCCAACGAGCAGCTAAGTCACCGTTATATCTGTAATTTTGTGTGCAACGTCTTAATGCAAAAAATCCCAAATCAAAGCAACGAAGCAAAGACTAAACAAAAAAACCCCACAATGCGTTTTTAAGCTCTCTCTGCGTTCACTGCCTCTGCAAGTGTCAAACTTCCTCGCTTTAGCTGATGCTAACCAACATTAGCGCTTACGGTTCGTATATAAACACAACTGTCAGTCCTTCACTTTTGGTGCCGACAACATTTTGAGCATTTTCTACAGTTTGTGACATGGTCGTCATTGGCATTACATGCCAGTAGTGTTCGCTAATTGACTTTACCGGGATTATATTTATTACAACGTTACTGCGTGGAAGTGATCATAGCGTATGCTTATGAACGTGAGTGGTAGGTGTTATTAGTGCGACTTTACCCTTAATTAGTTTTCCCACCGGAAGTAGAGTTGTTTATGCGACGTGATGGCTAGAGCAGTCCCAAACAATCGATCGCGTTTCTTAACAGACCAATTCTCTCCAAACTTTTAGGGTAAGCTAGACTAGAGATATGGTTGCAATAATACGAACAAGAGCGCAACAGCATATTGACAATGGCGAGAACTTTAATATTTACATTGTGTTAGTGCACCCATCGCTCCGCATCCTTAACGCTACATTGATGTCGAGAGTCTCTGACACAGCTGTGCTCTGCAGCACAGACACCCTGCTTATCTGTGATTCGGCCAGACTGGTGTTGAACTCCAAAGACATGCGCGGGGTTAGCTTAGTTGGCTGTTGGTGTGAGTGGTTGTCCGAGTCTCTCTAATAACCCTCCAACAGACTGGCGACCTGTCCAGGGTGTACTTTTGCCCTATGACAGCTGGAATACAACCTGAATAAAATAAGTAGGAGAAAATGAATGATGTTTATGAACTGTAGTTAATGTAGTCAGACAATAAGTTACCGAGCAACAGGCCACAAGTCTTGGTGCAGAATCATACTAAGATTTAAAAAATAAAATGTTGGCACTGGTGTTTGAAACAGTATACTGTCAGTAAGACTGGAGCAACTGCACACAACTGGAAACTAATAACTAGAGTAGTTAAGTAACGTTTTGTTACTGCATCCATTTAGCCAGGTATAATTAGCATGTCTACATACATGTCATTTCTAATGTGGTCCTATGTGGTATGTTGTAGGACAGTGAAGTGTCTGACACTGACCATGTACCAGTGCCTGAGAACACTGGTATGGAGGGGGAGAACGCACCTCTTTACTGTATTTGTCGGAAACCAGACATCAACTGCTTCATGATGTAAGTATATATCAGTTTTATATTTGCAGTACGTGCAGTAGGGGTGGGCGCTAGCTTCAGCAATGTTATCAGAGATTTTTTTTTAAAATGAAGATCTTCTATTTCGAGAAAACTACCAATAAGGATATATGCACAGATATAGAAAACAATACTGTAACATTTTATTGATGCTTGCAGTTTGGAGGCAGCAGTATTTGCAAGTGTAACTAAATTCCAGGCATTTTCCATCCTTCTTTTCCTATCAGCTTTTTTTCTAATTGTCAGTGTGAACCAAGGTGTCAGCAGCAGCATTATAGTGCAAAAGTAGTGACCCAGCATAGATCAAATGTAAGCACAAAAGTAGCCAAGGTAGTGTTTTTCCTGGAAATTTTAAGTGAAAGGATAAAGTAACTGCTTACCACTTTAGTTTAACAATGATTAATGAAATGTAACCATGTAACTCATCAGCAGTCTGCACAGTATGGTCACATATTAAAACTGAAGAATATGTTGTACTTGTTGTAGTGTTTCATCATGGGTCCAGTTTTTACCCAGGTGCTTAAAGCCCTTCTTTACCCTCATGTAACACCAACAGTAATTTCCAACCACTATTTCCTGTTCCTGTCAGTCAAACAAACAGACGACAAACATCTTCTATAAACAGGAATAATGTCACTTTATCGGATTAGAAAACATCTAATCTAGCGTTGATATTACACTGCTGTTTAGTGTCTGGCTAATCTCAGTGTCACCAAAATATCTGCCCTACATGTCAAACAATGAGAGAACTTGAAACAGTAACATCACCTAGCAGCTTATTTTAATTAGTGCTAACGTTTTGTTTGCTGGCTAACATTGCTATTATTATAGTCACAGTTAATTGACTTTGAATAGCTTTATTTCAAAAGTAATTTTACAATTTCACAGCCATTTAGCTGTGTTAACTGTACATGGTGTTGGTCATAAGGCGTGCATGGATCATTTTTATAATCAGCCTCTTATCTTTTGTCCACCACAGGCTTTGCCATGATAAATTGGTCAGTTGACAACCAGGAGCCGTACACCTTAACCTCAGAGGCCAGGACATCCAGGGGCAGTGTGAACACGCACTTGTTTAAATGGGACGCAAGACGGACTATAGAGGGCCACCCCCTTGCCAGACAACCAAGTGCTGTCCCTGTCCACGGCCAGTGTGAGAAGGACTCTCACTAAAGTCAACCCACACAAAGCTGCTGGACCAGACAATATACCTGGACGCGTGCTCGGAGCCCGTGCTGACCAGCTGACTGATGTCCTAGCTGGCATCTTTAACATCTCCCTGAGTCAAGCTGTTGTGCCACAGTGCTTTAAAACCACCACCATCATACCTGTCCCCAGACCTTCCCAAAGCCTAATTCCACAATGATTGCCTGAGCCTATTCTTGTTAAATGATGAAAAACTCAAAGGCACGTTTGGGCAGTGGATCTGTGTGAAATCAGCAGCTTGCAAAACTAAATCAAAATGTGTGCTATTGATTCTAAAAATAGAAATCACAATAAAGTTCAACATTTACGAAAACCGCCATTCAGTCATCTGAGAATCTTTACTCATGAAATTATAACGGTTAGATGAATTTATATGCAGTGATTTACTGATCAATGATAAAAGGGGAGATTTATGCAATAACGAAGACTGTCATGAAAAGTATTTGGCATCTGATCTCCTGTAACCTGCGGAGCTAAGCTGTTTTACCAGCTCTGCTCTCTGATTTTTCTTTTTTCTTTTATGAAAAAACACAAGTTGTCAAAGTTATTTGTTTGCAAATGTATTTCAGAAATATCGACATACTTTTTTTAATCAGCAGAAACTTTATGTCAGTAGTGCAAAAACCTGCACTGATCTGACCTCATTTCTTCCTCATCCTGATTCCTGACCTGGGAAGGGAGAGAAATATTTGTTTTTGTTTGTCTTCTTGTTTTATTTAATTCCTTGTGGGATTTGGATCCAACACGTAAAGTATGCATATTATGCACACACACAAACACACATGCAGCTATTACCCATTTCTTGTATTCTTGAATAAAGACATTGATTTGACACATTTAATTAGCGGCCAACTGTTTTTATTGTTCAATTATTAAGAAAAAAGAAAAGGTGGGGGTGGGGGGATGTAAAGAAGAGCGTAAAGTAAAGGGAGAGAGGAGAGAAAACCCCAACAATCCCCTCTGAGCAAGCACTAGGCGACAGTGGATAGGAAAAACTCCCTTTAAAGGAAGAAACCTATGACAGAACCAGGCTCTAGAGGGGGCAGTCAACTGTCGGGACTGGTTGGGGGGTGAATGTGAAAAGAGGGGAGGGAGATGGGGGAGATGGGAGAGGTGTTAGTAGTTAAAGGGAGGGGGGGAATTAAGCTGGAACAGAGGTGGGGGAAGAAGAGGTGACATTGGCAGTAGTGAAAGAAGGAGTGTTCTTCCTCCAGAAGAAGCAGAAGCGTTTTTTCTTTTTCTCCAGCTGCTTTTCCACGAGCACCTTTTTCTCGAGGATGAGGATTTTCAGCTCCTCGATTGTTTCGGTGTTTTCCTTCTGCAGCTTGTTGCATTTTTTCTCCACTTCTTCTATTTCGGCTTGTTTTTCTTCCAACCTTTCTTTCAGCACTTTAGATGTTGCCTCCTGCTTTTGCAGTTTTTCATTTTCACCTTCCAGCTCAGATGCTTTCAACTTCATTTTGTTGTAAAGTTCTTGCAAATTTTGGTTTTTCTTCTCAAACTCCTGGAGAAGAAGTTTTTCTCCTCTCTGCTTAATGACCAGCTGTTCTCTCTCTTGAAGCAGGTCTTGATATTTGTGCAGTGTCTCATCGAACTTTACCTGCAGCATCCTGTCGTTTCCCTCCATGAGCTGGAGTTGGCACTCCATGTCTCCCTGCTTTCTGTCCAGCTGCTCTTTCTCTTGAAGGATTTCTTTATTTTGCCGCAGAGCTTCATCAAGCTTTCCTTGCAAGCTTTCATTTTGTTGCTTGATGCTCTGAAGTTTGGAATCCATTTGTTTTTGTTTGATTTCTTGTTCACTTTTCTCTTGGAGAAGCTTCTCATTTGCTTGCTCTGTGCGATCAAGCCTTTTTTTGTCTACACTGTACATGAGCTCCATGTCTCGGAGATTGGAGTGCAGCCCTCTCTTCTTCATGCTGTCTTCTTTCTTCTCTTGGAGGAGTTTTCTATTTTGTCGCAGAGCTTCATGAAGCTTTCCTTGCAAGCTTTCATTGTGTTGCTCGATGCGCTGAAGATTGGAATGCATTTGTTTTTGTTTTAACTCCTGTTGCCTTTTCTCTTGGAGAAGCTTTTCATTTTCTTGCAGTGTGCGATCAAGCTTTTTTTTGTATACACTGTACATTAGCTCCATTTCTTGGAGATTGCTGTGCAGCCCTCTCTTCTTCATGCCGTCTTGTTTCTTCTCTTGGACAAGTTTTTTATTTTGTTGCAGGGCTTCATCAAGCTTTCCTTGGAGCTCCTGGTTCTTCTTGTCCATGTCATGGAGATCTTGTTGTTTCTCCTCAATAACAGCTTCCTTTTCTTGAAGCTGGGATGACAACTTTTTGAGGTCAGCGCTCTTTCGCTCATTTTCCTCCATCAAGAACTTAATCTTCTCTGTGTTTCTGAGTGCTTCATCCTCCATTTCTTCCAAACGCTTTTCCTCTAGTTCCACTTGGTCACACCAAGGAAGAGAGGAAAGGGAAGAGTCTAGTGGCTCATCCCAGGGAAGAGCGTAGGGGTCAACTTCTTGTCCCTTTGGATTTGTTTGAGACATGTTGGGTGTGGATACAGTTACAATTGCAAAGGATCCAAATATTTCAAAAGGCTTTTCTGGCGAACGGTTCAATGCTGCACACATCAACGCTGCGAGAAACGGACTAAAAGTCGTTGCTCTTCACCCCTATTTATGCGTTTTAAGGATCAAAGGATCAAAGGATCAGAATGGTGGTAAGATTCTACATGTGTGTGACGTCGTAATTCTGTAAGGCAATGAGGTTGTCACGTGATATTTTTGGAGGAGGGCATTTTTCAACTTGGACAAATTATCAATAAAGTTTCAATCTCTGTTATTTTCCCCAAAAAACGTGCTGTCGCAATAATGTTTTCTACTGTAATTGGTGCCAACAGATGGCGCAGTTTAAAGTTGGCTGTTACTCTGCCCAGGCTGCTACCATAGAAGATGAATGTAGACCAATAGTACTTTAACGATGCCCGCTGATCGTTTCCGTGTAAATCTTAGCATTGCTTTAGCCGTCAAGCTAAAGGTTTAGCTTCATACTGCCATATTTTCAGAGTAACAAAATATTTAAACGGTCTCGGATCATGGTGAGTATTTGAAAAAATGTTCATTTGATGTGAAGCCTGTGATGTGGAAAGGTTAGCAAGCGTAATTTTGCCTATTGTGTTATACACGGGTGCTTACATCCGAGTAGCGTTGATCTTTTCTAAGGTCCATGGGTTTATCCAACGAGCAGCTAAGTCACCGTTATATCTGTAATTTTGTGTGCAACGTCTTAATGCAAAAAATCCCAAATCAAAGCAACGAAGCAAAGACTAAACAAAAAAACCCCACAATGCGTTTTTAAGCTCTCTCTGCGTTCACTGCCTCTGCAAGTGTCAAACTTCCTCGCTTTAGCTGATGCTAACCAACATTAGCGCTTACGGTTCGTATATAAACACAACTGTCAGCCCTTCACTTTTGGTGCCGACAACATTTTGAGCATTTTCTACAGTTTGTGAAATGGTCGCCATTGGCATTACATGCCAGTAGTGTTCGCTAATTGACTTTACCGGGATTATATTTATTACAACGTTACTGCGTGGAAGTGATCATAGCGTATGCTTATGAACGTGAGTGGTAGGTGTTATTAGTGCGACTTTACCCTTAATTAGTTTTCCCACCGGAAGTAGAGTTGTTTATGCGACGTGATGGCTAGAGCAGTCCCAAACAATCGATCGCGTTTCTTAACAGACCAATTCTCTCCAAACTTTTAGGGTAAGCTAGACTAGAGATATGGTTGCAATAATACGAACAAGAGCGCAACAGCATATTGACAATGGCGAGAACTTTAATATTTACATTGTGTTAGTGCACCCATCGCTCCGCATCCTTAACGCTACATTGATGTCGAGAGTCTCTGACACAGCTGTGCTCTGCAGCACAGACACCCTGCTTATCTGTGATTCGGCCAGACTGGTGTTGAACTCCAAAGACATGCGCGGGGTTAGCTTAGTTGGCTGTTGGTGTGAGTGGTTGTCCGAGTCTCTCTAATAACCCTCCAACAGACTGGCGACCTGTCCAGGGTATACTTTTGCCCTATGACAGCTGGAATACAACCTGAATAAAATAAGTAGGAGAAAATGAATGATGTTTATGAACTGTAGTTAATGTAGTCAGACAATAAGTTACCGAGCAACAGGCCACAAGTCTTGGTGCAGAATCATACTAAGATTTAAAAACTAAAATGTTGGCACTGGTGTTTGAAACAGTATACTGTCAGTAAGACTGGAGCAACTGCACACAACTGGAAACTAATAACTAGAGTAGTTAAGTAACATTTTGTTACTGCATCCATTTAGCCAGGTATAATTAGCATGTCTACATACATGTCATTTCTAATGTGGTCCTATGTGGTATGTTGTAGGACAGTGAAGTGTCTGACACTGACCATGTACCAGTGCCTGAGAACACTGGTATGGAGGGGGAGAACCCACCTCTTTACTGTATTTGTCGGAAACCAGACATCAACTGCTTCATGATGTAAGTACATATCAGGTTTATATTTGCAGTACGCGCAGTAGGGGTGGGCGCTAGCTTCAGCAATGTTATCAGAGATTTTTTTTTTAAAATGAAGATCTTCTATTTCGAGAAAACTACCAATAAGGATATATGCACAGATATAGAAAACAATACTGTAACATTTTATTGATGCTTGCAGTTTGGAGGCAGCAGTATTTGCAAGTGTAACTAAATTCCAGGCATTTTCCATCCTTCTTTTCCTATCAGCTTTTTTCTAATTGTCAGTGTGAACCAAGGTGTCAGCAGCAGCATTATAGTGCAAAAGTAGTGACCCAGCATAGATCAAATGTAAGCACAAAAGTAGCCAAGGTAGTGTTTTTCCTGGAAATTTTAAGTGAAAGGATAAAGTAACTACTTACCACTTTAGTTTAACAATGATTAATGAAATGTAACCGTGTAACTCATCAGCAGTCTGCACAGTATGGTCACATATTAAAACTGAAGAATATGTTGTACTTGTTGTAGTGTTTCATCATGGGTCCAGTTTTTACCCAGGTGCTTAAAGCCCTTCTTTACCCTCATGTAACACCAACAGTAATTTCCAACCACTATTTCCTGTTCCTGTCAGTCAAACAAACAGACGACAAACATCTTCTATAAACAGGAATAATGTCATTTTATCGGATTAGAAAACATCTAATCTAGCGTTGATATTACACTGCTGTTTAGTGTCTGGCTAATCTCAGTGTCACCAAAATATCTGCCCTACATGTCAAACAATGAGAGAACTTGAAACAGTAACATCACCTAGCAGCTTATTTTAATTAGTGCTAACGTTTTGTTTGCTGGCTAACATTGCTATTATTATAGTCACAGTTAATTGACTTTGAATAGCTTTATTTCAAAAGTAATTTTACAATTTCACAGCCATTTAGCTGTGTTAACTGTACATGCTGTAGGTCATAAGGCCTGCATGGATCATTTTTATAATCAGCCTCTTGTCTTTTGTCCACCACAGGCTTTGCCATGATAAATTGGTCAGTTGACAACCAGGAGCCGTACACCTTAACCTCAGAGGCCAGGACATCCAGGGGCAGTGTGAACACGCACTTGTTTAAATGGGACGCAAGACGGACTATAGAGGGCCACCCCCTTGCCAGACAACCAAGTGCTGTCCCTGTCCACGGCCAGTGTGAGAAGGACTCTCACTAAAGTCAACCCACACAAAGCTGCTGGACCAGACAATATACCTGGACGCGTGCTCGGAGCCCGTGCTGACCAGCTGACTGATGTCCTAGCGGGCATCTTTAACATCTCCCTGAGTCAAGCTGTTGTGCCACAGTGCTTTAAAACCACCACCATCATACCTGTCCCCAGACCTTCCCAAAGCCTAATTCCACAATGATTGCCTGAGCCTATTCTTGTTAAATGATGAAAAACTCAAAGGCACGTTTGGGCAGTGGATCTGTGTGAAATCAGCAGCTTGCAAAACTAAATCAAAATGTGTGCTATTGATTCTAAAAATAGAAATCACAATAAAGTTCAACATTTACGAAAACCGCCATTCAGTCATCTGAGAATCTTTACTCATGAAATTATAACGGTTAGATGAATTTATATGCAGTGATTTACTGATCAATGATAAAAGGGGAGATTTATGCAATAACGAAGACTGTCATGAAAAGTATTTGGCATCTGATCTCCTGTAACCTGCGGAGCTAAGCTGTTTTACCAGCTCTGCTCTCTGATTTTTCTTTTTTCTTTTATGAAAAAACACAAGTTGTCAAAGTTATTTGTTTGCAAATGTATTTCAGAAATATCGACATACTTTTTTTAATCAGCAGAAACTTTATGTCAGTAGTGCACAAACCTGCACTGATCTGACCTCATTTCTTCCTCATCCTGATTCCTGACCTGGGAAGGGAGAGAAATATTTGTTTTTGTTTGTCTTCTTGTTTTATTTAATTCCTTGTGGGATTTGGATCCAACACGTAAAGTATGCATATTATGCACACACACAAACACACATGCAGCTATTACCCATTTCTTGTATTCTCGAATAAAGACATTGATTTGACACATTTAATTAGCGGCCAACTGTTTTTATTGTTCAATTATTAAGAAAAAAGAAAAGGTGGGGGTGGGGGTGTAAAGAAGAGTGTAAAGTAAAGGGAGAGAGGGGAGAAAACCCCAACAATCCCCTCTGAGCAAGCACTAGGCGACAGTGGATAGGAAAAACTCCCTTTAAAGGAAGAAACCTATGACAGAACCAGGCTCTAGAGGGGGCAGTCAACTGTCGGGACTGGTTGGGGGGTGACTGTGAAAAGAGGGGAGGGAGATGGGGGAGATGGGAGAGGTGTTAGTAGTTAAAGGGAGGGGGGGAATTAAGCTGGAACAGAGGTGGGGGAAGAAGAGGTGACATTGGCAGTAGTGAAAGAAGGAGTGTTCTTCCTCCAGAAGAAGCAGAAGCGTTTTTTCTTTTTCTCCAGCTGCTTTTCCACGAGCACCTTTTTCTCGAGGATGAGGATTTTCAGCTCCTCGATTGTTTCGGTGTTTTCCTTCTGCAGCTTGTTGCATTTTTTCTCCACTTCTTCTATTTCGGCTTCTTTTTCTTCCAACCTTTCTTTCAGCACTTTAGATGTTGCCTCCTGTTTTTGCAGTTTTTCATTTTCTCCTTCCAGCTCAGATGCTTTGAACTTCATTTTGTTGTAAAGTTCTTGCAAATTTTGGTTTTTCTTCTCAAACTCCTGGAGAAGAAGTTTTTCTTCTCTCTGCTTTCTTTCCAGCTGCTCTTTCTCTTGAAGGATTTCTTTCTTTTGCTGCAGAGCTTCATCAAGCTTTCCTTGCAAGCTTTCATTTTGTTGCTTGATGCTCTGAAGCTCCGAATCCATTTCTTTTTGTTTGATCTCTTGTTCCCTTTTCTCTTGGAGAAGCTTCTCATTTGCTTGCTCTGTGCGATCAAGCCTTTTTTTGTCTACACTGTACATGAGCTCCATGTCTCGGAGATTGGAGTGCAGCCCTCTCTTCTTCATGCCGTCTTGCTTCTTCTCTTGGACAAGTTTTTTATTTTGTCGCAGAGCTTCATCAAGCTTTCCTTGCAAGCTTTCATTGTGTTGCTCGATGCTCTGAAGCTTGGAATGCATTTCTTTTTCTTTTAACTCCTTTTGCCTTTTCTCTTGGAGAAGCTTTTCATTTTCTTGCAGTGTGCGATCAAGCTTTTTTTTGTATACACTGTACATTAGCTCCATTTCTTGGAGATTGCTGTGCAGCCCTCTCTTCTTCATGCCGTCTTGTTTCTTCTCTTGGACAAGTTTTTTATTTTGTTGCAGGGCTTCATCAAGCTTTCCTTGGAGCTCCTGGTTCTTCTTGTCCATGTCATGGAGATCTTGTTGTTTCTCCTCAATAACAGCTTCCTTTTCTTGAAGCTGGTATGACAACTTTTTGAGGTCAGCGCTCTTTCGCTCATTTTCCTCCATCAAGAACTTAATCTTCTCTGTGTTTCTGAGCGCTTCATCCTCCATTTCTTCCAAACGCTTTTCCTCTAGTTCGACTTGGTCACACCAAGGAAGAGAGGAAAGGGAAGGGTCTAGTGGCTCATCCCAGGGAAGAGCGTAGGGGTCAACTTCTTGTCCCTTTGGATTTGTTTGAGACATGTTGGGTGTGGATACAGTTACTATTGCAAAGGATCCAAATATTTCAAAAGGCTTTTCTGGCGAACGGTTCAATGCTGCACACATCAACGCTGCGAGAAACGGACTAAAAGTCGTTGCTCTTCACCCCTATTTATAGGTTTTAAGGATCAAAGGATCAAAGGATCCGAATGGTGGTAAGATTCTACATGTGTGTGACGTCGTAATTCTGTAAGGCAATGAGGTTGTCACGTGATATTTTTGGAGGCGGGCATTTTTCAACTTGGACAAATTATCAATAAAGTTTCAATCTCTGTTATTTTCCCCCAAAAACGTGTTGTCGCAATAATGTTTTCTACTGTAATTGGTGCCAACAGATGGCGCAGTTTAAAGTTGGCTGTTACTCTGCCCAGGCTGCTACCATAGAAGATGAATGTAGACCAATAGTACTTTAACGATGCCCGCTGATCGTTTCCGTGTAAATCTTAGCATTGCTTTAGCCGTCAAGCTAAAGGTTTAGCTTCATACTGCCATATTTTCAGAGTAACAAAATATTTAAACGGTCTCGGATCATGGTGAGTATTTGAAAAAATGTTCATTTGATGTGAAGCCTGTGATGTGGAAAGGTTAGCAAGCGTAATTTTGCCTATTGTGTTATACACGGGTGCTTACATCCGAGTAGTGTTGATCTTTTCTAAGGTCCATGGGTTTATCCAACGAGCAGCTAAGTCACCGTTATATCTGTAATTTTGTGTGCAACGTCTTAATGCAAAAAAATCCCAAATCAAAGCAACGAAGCAAAGACTAAACAAAAAAACCCCACAATGCGTTTTTAAGCTCTCTCTGCGTTCACTGCCTCTGCAAGTGTCAAACTTCCTCGCTTTAGCTGATGCTAACCAACATTAGCGCTTACGGTTCGTATATAAACACAACTGTCAGCCCTTCACTTTTGGTGCCGACAACATTTTGAGCATTTTCTACAGTTTGTGACATGGTCGTCATTGGCATTACATGCCAGTAGTGTTCGCTAATTGACTTTACCGGGATTATATTTATTACAACGTTACTGCGTGGAAGTGATCATAGCGTATGCTTATGAACGTGAGTGGTAGGTGTTATTAGTGCGACTTTACCCTTAATTAGTTTTCCCACCGGAAGTAGAGTTGTTTATGCGACGTGATGGCTAGAGCAGTCCCAAACAATCGATCGCGTTTCTTAACAGACCAATTCTCTCCAAACTTTTAGGGTAAGCTAGACTAGAGATATGGTTGCAATAATACGAACAAGAGCGCAACAGCATATTGACAATGGCGAGAACTTTAATATTTACATTGTGTTAGTGCACCCATCGCTCCGCGCCCTGACCCGCATCCTTAACGCTACATTGATGTCGAGAGTCTCTGACACAGCTGTGCTCTGCAGCACAGACACCCTGCTTATCTGTGATTCGGCCAGACTGGTGTTGAACTCCAAAGACATGCGCGGGGTTAGCTTAGTTGGCTGTTGGTGTGAGTGGTTGTCCGAGTCTCTCTAATAACCCTCCAACAGACTGGCGACCTGTCCAGGGTGTACTTTTGCCCTATGACAGCTGGAATACAACCTGAATAAAATCAGTAGGAGAAAATGAATGATGTTTATGAACTGTAGTTAATGTAGTCAGACAATAAGTTACCGAGCAACAGGCCACAAGTCTTGGTGCAGAATCATACTAAGATTTAAAAAATAAAATGTTGGCACTGGTGTTTGAAACAGTATACTGTCAGTAAGACTGGAGCAACTGCACACAACTGGAAACTAATAACTAGAGTAGTTAAGTAACGTTTTGTTACTGCATCCATTTAGCCAGGTATAATTAGCATGTCTACATGCATGTCATTTCTAATGTGGTCCTATGTGGTATGTTGTAGGACAGTGAAGTGTCTGACACTGACCATGTACCAGTGCCTGAGAACACTGGTATGGAGGGGGAGAACGCACCTCTTTACTGTATTTGTGGGAAACCAGACATCAACTGCTTCATGATGTAAGTATATATCAGTTTTATATTTGCAGTACGCGCAGTAGGGGTGGGCGCTAGCTTCAGCAATGTTATCAGAGATTTTTTTTTAAAATGAAGATCTTCTATTTCGAGAAAACTACCAATAAGGATATATGCACAGATATAGAAAACAATACTGTAACATTTTATTGATGCTTGCAGTTTGGAGGCAGCAGTATTTGCAAGTGTAACTAAATTCCAGGCATTTTCCATCCTTCTTTTCCTATCAGCTTTTTTTCTAATTGTCAGTGTGAACCAAGGTGTCAGCAGCAGCATTATAGTGCAAAAGTAGTGACCCAGCATAGATCAAATGTAAGCACAAAAGTAGCCAAGGTAGTGTTTTTCCTGGAAATTTTAAGTGAAAGGATAAAGTAACTGCTTACCACTTTAGTTTAACAATGATTAATGAAATGTAACCGTGTAACTCATCAGCAGTCTGCACAGTATGGTCACATATTAAAACTGAAGAATATGTTGTACTTGTTGTAGTGTTTCATCATGGGTCCAGTTTTTACCCAGGTGCTTAAAGCCCTTCTTTACCCTCATGTAACACCAACAGTAATTTCCAACCACTATTTCCTGTTCCTGTCAGTCAAACAAACAGACGACAAACATCTTCTATAAACAGGAATAATGTCACTTTATCGGATTAGAAAACATCTAATCTAGCGTTGATATTACACTGCTGTTTAGTGTCTGGCTAATCTCAGTGTCACCAAAATATCTGCCCTACATGTCAAACAATGAGAGAACTTGAAACAGTAACATCACCTAGCAGCTTATTTTAATTAGTGCTAACGTTTTGTTTGCTGGCTAACATTGCTATTATTATAGTCACAGTTAATTGACTTTGAATAGCTTTATTTCAAAAGTAATTTTACAATTTCACAGCCATTTAGCTGTGTTAACTGTACATGGTGTTGGTCATAAGGCGTGCATGGATCATTTTTATAATCAGCCTCTTATCTTTTGTCCACCACAGGCTTTGCCATGATAAATTGGTCAGTTGACAACCAGGAGCCGTACACCTTAACCTCAGAGGCCAGGACATCCAGGGGCAGTGTGAACACGCACTTGTTTAAATGGGACGCAAGACGGACTATAGAGGGCCACCCCCTTGCCAGACAACCAAGTGCTGTCCCTGTCCACGGCCAGTGTGAGAAGGACTCTCACTAAAGTCAACCCACACAAAGCTGCTGGACCAGACAATATACCTGGACGCGTGCTCGGAGCCCGTGCTGACCAGCTGACTGATGTCCTAGCGGGCATCTTTAACATCTCCCTGAGTCAAGCTGTTGTGCCACAGTGCTTTAAAACCACCACCATCATACCTGTCCCCAGACCTTCCCAAAGCCTAATTCCACAATGATTGCCTGAGCCTATTCTTGTTAAATGATGAAAAACTCAAAGGCACGTTTGGGCAGTGGATCTGTGTGAAATCAGCAGCTTGCAAAACTAAATCAAAATGTGTGCTATTGATTCTAAAAATAGAAATCACAATAAAGTTCAACATTTACGAAAACCGCCATTCAGTCATCTGAGAATCTTTACTCATGAAATTATAACGGTTAGATGAATTTATATGCAGTGATTTACTGATCAATGATAAAAGGGGAGATTTATGCAATAACGAAGACTGTCATGAAAAGTATTTGGCATCTGATCTCCTGTAACCTGCGGAGCTAAGCTGTTTTACCAGCTCTGCTCTCTGATTTTTCTTTTTTCTTTTATGAAAAAACACAAGTTGTCAAAGTTATTTGTTTGCAAATGTATTTCAGAAATATCGACATACTTTTTTTAATCAGCAGAAACTTTATGTCAGTAGTGCACAAACCTGCACTGATCTGACCTCATTTCTTCCTCATCCTGATTCCTGACCTGGGAAGGGAGAGAAATATTTGTTTTTGTTTGTCTTCTTGTTTTATTTAATTCCTTGTGGGATTTGGATCCAACACGTAAAGTATGCATATTATGCACACACACAAACACACATGCAGCTATTACCCATTTCTTGTATTCTCGAATAAAGACATTGATTTGACACATTTAATTAGCGGCCAACTGTTTTTATTGTTCAATTATTAAGAAAAAAGAAAAGGTGGGGGTGGGGGGGGGATGTAAAGAAGAGCGTAAAGTAAAGGGAGAGAGGAGAGAAAACCCCAACAATCCCCTCTGAGCAAGCACTAGGCGACAGTGGATAGGAAAAACTCCCTTTAAAGGAAGAAACCTATGACAGAACCAGGCTCTAGAGGGGGCAGTCAACTGTCGGGACTGGTTGGGGGGTGAATGTGAAAAGAGGGGAGGGAGATGGGGGAGATGGGAGAGGTGTTAGTAGTTAAAGGGAGGGGGGGAATTAAGCTGGAACAGAGGTGGGGGAAGAAGAGGTGACATTGGCAGTAGTGAAAGAAGGAGTGTTCTTCCTCCAGAAGAAGCAGAAGCGTTTTTTCTTTTTCTCCAGCTGCTTTTCCACGAGCACCTTTTTCTCGAGGATGAGGATTTTCAGCTCCTCGATTGTTTCGGTGTTTTCCTTCTGCAGCTTGTTGCATTTTTTCTCCACTTCTTCTATTTCGGCTTGTTTTTCTTCCAACCTTTCTTTCAGCACTTTAGATGTTGCCTCCTGCTTTTGCAGTTTTTCATTTTCACCTTCCAGCTCAGATGCTTTGAACTTCATTTTGTTGTAAAGTTCTTGCAGGTTTTGGTTTTCCTTCTCAAACTCCTGGAGAAGAAGTTTTTCTCCTCTCTGCTTAATGACCAGCTGTTCTCTCTCTTGAAGCAGGTCTTGATATTTGTGCAGTGTCTCATCGAACTTTACCTGCAGCATCCTGTCGTTTCCCTCCATGAGCTGGAGTTGGCACTCCATGTCTCCCTGCTTTCTGTCCAGCTGCTCTTTCTCTTGAAGGATTTCTTTCTTTTGCCGCAGAGCTTCATCAAGCTTTCCTTGCAAGCTTTCATTTTGTTGCTTGATGCTCTGAAGCTCCGAATCCATTTCTTTTTGTTTGATCTCTTGTTCCCTTTTCTCTTGGAGAAGCTTCTCATTTGCTTGCTCTGTGCGATCAAGCCTTTTTTTGTCTACACTGTACATGAGCTCCATGTCTCGGAGATTGGAGTGCAGCCCTCTCTTCTTCATGCCGTCTTGCTTCTTCTCTTGGACAAGTTTTTTATTTTGTCGCAGAGCTTCATCAAGCTTTCCTTGCAAGCTTTCATTGTGTTGCTCGATGCTCTGAAGCTTGGAATGCATTTCTTTTTCTTTTAACTCCTGTTGCCTTTTCTCTTGGAGAAGCTTTTCATTTTCTTGCAGTGTGCGATCAAGCTTTTTTTTGTATACACTGTACATTAGCTCCATTTCTTGGAGATTGCTGTGCAGCCCTCTCTTCTTCATGCCGTCTTGTTTCTTCTCTTGGACAAGTTTTTTATTTTGTTGCAGGGCTTCATCAAGCTTTCCTTGGAGCTCCTGGTTCTTCTTGTCCATGTCATGGAGATCTTGTTGTTTCTCCTCAATAACAGCTTCCTTTTCTTGAAGCTGGTATGACAACTTTTTGAGGTCAGCGCTCTTTCGCTCATTTTCCTCCATCAAGAACTTAATCTTCTCTGTGTTTCTGAGCGCTTCATCCTCCATTTCTTCCAAACGCTTTTCCTCTAGTTCGACTTGGTCACACCAAGGAAGAGAGGAAAGGGAAGGGTCTAGTGGCTCATCCCAGGGAAGAGCGTAGGGGTCAACTTCTTGTCCCTTTGGATTTGTTTGAGACATGTTGGGTGTGGATACAGTTACTATTGCAAAGGATCCAAATATTTCGAAAGGCTTTTCTGGCGAACGGTTCAATGCTGCACACATCAACGCTGCGAGAAACGGACTAAAAGTCGTTGCTCTTCACCCCTATTTATAGGTTTTAAGGATCAAAGGATCAAAGGATCCGAATGGTGGTAAGATTCTACATGTGTGTGACGTCGTAATTCTGTAAGGCAATGAGGTTGTCACGTGATATTTTTGGAGGAGGGCATTTTTCAACTTGGACAAATTATCAATAAAGTTTCAATCTCTGTTATTTTCCCCCAAAAACGTGCTGTCGCAATAATGTTTTCTACTGTAATTGGTGCCAACAGATGGCGCAGTTTAAAGTTGGCTGTTACTCTGCCCAGGCTGCTACCATAGAAGATGAATGTAGACCAATAGTACTTTAACGATGCCCGCTGATCGTTTCCGTGTAAATCTTAGCATTGCTTTAGCCGTCAAGCTAAAGGTTTAGCTTCATACTGCCATATTTTCAGAGTAACAAAATATTTAAACGGTCTCGGATCATGGTGAGTATTTGAAAAAATGTTCATTTGATGTGAAGCCTGTGATGTGGAAAGGTTAGCAAGCGTAATTTTGCCTATTGTGTTATACACGGGTGCTTACATCCGAGTAGTGTTGATCTTTTCTAAGGTCCATGGGTTTATCCAACGAGCAGCTAAGTCACCGTTATATCTGTAATTTTGTGTGCAACGTCTTAATGCAAAAAATCCCAAATCAAAGCAACGAAGCAAAGACTAAACAAAAAAACCCCACAATGCGTTTTTAAGCTCTCTCTGCGTTCACTGCCTCTGCAAGTGTCAAACTTCCTCGCTTTAGCTGATGCTAACCAACATTAGCGCTTACGGTTCGTATATAAACACAACTGTCAGCCCTTCACTTTTGGTGCCGACAACATTTTGAGCATTTTCTACAGTTTGTGACATGGTCGTCATTGGCATTACATGCCAGTAGTGTTCGCTAATTGACTTTACCGGGATTATATTTATTACAACGTTACTGCGTGGAAGTGATCATAGCGTATGCTTATGAACGTGAGTGGTAGGTGTTATTAGTGCGACTTTACCCTTAATTAGTTTTCCCACCGGAAGTAGAGTTGTTTATGCGACGTGATGGCTAGAGCAGTCCCAAACAATCGATCGCGTTTCTTAACAGACCAATTCTCTCCAAACTTTTAGGGTAAGCTAGACTAGAGATATGGTTGCAATAATACGAACAAGAGCGCAACAGCATATTGACAATGGCGAGAACTTTAATATTTACATTGTGTTAGTGCACCCATCGCTCCGCATCCTTAACGCTACATTGATGTCGAGAGTCTCTGACACAGCTGTGCTCTGCAGCACAGACACCCTGCTTATCTGTGATTCGGCCAGACTGGTGTTGAACTCCAAAGACATGCGCGGGGTTAGCTTAGTTGGCTGTTGGTGTGAGTGGTTGTCCGAGTCTCTCTAATAACCCTCCAACAGACTGGCGACCTGTCCAGGGTGTACTTTTGCCCTATGACAGCTGGAATACAACCTGAATAAAATAAGTAGGAGAAAATGAATGATGTTTATGAACTGTAGTTAATGTAGTCAGACAATAAGTTACCGAGCAACAGGCCACAAGTCTTGGTGCAGAATCATACTAAGATTTAAAAAATAAAATGTTGGCACTGGTGTTTGAAACAGTATACTGTCAGTAAGACTGGAGCAACTGCACACAACTGGAAACTAATAACTAGAGTAGTTAAGTAACGTTTTGTTACTGCATCCATTTAGCCAGGTATAATTAGCATGTCTACATACATGTCATTTCTAATGTGGTCCTATGTGGTATGTTGTAGGACAGTGAAGTGTCTGACACTGACCATGTACCAGTGCCTGAGAACACTGGTATGGAGGGGGAGAACGCACCTCTTTACTGTATTTGTCGGAAACCAGACATCAACTGCTTCATGATGTAAGTATATATCAGTTTTATATTTGCAGTACGTGCAGTAGGGGTGGGCGCTAGCTTCAGCAATGTTATCAGAGATTTTTTTTTAAAATGAAGATCTTCTATTTCGAGAAAACTACCAATAAGGATATATGCACAGATATAGAAAACAATACTGTAACATTTTATTGATGCTTGCAGTTTGGAGGCAGCAGTATTTGCAAGTGTAACTAAATTCCAGGCATTTTCCATCCTTCTTTTCCTATCAGCTTTTTTTCTAATTGTCAGTGTGAACCAAGGTGTCAGCAGCAGCATTATAGTGCAAAAGTAGTGACCCAGCATAGATCAAATGTAAGCACAAAAGTAGCCAAGGTAGTGTTTTTCCTGGAAATTTTAAGTGAAAGGATAAAGTAACTGCTTACCACTTTAGTTTAACAATGATTAATGAAATGTAACCGTGTAACTCATCAGCAGTCTGCACAGTATGGTCACATATTAAAACTGAAGAATATGTTGTACTTGTTGTAGTGTTTCATCATGGGTCCAGTTTTTACCCAGGTGCTTAAAGCCCTTCTTTACCCTCATGTAACACCAACAGTAATTTCCAACCACTATTTCCTGTTCCTGTCAGTCAAACAAACAGACGACAAACATCTTCTATAAACAGGAATAATGTCACTTTATCGGATTAGAAAACATCTAATCTAGCGTTGATATTACACTGCTGTTTAGTGTCTGGCTAATCTCAGTGTCACCAAAATATCTGCCCTACATGTCAAACAATGAGAGAACTTGAAACAGTAACATCACCTAGCAGCTTATTTTAATTAGTGCTAACGTTTTGTTTGCTGGCTAACATTGCTATTATTATAGTCACAGTTAATTGACTTTGAATAGCTTTATTTCAAAAGTAATTTTACAATTTCACAGCCATTTAGCTGTGTTAACTGTACATGGTGTTGGTCATAAGGCGTGCATGGATCATTTTTATAATCAGCCTCTTATCTTTTGTCCACCACAGGCTTTGCCATGATAAATTGGTCAGTTGACAACCAGGAGCCGTACACCTTAACCTCAGAGGCCAGGACATCCAGGGGCAGTGTGAACACGCACTTGTTTAAATGGGACGCAAGACGGACTATAGAGGGCCACCCCCTTGCCAGACAACCAAGTGCTGTCCCTGTCCACGGCCAGTGTGAGAAGGACTCTCACTAAAGTCAACCCACACAAAGCTGCTGGACCAGACAATATACCTGGACGCGTGCTCGGAGCCCGTGCTGACCAGCTGACTGATGTCCTAGCGGGCATCTTTAACATCTCCCTGAGTCAAGCTGTTGTGCCACAGTGCTTTAAAACCACCACCATCATACCTGTCCCCAGACCTTCCCAAAGCCTAATTCCACAATGATTGCCTGAGCCTATTCTTGTTAAATGATGAAAAACTCAAAGGCACGTTTGGGCAGTGGATCTGTGTGAAATCAGCAGCTTGCAAAACTAAATCAAAATGTGTGCTATTGATTCTAAAAATAGAAATCACAATAAAGTTCAACATTTACGAAAACCGCCATTCAGTCATCTGAGAATCTTTACTCATGAAATTATAACGGTTAGATGAATTTATATGCAGTGATTTACTGATCAATGATAAAAGGGGAGATTTATGCAATAACGAAGACTGTCATGAAAAGTATTTGGCATCTGATCTCCTGTAACCTGCGGAGCTAAGCTGTTTTACCAGCTCTGCTCTCTGATTTTTCTTTTTTCTTTTATGAAAAAACACAAGTTGTCAAAGTTATTTGTTTGCAAATGTATTTCAGAAATATCGACATACTTTTTTTAATCAGCAGAAACTTTATGTCAGTAGTGCAAAAACCTGCACTGATCTGACCTCATTTCTTCCTCATCCTGATTCCTGACCTGGGAAGGGAGAGAAATATTTGTTTTTGTTTGTCTTCTTGTTTTATTTAATTCCTTGTGGGATTTGGATCCAACACGTAAAGTATGCATATTATGCACACACACAAACACACATGCAGCTATTACCCATTTCTTGTATTCTTGAATAAAGACATTGATTTGACACATTTAATTAGCGGCCAACTGTTTTTATTGTTCAATTATTAAGAAAAAAGAAAAGGTGGGGGTGGGGGGGGGGGGGGGGATGTAAAGAAGAGCGTAAAGTAAAGGGAGAGAGGAGAGAAAACCCCAACAATCCCCTCTGAGCAAGCACTAGGCGACAGTGGATAGGAAAAACTCCCTTTAAAGGAAGAAACCTATGACAGAACCAGGCTCTAGAGGGGGCAGTCAACTGTCGGGACTGGTTGGGGGGTGAATGTGAAAAGAGGGGAGGGAGATGGGGGAGATGGGGGAGGTGTTAGTAGTTAAAGGGGGGGGGGGAATTAAGCTGGAACAGAGGTGGGGGAAGAAGAGGTGACATTGGCAGTAGTGAAAGAAGGAGTGTTCTTCCTTCAGAAGAAGCAGAAGCGTTTCTTCTTTTCCTGCTTTTTCTCGAGGATGAGGATCAGCTCCTCGATTTTTTCTGTGTTTTGCTTCTGCAGCTTGTTGCATTTTTTCTCCACTTCTTCTATTTCGGCTTGTTTTTCTTCCAACCTTTCTTTCAGCACTTTAGATGTTGCCTCCTGCTTTTGCAGTTTTTCATTTTCACCTTCCAGCTCAGATGCTTTCAACTTCATTTTGTTGTAAAGTTCTTGCAGGTTTTGGTTTTTCTTCTCAAACTCCTGGAGAAGAAGTTTTTCTCCTCTCTGCTTAATGACCAGCTGTTCTCTCTCTTGAAGCAGGTCTTGATATTTGTGCAGTGTCTCATCGAACTTTACCTGCAGCATCCTGTCGTTTCCCTCCATGAGCTGGAGTTGGCACTCCATGTCTCCCTGCTTTCTGTCCAGCTGCTCTTTCTCTTGAAGGATTTCTTTATTTTGCCGCAGAGCTTCATCAAGCTTTCCTTGCAAGCTTTCATTTTGTTGCTTGATGCTCTGAAGCTCCGAATCCATTTCTTTTTGTTTGATCTCTTGTTCCCTTTTCTCTTGGAGAAGCTTCTCATTTGCTTGCTCTGTGCGATCAAGCCTTTTTTTGTCTACACTGTACATGAGCTCCATGTCTCGGAGATTGGAGTGCAGCCCTCTCTTCTTCATGCCGTCTTGCTTCTTCTCTTGGACAAGTTTTTTATTTTGTCGCAGAGCTTCATCAAGCTTTCCTTGCAAGCTTTCATTGTGTTGCTCGATGCTCTGAAGCTTGGAATGCATTTCTTTTTCTTTTAACTCCTGTTGCCTTTTCTCTTGGAGAAGCTTTTCATTTTCTTGCAGTGTGCGATCAAGCTTTTTTTTGTACACACTGTACATTAGCTCCATTTCTTGGAGATTGCTGTGCAGCCCTCTCTTCTTCATGCCGTCTTGTTTCTTCTCTTGGACAAGTTTTTTATTTTGTTGCAGGGCTTCATCAAGCTTTCCTTGGAGCTCCTGGTTCTTCTTGTCCATGTCATGGAGATCTTGTTGTTTCTCCTCAATAACAGCTTCCTTTTCTTGAAGCTGGTATGACAACTTTTTGAGGTCAGCGCTCTTTCGCTCATTTTCCTCCATCAAGAACTTAATCTTCTCTGTGTTTCTGAGCGCTTCATCCTCCATTTCTTCCAAACGCTTTTCCTCTAGTTCGACTTGGTCACACCAAGGAAGAGAGGAAAGGGAAGGGTCTAGTGGCTCATCCCAGGGAAGAGCGTAGGGGTCAACTTCTTGTCCCTTTGGATTTGTTTGAGACATGTTGGGTGTGGATACAGTTACTATTGCAAAGGATCCAAATATTTCGAAAGGCTTTTCTGGCGAACGGTTCAATGCTGCACACATCAACGCTGCGAGAAACGGACTAAAAGTCGTTGCTCTTCACCCCTATTTATAGGTTTTAAGGATCAAAGGATCAAAGGATCCGAATGGTGGTAAGATTCTACATGTGTGTGACGTCGTAATTCTGTAAGGCAATGAGGTTGTCACGTGATATTTTTGGAGGAGGGCATTTTTCAACTTGGACAAATTATCAATAAAGTTTCAATCTCTGTTATTTTCCCCCAAAAACGTGCTGTCGCAATAATGTTTTCTACTGTAATTGGTGCCAACAGATGGCGCAGTTTAAAGTTGGCTGTTACTCTGCCCAGGCTGCTACCATAGAAGATGAATGTAGACCAATAGTACTTTAACGATGCCCGCTGATCGTTTCCGTGTAAATCTTAGCATTGCTTTAGCCGTCAAGCTAAAGGTTTAGCTTCATACTGCCATATTTTCAGAGTAACAAAATATTTAAACGGTCTCGGATCATGGTGAGTATTTGAAAAAATGTTCATTTGATGTGAAGCCTGTGATGTGGAAAGGTTAGCAAGCGTAATT
Source organism: Perissodus microlepis (assembly GCF_051167445.1). Classification (NCBI taxonomy): domain Eukaryota; kingdom Metazoa; phylum Chordata; class Actinopteri; order Cichliformes; family Cichlidae; genus Perissodus; species Perissodus microlepis. The sequence continues at coordinate 5,981,456 of NC_140465.1, forward strand.
TTGCCTATTGTGTTATACACGGGTGCTTACATCCGAGTAGTGTTGATCTTTTCTAAGGTCCATGGGTTTATCCAACGAGCAGCTAAGTCACCGTTATATCTGTAATTTTGTGTGCAACGTCTTAATGCAAAAAATCCCAAATCAAAGCAACGAAGCAAAGACTAAACAAAAAAACCCCACAATGCGTTTTTAAGCTCTCTCTGCGTTCACTGCCTCTGCAAGTGTCAAACTTCCTCGCTTTAGCTGATGCTAACCAACATTAGCGCTTACGGTTCGTATATAAACACAACTGTCAGCCCTTCACTTTTGGTGCCGACAACATTTTGAGCATTTTCTACAGTTTGTGACATGGTCGTCATTGGCATTACATGCCAGTAGTGTTCGCTAATTGACTTTACCGGGATTATATTTATTACAACGTTACTGCGTGGAAGTGATCATAGCGTATGCTTATGAACGTGAGTGGTAGGTGTTATTAGTGCGACTTTACCCTTAATTAGTTTTCCCACCGGAAGTAGAGTTGTTTATGCGACGTGATGGCTAGAGCAGTCCCAAACAATCGATCGCGTTTCTTAACAGACCAATTCTCTCCAAACTTTTAGGGTAAGCTAGACTAGAGATATGGTTGCAATAATACGAACAAGAGCGCAACAGCATATTGACAATGGCGAGAACTTTAATATTTACATTGTGTTAGTGCACCCATCGCTCCGCATCCTTAACGCTACATTGATGTCGAGAGTCTCTGACACAGCTGTGCTCTGCAGCACAGACACCCTGCTTATCTGTGATTCGGCCAGACTGGTGTTGAACTCCAAAGACATGCGCGGGGTTAGCTTAGTTGGCTGTTGGTGTGAGTGGTTGTCCGAGTCTCTCTAATAACCCTCCAACAGACTGGCGACCTGTCCAGGGTGTACTTTTGCCCTATGACAGCTGGAATACAACCTGAATAAAATAAGTAGGAGAAAATGAATGATGTTTATGAACTGTAGTTAATGTAGTCAGACAATAAGTTACCGAGCAACAGGCCACAAGTCTTGGTGCAGAATCATACTAAGATTTAAAAAATAAAATGTTGGCACTGGTGTTTGAAACAGTATACTGTCAGTAAGACTGGAGCAACTGCACACAACTGGAAACTAATAACTAGAGTAGTTAAGTAACGTTTTGTTACTGCATCCATTTAGCCAGGTATAATTAGCATGTCTACATACATGTCATTTCTAATGTGGTCCTATGTGGTATGTTGTAGGACAGTGAAGTGTCTGACACTGACCATGTACCAGTGCCTGAGAACACTGGTATGGAGGGGGAGAACGCACCTCTTTACTGTATTTGTCGGAAACCAGACATCAACTGCTTCATGATGTAAGTATATATCAGTTTTATATTTGCAGTACGTGCAGTAGGGGTGGGCGCTAGCTTCAGCAATGTTATCAGAGATTTTTTTTTAAAATGAAGATCTTCTATTTCGAGAAAACTACCAATAAGGATATATGCACAGATATAGAAAACAATACTGTAACATTTTATTGATGCTTGCAGTTTGGAGGCAGCAGTATTTGCAAGTGTAACTAAATTCCAGGCATTTTCCATCCTTCTTTTCCTATCAGCTTTTTTTCTAATTGTCAGTGTGAACCAAGGTGTCAGCAGCAGCATTATAGTGCAAAAGTAGTGACCCAGCATAGATCAAATGTAAGCACAAAAGTAGCCAAGGTAGTGTTTTTCCTGGAAATTTTAAGTGAAAGGATAAAGTAACTGCTTACCACTTTAGTTTAACAATGATTAATGAAATGTAACCATGTAACTCATCAGCAGTCTGCACAGTATGGTCACATATTAAAACTGAAGAATATGTTGTACTTGTTGTAGTGTTTCATCATGGGTCCAGTTTTTACCCAGGTGCTTAAAGCCCTTCTTTACCCTCATGTAACACCAACAGTAATTTCCAACCACTATTTCCTGTTCCTGTCAGTCAAACAAACAGACGACAAACATCTTCTATAAACAGGAATAATGTCACTTTATCGGATTAGAAAACATCTAATCTAGCGTTGATATTACACTGCTGTTTAGTGTCTGGCTAATCTCAGTGTCACCAAAATATCTGCCCTACATGTCAAACAATGAGAGAACTTGAAACAGTAACATCACCTAGCAGCTTATTTTAATTAGTGCTAACGTTTTGTTTGCTGGCTAACATTGCTATTATTATAGTCACAGTTAATTGACTTTGAATAGCTTTATTTCAAAAGTAATTTTACAATTTCACAGCCATTTAGCTGTGTTAACTGTACATGGTGTTGGTCATAAGGCGTGCATGGATCATTTTTATAATCAGCCTCTTATCTTTTGTCCACCACAGGCTTTGCCATGATAAATTGGTCAGTTGACAACCAGGAGCCGTACACCTTAACCTCAGAGGCCAGGACATCCAGGGGCAGTGTGAACACGCACTTGTTTAAATGGGACGCAAGACGGACTATAGAGGGCCACCCCCTTGCCAGACAACCAAGTGCTGTCCCTGTCCACGGCCAGTGTGAGAAGGACTCTCACTAAAGTCAACCCACACAAAGCTGCTGGACCAGACAATATACCTGGACGCGTGCTCGGAGCCCGTGCTGACCAGCTGACTGATGTCCTAGCTGGCATCTTTAACATCTCCCTGAGTCAAGCTGTTGTGCCACAGTGCTTTAAAACCACCACCATCATACCTGTCCCCAGACCTTCCCAAAGCCTAATTCCACAATGATTGCCTGAGCCTATTCTTGTTAAATGATGAAAAACTCAAAGGCACGTTTGGGCAGTGGATCTGTGTGAAATCAGCAGCTTGCAAAACTAAATCAAAATGTGTGCTATTGATTCTAAAAATAGAAATCACAATAAAGTTCAACATTTACGAAAACCGCCATTCAGTCATCTGAGAATCTTTACTCATGAAATTATAACGGTTAGATGAATTTATATGCAGTGATTTACTGATCAATGATAAAAGGGGAGATTTATGCAATAACGAAGACTGTCATGAAAAGTATTTGGCATCTGATCTCCTGTAACCTGCGGAGCTAAGCTGTTTTACCAGCTCTGCTCTCTGATTTTTCTTTTTTCTTTTATGAAAAAACACAAGTTGTCAAAGTTATTTGTTTGCAAATGTATTTCAGAAATATCGACATACTTTTTTTAATCAGCAGAAACTTTATGTCAGTAGTGCAAAAACCTGCACTGATCTGACCTCATTTCTTCCTCATCCTGATTCCTGACCTGGGAAGGGAGAGAAATATTTGTTTTTGTTTGTCTTCTTGTTTTATTTAATTCCTTGTGGGATTTGGATCCAACACGTAAAGTATGCATATTATGCACACACACAAACACACATGCAGCTATTACCCATTTCTTGTATTCTTGAATAAAGACATTGATTTGACACATTTAATTAGCGGCCAACTGTTTTTATTGTTCAATTATTAAGAAAAAAGAAAAGGTGGGGGTGGGGGTGGGGGTGTAAAGAAGAGCGTAAAGTAAAGGGAGAGAGGAGAGAAAACCCCAACAATCCCCTCTGAGCAAGCACTAGGCGACAGTGGATAGGAAAAACTCCCTTTAAAGGAAGAAACCTATGACAGAACCAGGCTCTAGAGGGGGCAGTCAACTGTCGGGACTGGTTGGGGGGTGAATGTGAAAAGAGGGGAGGGAGATGGGGGAGATGGGAGAGGTGTTAGTAGTTAAAGGGAGGGGGGGAATTAAGCTGGAACAGAGGTGGGGGAAGAAGAGGTGACATTGGCAGTAGTGAAAGAAGGAGTGTTCTTCCTCCAGAAGAAGCAGAAGCGTTTTTTCTTTTTCTCCAGCTGCTTTTCCACGAGCACCTTTTTCTCGAGGATGAGGATTTTCAGCTCCTCGATTGTTTCGGTGTTTTCCTTCTGCAGCTTGTTGCATTTTTTCTCCACTTCTTCTATTTCGGCTTGTTTTTCTTCCAACCTTTCTTTCAGCACTTTAGATGTTGCCTCCTGCTTTTGCAGTTTTTCATTTTCACCTTCCAGCTCAGATGCTTTCAACTTCATTTTGTTGTAAAGTTCTTGCAGGTTTTGGTTTTTCTTCTCAAACTCCTGGAGAAGAAGTTTTTCTCCTCTCTGCTTAATGACCAGCTGTTCTCTCTCTTGAAGCAGGTCTTGATATTTGTGCAGTGTCTCATCGAACTTTACCTGCAGCATCCTGTCGTTTCCCTCCATGAGCTGGAGTTGGCACTCCATGTCTCCCTGCTTTCTGTCCAGCTGCTCTTTCTCTTGAAGGATTTCTTTATTTTGCCGCAGAGCTTCATCAAGCTTTCCTTGCAAGCTTTCATTTTGTTGCTTGATGCTGTGAAGTTTGGAATCCATTTGTTTTTGTTTGATTTCTTGTTCACTTTTCTCTTGGAGAAGCTTCTCATTTGCTTGCTCTGTGCGATCAAGCCTTTTTTTGTCTACACTGTACATGAGCTCCATGTCTCGGAGATTGGAGTGCAGCCCTCTCTTCTTCATGCTGTCTTCTTTCTTCTCTTGGAGGAGTTTTCTATTTTGTCGCAGAGCTTCATGAAGCTTTCCTTGCAAGCTTTCATTGTGTTGCTCGATGCGCTGAAGATTGGAATGCATTTGTTTTTGTTTTAACTCCTGTTGCCTTTTCTCTTGGAGAAGCTTTTCATTTTCTTGCAGTGTGCGATCAAGCTTTTTTTTGTATACACTGTACATTAGCTCCATTTCTTGGAGATTGCTGTGCAGCCCTCTCTTCTTCATGCCGTCTTGTTTCTTCTCTTGGACAAGTTTTTTATTTTGTTGCAGAGCTTCATCAAGCTTTCCTTGGAGCTCCTGGTTCTTCTTGTCCATGTCATGGAGATCTTGTTGTTTCTCCTCAATAACAGCTTCCTTTTCTTGAAGCTGGTATGACAACTTTTTGAGGTCAGCGCTCTTTCGCTCATTTTCCTCCATCAAGAACTTAATCTTCTCGGTGTTTCTGAGCGCTTCATCCTCCATTTCTTCCAAACGCTTTTCCTCTAGTTCCACTTGGTCACACCAAGGAAGAGAGGAAAGGGAAGAGTCTAGTGGCTCATCCCAGGGAAGAGCGTAGGGGTCAACTTCTTGTCCCTTTGGATTTGTTTGAGACATGTTGGGTGTGGATACAGTTACTATTGCAAAGGATCCAAATATTTCGAAAGGCTTTTCTGGCGAACGGTTCAATGCTGCACACATCAACGCTGCGAGAAACGGACTAAAAGTCGTTGCTCTTCACCCCTATTTATAGGTTTTAAGGATCAAAGGATCAAAGGATCCGAATGGTGGTAAGATTCTACATGTGTGTGACGTCGTAATTCTGTAAGGCAATGAGGTTGTCACGTGATATTTTTGGAGGAGGGCATTTTTCAACTTGGACAAATTATCAATAAAGTTTCAATCTCTGTTATTTTCCCCCAAAAACGTGCTGTCGCAATAATGTTTTCTACTGTAATTGGTGCCAACAGATGGCGCAGTTTAAAGTTGGCTGTTACTCTGCCCAGGCTGCTACCATAGAAGATGAATGTAGACCAATAGTACTTTAACGATGCCCGCTGATCGTTTCCGTGTAAATCTTAGCATTGCTTTAGCCGTCAAGCTAAAGGTTTAGCTTCATACTGCCATATTTTCAGAGTAACAAAATATTTAAACGGTCTCGGATCATGGTGAGTATTTGAAAAAATGTTCATTTGATGTGAAGCCTGTGATGTGGAAAGGTTAGCAAGCGTAATTTTGCCTATTGTGTTATACACGGGTGCTTACATCCGAGTAGTGTTGATCTTTTCTAAGGTCCATGGGTTTATCCAACGAGCAGCTAAGTCACCGTTATATCTGTAATTTTGTGTGCAACGTCTTAATGCAAAAAATCCCAAATCAAAGCAACGAAGCAAAGACTAAACAAAAAAACCCCACAATGCGTTTTTAAGCTCTCTCTGCGTTCACTGCCTCTGCAAGTGTCAAACTTCCTCGCTTTAGCTGATGCTAACCAACATTAGCGCTTACGGTTCGTATATAAACACAACTGTCAGCCCTTCACTTTTGGTGCCGACAACATTTTGAGCATTTTCTACAGTTTGTGACATGGTCGTCATTGGCATTACATGCCAGTAGTGTTCGCTAATTGACTTTACCGGGATTATATTTATTACAACGTTACTGCGTGGAAGTGATCATAGCGTATGCTTATGAACGTGAGTGGTAGGTGTTATTAGTGCGACTTTACCCTTAATTAGTTTTCCCACCGGAAGTAGAGTTGTTTATGCGACGTGATGGCTAGAGCAGTCCCAAACAATCGATCGCGTTTCTTAACAGACCAATTCTCTCCAAACTTTTAGGGTAAGCTAGACTAGAGATATGGTTGCAATAATACGAACAAGAGCGCAACAGCATATTGACAATGGCGAGAACTTTAATATTTACATTGTGTTAGTGCACCCATCGCTCCGCATCCTTAACGCTACATTGATGTCGAGAGTCTCTGACACAGCTGTGCTCTGCAGCACAGACACCCTGCTTATCTGTGATTCGGCCAGACTGGTGTTGAACTCCAAAGACATGCGCGGGGTTAGCTTAGTTGGCTGTTGGTGTGAGTGGTTGTCCGAGTCTCTCTAATAACCCTCCAACAGACTGGCGACCTGTCCAGGGTGTACTTTTGCCCTATGACAGCTGGAATACAACCTGAATAAAATAAGTAGGAGAAAATGAATGATGTTTATGAACTGTAGTTAATGTAGTCAGACAATAAGTTACCGAGCAACAGGCCACAAGTCTTGGTGCAGAATCATACTAAGATTTAAAAAATAAAATGTTGGCACTGGTGTTTGAAACAGTATACTGTCAGTAAGACTGGAGCAACTGCACACAACTGGAAACTAATAACTAGAGTAGTTAAGTAACGTTTTGTTACTGCATCCATTTAGCCAGGTATAATTAGCATGTCTACATACATGTCATTTCTAATGTGGTCCTATGTGGTATGTTGTAGGACAGTGAAGTGTCTGACACTGACCATGTACCAGTGCCTGAGAACACTGGTATGGAGGGGGAGAACGCACCTCTTTACTGTATTTGTCGGAAACCAGACATCAACTGCTTCATGATGTAAGTATATATCAGTTTTATATTTGCAGTACGTGCAGTAGGGGTGGGCGCTAGCTTCAGCAATGTTATCAGAGATTTTTTTTTAAAATGAAGATCTTCTATTTCGAGAAAACTACCAATAAGGATATATGCACAGATATAGAAAACAATACTGTAACATTTTATTGATGCTTGCAGTTTGGAGGCAGCAGTATTTGCAAGTGTAACTAAATTCCAGGCATTTTCCATCCTTCTTTTCCTATCAGCTTTTTTTCTAATTGTCAGTGTGAACCAAGGTGTCAGCAGCAGCATTATAGTGCAAAAGTAGTGACCCAGCATAGATCAAATGTAAGCACAAAAGTAGCCAAGGTAGTGTTTTTCCTGGAAATTTTAAGTGAAAGGATAAAGTAACTGCTTACCACTTTAGTTTAACAATGATTAATGAAATGTAACCATGTAACTCATCAGCAGTCTGCACAGTATGGTCACATATTAAAACTGAAGAATATGTTGTACTTGTTGTAGTGTTTCATCATGGGTCCAGTTTTTACCCAGGTGCTTAAAGCCCTTCTTTACCCTCATGTAACACCAACAGTAATTTCCAACCACTATTTCCTGTTCCTGTCAGTCAAACAAACAGACGACAAACATCTTCTATAAACAGGAATAATGTCACTTTATCGGATTAGAAAACATCTAATCTAGCGTTGATATTACACTGCTGTTTAGTGTCTGGCTAATCTCAGTGTCACCAAAATATCTGCCCTACATGTCAAACAATGAGAGAACTTGAAACAGTAACATCACCTAGCAGCTTATTTTAATTAGTGCTAACGTTTTGTTTGCTGGCTAACATTGCTATTATTATAGTCACAGTTAATTGACTTTGAATAGCTTTATTTCAAAAGTAATTTTACAATTTCACAGCCATTTAGCTGTGTTAACTGTACATGGTGTTGGTCATAAGGCGTGCATGGATCATTTTTATAATCAGCCTCTTATCTTTTGTCCACCACAGGCTTTGCCATGATAAATTGGTCAGTTGACAACCAGGAGCCGTACACCTTAACCTCAGAGGCCAGGACATCCAGGGGCAGTGTGAACACGCACTTGTTTAAATGGGACGCAAGACGGACTATAGAGGGCCACCCCCTTGCCAGACAACCAAGTGCTGTCCCTGTCCACGGCCAGTGTGAGAAGGACTCTCACTAAAGTCAACCCACACAAAGCTGCTGGACCAGACAATATACCTGGACGCGTGCTCGGAGCCCGTGCTGACCAGCTGACTGATGTCCTAGCAGGCATCTTTAACATCTCCCTGAGTCAAGCTGTTGTGCCACAGTGCTTTAAAACCACCACCATCATACCTGTCCCCAGACCTTCCCAAAGCCTAATTCCACAATGATTGCCTGAGCCTATTCTTGTTAAATGAAGAAAAACTCAAAGGCACGTTTGGGCAGTGGATCTGTGTGAAATCAGCAGCTTGCAAAACTAAATCAAAATGTGTGCTATTGATTCTAAAAATAGAAATCACAATAAAGTTCAACATTTACGAAAACCGCCATTCAGTCATCTGAGAATCTTTACTCATGAAATTATAACGGTTAGATGAATTTATATGCAGTGATTTACTGATCAATGATAAAAGGGGAGATTTATGCAATAACGAAGACTGTCATGAAAAGTATTTGGCATCTGATCTCCTGTAACCTGCGGAGCTAAGCTGTTTTACCAGCTCTGCTCTCTGATTTTTCTTTTTTCTTTTATGAAAAAACACAAGTTGTCAAAGTTATTTGTTTGCAAATGTATTTCAGAAATATCGACATACTTTTTTTAATCAGCAGAAACTTTATGTCAGTAGTGCAAAAACCTGCACTGATCTGACCTCATTTCTTCCTCATCCTGATTCCTGACCTGGGAAGGGAGAGAAATATTTGTTTTTGTTTGTCTTCTTGTTTTATTTAATTCCTTGTGGGATTTGGATCCAACACGTAAAGTATGCATATTATGCACACACACAAACACACATGCAGCTATTACCCATTTCTTGTATTCTCGAATAAAGACATTGATTTGACACATTTAATTAGCGGCCAACTGTTTTTATTGTTCAATTATTAAGAAAAAAGAAAAGGTGGGGGTGGGGGGGGATGTAAAGAAGAGCGTAAAGTAAAGGGAGAGAGGAGAGAAAACCCCAACAATCCCCTCTGAGCAAGCACTAGGCGACAGTGGATAGGAAAAACTCCCTTTAAAGGAAGAAACCTATGACAGAACCAGGCTCTAGAGGGGGCAGTCAACTGTCGGGACTGGTTGGGGGGTGAATGTGAAAAGAGGGGAGGGAGATGGGGGAGATGGGAGAGGTGTTAGTAGTTAAAGGGAGGGGGGGAATTAAGCTGGAACAGAGGTGGGGGAAGAAGAGGTGACATTGGCAGTAGTGAAAGAAGGAGTGTTCTTCCTCCAGAAGAAGCAGAAGCGTTTTTTCTTTTTCTCCAGCTGCTTTTCCACGAGCACCTTTTTCTCGAGGATGAGGATTTTCAGCTCCTCGATTGTTTCGGTGTTTTCCTTCTGCAGCTTGTTGCATTTTTTCTCCACTTCTTCTATTTCGGCTTGTTTTTCTTCCAACCTTTCTTTCAGCACTTTAGATGTTGCCTCCTGCTTTTGCAGTTTTTCATTTTCACCTTCCAGCTCAGATGCTTTCAACTTCATTTTGTTGTAAAGTTCTTGCAGGTTTTGGTTTTTCTTCTCAAACTCCTGGAGAAGAAGTTTTTCTCCTCTCTGCTTAATGACCAGCTGTTCTCTCTCTTGAAGCAGGTCTTGATATTTGTGCAGTGTCTCATCGAACTTTACCTGCAGCATCCTGTCGTTTCCCTCCATGAGCTGGAGTTGGCACTCCATGTCTCCCTGCTTTCTGTCCAGCTGCTCTTTCTCTTGAAGGATTTCTTTATTTTGCCGCAGAGCTTCATCAAGCTTTCCTTGCAAGCTTTCATTTTGTTGCTTGATGCTGTGAAGTTTGGAATCCATTTGTTTTTGTTTGATTTCTTGTTCACTTTTCTCTTGGAGAAGCTTCTCATTTGCTTGCTCTGTGCGATCAAGCCTTTTTTTGTCTACACTGTACATGAGCTCCATGTCTCGGAGATTGGAGTGCAGCCCTCTCTTCTTCATGCCGTCTTCTTTCTTCTCTTGGAGGAGTTTTCTATTTTGTCGCAGAGCTTCATCAAGCTTTCCTTGCAAGCTTTCATTGTGTTGCTCGATGCGCTGAAGATTGGAATGCATTTCTTTTTCTTTTAACTCCTGTTGCCTTTTCTCTTGGAGAAGCTTTTCATTTTCTTGCAGTGTGCGATCAAGCTTTTTTTTGTATACACTGTACATTAGCTCCATTTCTTGGAGATTGCTGTGCAGCCCTCTCTTCTTCATGCCGTCTTGTTTCTTCTCTTGGACAAGTTTTTTATTTTGTTGCAGAGCTTCATCAAGCTTTCCTTGGAGCTCCTGGTTCTTCTTGTCCATGTCATGGAGATCTTGTTGTTTCTCCTCAATAACAGCTTCCTTTTCTTGAAGCTGGTATGACAACTTTTTGAGGTCAGCGCTCTTTCGCTCATTTTCCTCCATCAAGAACTTAATCTTCTCGGTGTTTCTGAGCGCTTCATCCTCCATTTCTTCCAAACGCTTTTCCTCTAGTTCCACTTGGTCACACCAAGGAAGAGAGGAAAGGGAAGAGTCTAGTGGCTCATCCCAGGGAAGAGCGTAGGGGTCAACTTCTTGTCCCTTTGGATTTGTTTGAGACATGTTGGGTGTGGATACAGTTACTATTGCAAAGGATCCAAATATTTCGAAAGGCTTTTCTGGCGAACGGTTCAATGCTGCACACATCAACGCTGCGAGAAACGGACTAAAAGTCGTTGCTCTTCACCCCTATTTATAGGTTTTAAGGATCAAAGGATCAAAGGATCCGAATGGTGGTAAGATTCTACATGTGTGTGACGTCGTAATTCTGTAAGGCAATGAGGTTGTCACGTGATATTTTTGGAGGAGGGCATTTTTCAACTTGGACAAATTATCAATAAAGTTTCAATCTCTGTTATTTTCCCCAAAAAACGTGCTGTCGCAATAATGTTTTCTACTGTAATTGGTGCCAACAGATGGCGCAGTTTAAAGTTGGCTGTTACTCTGCCCAGGCTGCTACCATAGAAGAAGAATGTAGACCAATAGTACTTTAACGATGCCCGCTGATCGTTTTCGTGTAAATCTTAGCATTGCTTTAGCCGTCAAGCTAAAGGTTTAGCTTCATACTGCCATATTTTCAGAGTAACAAAATATTTAAACGGTCTCGGATCATGGTGAGTATTTGAAAAAATGTTCATTTGATGTGAAGCCTGTGATGTGGAAAGGTTAGCAAGCGTAATTTTGCCTATTGTGTTATACACGGGTGCTTACATCCGAGTAGCGTTGATCTTTTCTAAGGTCCATGGGTTTATCCAACGAGCAGCTAAGTCACCGTTATATCTGTAATTTTGTGTGCAACGTCTTAATGCAAAAGAAATCCCAAATCAAAGCAACGAAGCAAAGACTAAACAAAAAAACCCCACAATGCGTTTTTAAGCTCTCTCTGCGTTCACTGCCTCTGCAAGTGTCAAACTTCCTCGCTTTAGCTGATGCTAACCAACATTAGCGCTTACGGTTCGTATATAAACACAACTGTCAGCCCTTCACTTTTGGTGCCGACAACATTTTGAGCATTTTCTACAGTTTGTGACATGGTCGCCATTGGCATTACATGCCAGTAGTGTTCGCTAATTGACTTTACCGGGATTATATTTATTACAACGTTACTGCGTGGAAGTGATCATAGCGTATGCTTATGAACTTGAGTGGTAGGTGTTATTAGTGCGACTTTACCCTTAATTAGTTTTCCCACCGGAAGTAGAGTTGTTTATGCGACGTGATGGCTAGAGCAGTCCCAAACAATCGATCGCGTTTCTTAACAGACCAATTCTCTCCAAACTTTTAGGGTAAGCTAGACTAGAGATATGGTTGCAATAATACGAACAAGAGCGCAACAGCATATTGACAATGGCGAGAACTTTAATATTTACATTGTGTTAGTGCACCCATCGCTCCGCATCCTTAACGCTACATTGATGTCGAGAGTCTCTGACACAGCTGTGCTCTGCAGCACAGACACCCTGCTTATCTGTGATTCGGCCAGACTGGTGTTGAACTCCAAAGACATGCGCGGGGTTAGCTTAGTTGGCTGTTGGTGTGAGTGGTTGTCCGAGTCTCTCTAATAACCCTCCAACAGACTGGCGACCTGTCCAGGGTGTACTTTTGCCCTATGACAGCTGGAATACAACCTGAATAAAATAAGTAGGAGAAAATGAATGATGTTTATGAACTGTAGTTAATGTAGTCAGACAATAAGTTACCGAGCAACAGGCCACAAGTCTTGGTGCAGAATCATACTAAGATTTAAAAAATAAAATGTTGGCACTGGTGTTTGAAACAGTATACTGTCAGTAAGACTGGAGCAACTGCACACAACTGGAAACTAATAACTAGAGTAGTTAAGTAACGTTTTGTTACTGCATCCATTTAGCCAGGTATAATTAGCATGTCTACATACATGTCATTTCTAATGTGGTCCTATGTGGTATGTTGTAGGACAGTGAAGTGTCTGACACTGACCATGTACCAGTGCCTGAGAACACTGGTATGGAGGGGGAGAACGCACCTCTTTACTGTATTTGTCGGAAACCAGACATCAACTGCTTCATGATGTAAGTATATATCAGTTTTATATTTGCAGTACGCGCAGTAGGGGTGGGCGCTAGCTTCAGCAATGTTATCAGAGATTTTTTTTTTAAAATGAAGATCTTCTATTTCGAGAAAACTACCAATAAGGATATATGCACAGATATAGAAAACAATACTGTAACATTTTATTGATGCTTGCAGTTTGGAGGCAGCAGTATTTGCAAGTGTAACTAAATTCCAGGCATTTTCCATCCTTCTTTTCCTATCAGCTTTTTTCTAATTGTCAGTGTGAACCAAGGTGTCAGCAGCAGCATTATAGTGCAAAAGTAGTGACCCAGCATAGATCAAATGTAAGCACAAAAGTAGCCAAGGTAGTGTTTTTCCTGGAAATTTTAAGTGAAAGGATAAAGTAACTGCTTACCACTTTAGTTTAACAATGATTAATGAAATGTAACCGTGTAACTCATCAGCAGTCTGCACAGTATGGTCACATATTAAAACTGAAGAATATGTTGTACTTGTTGTAGTGTTTCATCATGGGTCCAGTTTTTACCCAGGTGCTTAAAGCCCTTCTTTACCCTCATGTAACACCAACAGTAATTTCCAACCACTATTTCCTGTTCCTGTCAGTCAAACAAACAGACGACAAACATCTTCTATAAACAGGAATAATGTCACTTTATCGGATTAGAAAACATCTAATCTAGCGTTGATATTACACTGCTGTTTAGTGTCTGGCTAATCTCAGTGTCACCAAAATATCTGCCCTACATGTCAAACAATGAGAGAACTTGAAACAGTAACATCACCTAGCAGCTTATTTTAATTAGTGCTAACGTTTTGTTTGCTGGCTAACATTGCTATTATTATAGTCACAGTTAATTGACTTTGAATAGCTTTATTTCAAAAGTAATTTTACAATTTCACAGCCATTTAGCTGTGTTAACTGTACATGCTGTAGGTCATAAGGCGTGCATGGATCATTTTTATAATCAGCCTCTTATCTTTTGTCCACCACAGGCTTTGCCATGATAAATTGGTCAGTTGACAACCAGGAGCCGTACACCTTAACCTCAGAGGCCAGGACATCCAGGGGCAGTGTGAACACGCACTTGTTTAAATGGGACGCAAGACGGACTATAGAGGGCCACCCCCTTGCCAGACAACCAAGTGCTGTCCCTGTCCACGGCCAGTGTGAGAAGGACTCTCACTAAAGTCAACCCACACAAAGCTGCTGGACCAGACAATATACCTGGACGCGTGCTCGGAGCCCGTGCTGACCAGCTGACTGATGTCCTAGCGGGCATCTTTAACATCTCCCTGAGTCAAGCTGTTGTGCCACAGTGCTTTAAAACCACCACCATCATACCTGTCCCCAGACCTTCCCAAAGCCTAATTCCACAATGATTGCCTGAGCCTATTCTTGTTAAATGATGAAAAACTCAAAGGCACGTTTGGGCAGTGGATCTGTGTGAAATCAGCAGCTTGCAAAACTAAATCAAAATGTGTGCTATTGATTCTAAAAATAGAAATCACAATAAAGTTCAACATTTACGAAAACCGCCATTCAGTCATCTGAGAATCTTTACTCATGAAATTATAACGGTTAGATGAATTTATATGCAGTGATTTACTGATCAATGATAAAAGGGGAGATTTATGCAATAACGAAGACTGTCATGAAAAGTATTTGGCATCTGATCTCCTGTAACCTGCGGAGCTAAGCTGTTTTACCAGCTCTGCTCTCTGATTTTTCTTTTTTCTTTTATGAAAAAACACAAGTTGTCAAAGTTATTTGTTTGCAAATGTATTTCAGAAATATCGACATACTTTTTTTAATCAGCAGAAACTTTATGTCAGTAGTGCAAAAACCTGCACTGATCTGACCTCATTTCTTCCTCATCCTGATTCCTGACCTGGGAAGGGAGAGAAATATTTGTTTTTGTTTGTCTTCTTGTTTTATTTAATTCCTTGTGGGATTTGGATCCAACACGTAAAGTATGCATATTATACACACACACAAACACACATGCAGCTATTACCCATTTCTTGTATTCTTGAATAAAGACATTGATTTGACACATTTAATTAGCGGCCAACTGTTTTTATTGTTCAATTATTAAGAAAAAAGAAAAGGTGGGGGTGGGGGGGGGGGGGGGATGTAAAGAAGAGCGTAAAGTAAAGGGAGAGAGGAGAGAAAACCCCAACAATCCCCTCTGAGCAAGCACTAGGCGACAGTGGATAGGAAAAACTCCCTTTAAAGGAAGAAACCTATGACAGAACCAGGCTCTAGAGGGGGCAGTCAACTGTCGGGACTGGTTGGGGGGTGACTGTGAAAAGAGGGGAGGGAGATGGGGGAGGTGTTAGTAGTTAAAGGGGGGGGGGGAATTAAGCTGGAACAGAGGTGGGGGAAGAAGAGGTGACATTGGCAGTAGTGAAAGAAGGAGTGTTCTTCCTTCAGAAGAAGCAGAAGCGTTTCTTCTTTTTCTGCTTTTTCTCGAGGATGAGGATCAGCTCCTCGATTTTTTCTGTGTTTTGCTTCTGCAGCTTGTTGCATTTTTTCTCCACTTCTTCTATTTCGGCTTGTTTTTCTTCCAACCTTTCTTTCAGCACTTTAGATGTTGCCTCCTGCTTTTGCAGTTTTTCATTTTCACCTTCCAGCTCAGATGCTTTGAACTTCATTTTGTTGTAAAGTTCTTGCAGGTTTTGGTTTTTCTTCTCAAACTCCTGGAGAAGAAGTTTTTCTCCTCTCTGCTTAATGACCAGCTGTTCTCTCTCTTGAAGCAGGTCTTGATATTTGTGCAGTGTCTCATCGAACTTTACCTGCAGCATCCTGTCGTTTCCCTCCATGAGCTGGAGTTGGCACTCCATGTCTCCCTGCTTTCTGTCCAGCTGCTCTTTCTCTTGAAGGATTTCTTTATTTTGCCGCAGAGCTTCATCAAGCTTTCCTTGCAAGCTTTCATTTTGTTGCTTGATGCTCTGAAGCTCCGAATCCATTTCTTTTTGTTTGATCTCTTGTTCCCTTTTCTCTTGGAGAAGCTTCTCATTTGCTTGCTCTGTGCGATCAAGCCTTTTTTTGTCTACACTGTACATGAGCTCCATGTCTCGGAGATTGGAGTGCAGCCCTCTCTTCTTCATGCCGTCTTGCTTCTTCTCTTGGACAAGTTTTTTATTTTGTCGCAGAGCTTCATCAAGCTTTCCTTGCAAGCTTTCATTGTGTTGCTCGATGCTCTGAAGCTTGGAATGCATTTCTTTTTCTTTTAACTCCTGTTGCCTTTTCTCTTGGAGAAGCTTTTCATTTTCTTGCAGTGTGCGATCAAGCTTTTTTTTGTATACACTGTACATTAGCTCCATTTCTTGGAGATTGCTGTGCAGCCCTCTCTTCTTCATGCCGTCTTGTTTCTTCTCTTGGACAAGTTTTTTATTTTGTTGCAGGGCTTCATCAAGCTTTCCTTGGAGCTCCTGGTTCTTCTTGTCCATGTCATGGAGATCTTGTTGTTTCTCCTCAATAACAGCTTCCTTTTCTTGAAGCTGGTATGACAACTTTTTGAGGTCAGCGCTCTTTCGCTCATTTTCCTCCATCAAGAACTTAATCTTCTCGGTGTTTCTGAGCGCTTCATCCTCCATTTCTTCCAAACGCTTTTCCTCTAGTTCGACTTGGTCACACCAAGGAAGAGAGGAAAGGGAAGGGTCTAGTGGCTCATCCCAGGGAAGAGCGTAGGGGTCAACTTCTTGTCCCTTTGGATTTGTTTGAGACATGTTGGGTGTGGATACAGTTACTATTGCAAAGGATCCAAATATTTCGAAAGGCTTTTCTGGCGAACGGTTCAATGCTGCACACATCAACGCTGCGAGAAACGGACTAAAAGTCGTTGCTCTTCACCCCTATTTATAGGTTTTAAGGATCAAAGGATCAAAGGATCCGAATGGTGGTAAGATTCTACATGTGTGTGACGTCGTAATTCTGTAAGGCAATGAGGTTGTCACGTGATATTTTTGGAGGAGGGCATTTTTCAACTTGGACAAATTATCAATAAAGTTTCAATCTCTGTTATTTTCCCCCAAAAACGTGCTGTCGCAATAATGTTTTCTACTGTAATTGGTGCCAACAGATGGCGCAGTTTAAAGTTGGCTGTTACTCTGCCCAGGCTGCTACCATAGAAGATGAATGTAGACCAATAGTACTTTAACGATGCCCGCTGATCGTTTCCGTGTAAATCTTAGCATTGCTTTAGCCGTCAAGCTAAAGGTTTAGCTTCATACTGCCATATTTTCAGAGTAACAAAATATTTAAACGGTCTCGGATCATGGTGAGTATTTGAAAAAATGTTCATTTGATGTGAAGCCTGTGATGTGGAAAGGTTAGCAAGCGTAATTTTGCCTATTGTGTTATACACGGGTGCTTACATCCGAGTAGTGTTGATCTTTTCTAAGGTCCATGGGTTTATCCAACGAGCAGCTAAGTCACCGTTATATCTGTAATTTTGTGTGCAACGTCTTAATGCAAAAAATCCCAAATCAAAGCAACGAAGCAAAGACTAAACAAAAAAACCCCACAATGCGTTTTTAAGCTCTCTCTGCGTTCACTGCCTCTGCAAGTGTCAAACTTCCTCGCTTTAGCTGATGCTAACCAACATTAGCGCTTACGGTTCGTATATAAACACAACTGTCAGCCCTTCACTTTTGGTGCCGACAACATTTTGAGCATTTTCTACAGTTTGTGACATGGTCGTCATTGGCATTACATGCCAGTAGTGTTCGCTAATTGACTTTACCGGGATTATATTTATTACAACGTTACTGCGTGGAAGTGATCATAGCGTATGCTTATGAACGTGAGTGGTAGGTGTTATTAGTGCGACTTTACCCTTAATTAGTTTTCCCACCGGAAGTAGAGTTGTTTATGCGACGTGATGGCTAGAGCAGTCCCAAACAATCGATCGCGTTTCTTAACAGACCAATTCTCTCCAAACTTTTAGGGTAAGCTAGACTAGAGATATGGTTGCAATAATACGAACAAGAGCGCAACAGCATATTGACAATGGCGAGAACTTTAATATTTACATTGTGTTAGTGCACCCATCGCTCCGCATCCTTAACGCTACATTGATGTCGAGAGTCTCTGACACAGCTGTGCTCTGCAGCACAGACACCCTGCTTATCTGTGATTCGGCCAGACTGGTGTTGAACTCCAAAGACATGCGCGGGGTTAGCTTAGTTGGCTGTTGGTGTGAGTGGTTGTCCGAGTCTCTCTAATAACCCTCCAACAGACTGGCGACCTGTCCAGGGTGTACTTTTGCCCTATGACAGCTGGAATACAACCTGAATAAAATCAGTAGGAGAAAATGAATGATGTTTATGAACTGTAGTTAATGTAGTCAGACAATAAGTTACCGAGCAACAGGCCACAAGTCTTGGTGCAGAATCATACTAAGATTTAAAAAATAAAATGTTGGCACTGGTGTTTGAAACAGTATACTGTCAGTAAGACTGGAGCAACTGCACACAACTGGAAACTAATAACTAGAGTAGTTAAGTAACGTTTTGTTACTGCATCCATTTAGCCAGGTATAATTAGCATGTCTACATACATGTCATTTCTAATGTGGTCCTATGTGGTATGTTGTAGGACAGTGAAGTGTCTGACACTGACCATGTACCAGTGCCTGAGAACACTGGTATGGAGGGGGAGAACGCACCTCTTTACTGTATTTGTCGGAAACCAGACATCAACTGCTTCATGATGTAAGTATATATCAGTTTTATATTTGCAGTACGTGCAGTAGGGGTGGGCGCTAGCTTCAGCAATGTTATCAGAGATTTTTTTTTAAAATGAAGATCTTCTATTTCGAGAAAACTACCAATAAGGATATATGCACAGATATAGAAAACAATACTGTAACATTTTATTGATGCTTGCAGTTTGGAGGCAGCAGTATTTGCAAGTGTAACTAAATTCCAGGCATTTTCCATCCTTCTTTTCCTATCAGCTTTTTTTCTAATTGTCAGTGTGAACCAAGGTGTCAGCAGCAGCATTATAGTGCAAAAGTAGTGACCCAGCATAGATCAAATGTAAGCACAAAAGTAGCCAAGGTAGTGTTTTTCCTGGAAATTTTAAGTGAAAGGATAAAGTAACTGCTTACCACTTTAGTTTAACAATGATTAATGAAATGTAACCGTGTAACTCATCAGCAGTCTGCACAGTATGGTCACATATTAAAACTGAAGAATATGTTGTACTTGTTGTAGTGTTTCATCATGGGTCCAGTTTTTACCCAGGTGCTTAAAGCCCTTCTTTACCCTCATGTAACACCAACAGTAATTTCCAACCACTATTTCCTGTTCCTGTCAGTCAAACAAACAGACGACAAACATCTTCTATAAACAGGAATAATGTCACTTTATCGGATTAGAAAACATCTAATCTAGCGTTGATATTACACTGCTGTTTAGTGTCTGGCTAATCTCAGTGTCACCAAAATATCT
The DNA here is from genome assembly GCF_051167445.1 of Perissodus microlepis. Lineage (NCBI taxonomy): Eukaryota > Metazoa > Chordata > Actinopteri > Cichliformes > Cichlidae > Perissodus > Perissodus microlepis. Next base: position 6,000,787 of record NC_140465.1, read on the forward strand.
GCCCTACATGTCAAACAATGAGAGAACTTGAAACAGTAACATCACCTAGCAGCTTATTTTAATTAGTGCTAACGTTTTGTTTGCTGGCTAACATTGCTATTATTATAGTCACAGTTAATTGACTTTGAATAGCTTTATTTCAAAAGTAATTTTACAATTTCACAGCCATTTAGCTGTGTTAACTGTACATGCTGTTGGTCATAAGGCGTGCATGGATCATTTTTATAATCAGCCTCTTATCTTTTGTCCACCACAGGCTTTGCCATGATAAATTGGTCAGTTGACAACCAGGAGCCGTACACCTTAACCTCAGAGGCCAGGACATCCAGGGGCAGTGTGAACACGCACTTGTTTAAATGGGACGCAAGACGGACTATAGAGGGCCACCCCCTTGCCAGACAACCAAGTGCTGTCCCTGTCCACGGCCAGTGTGAGAAGGACTCTCACTAAAGTCAACCCACACAAAGCTGCTGGACCAGACAATATACCTGGACGCGTGCTCGGAGCCCGTGCTGACCAGCTGACTGATGTCCTAGCGGGCATCTTTAACATCTCCCTGAGTCAAGCTGTTGTGCCACAGTGCTTTAAAACCACCACCATCATACCTGTCCCCAGACCTTCCCAAAGCCTAATTCCACAATGATTGCCTGAGCCTATTCTTGTTAAATGATGAAAAACTCAAAGGCACGTTTGGGCAGTGGATCTGTGTGAAATCAGCAGCTTGCAAAACTAAATCAAAATGTGTGCTATTGATTCTAAAAATAGAAATCACAATAAAGTTCAACATTTACGAAAACCGCCATTCAGTCATCTGAGAATCTTTACTCATGAAATTATAACGGTTAGATGAATTTATATGCAGTGATTTACTGATCAATGATAAAAGGGGAGATTTATGCAATAACGAAGACTGTCATGAAAAGTATTTGGCATCTGATCTCCTGTAACCTGCGGAGCTAAGCTGTTTTACCAGCTCTGCTCTCTGATTTTTCTTTTTTCTTTTATGAAAAAACACAAGTTGTCAAAGTTATTTGTTTGCAAATGTATTTCAGAAATATCGACATACTTTTTTTAATCAGCAGAAACTTTATGTCAGTAGTGCACAAACCTGCACTGATCTGACCTCATTTCTTCCTCATCCTGATTCCTGACCTGGGAAGGGAGAGAAATATTTGTTTTTGTTTGTCTTCTTGTTTTATTTAATTCCTTGTGGGATTTGGATCCAACACGTAAAGTATGCATATTATGCACACACACAAACACACATGCAGCTATTACCCATTTCTTGTATTCTTGAATAAAGACATTGATTTGACACATTTAATTAGCGGCCAACTGTTTTTATTGTTCAATTATTAAGAAAAAAGAAAAGGTGGGGGTGGGGGTGGGGGGGGGATGTAAAGAAGAGCGTAAAGTAAAGGGAGAGAGGAGAGAAAACCCCAACAATCCCCTCTGAGCAAGCACTAGGCGACAGTGGATAGGAAAAACTCCCTTTAAAGGAAGAAACCTATGACAGAACCAGGCTCTAGAGGGGGCAGTCAACTGTCGGGACTGGTTGGGGGGTGAATGTGAAAAGAGGGGAGGGAGATGGGGGAGATGGGGGAGGTGTTAGTAGTTAAAGGGGGGGGGGGGAATTAAGCTGGAACAGAGGTGGGGGAAGAAGAGGTGACATTGGCAGTAGTGAAAGAAGGAGTGTTCTTCCTTCAGAAGAAGCAGAAGCGTTTCTTCTTTTCCTGCTTTTTCTCGAGGATGAGGATCAGCTCCTCGATTTTTTCTGTGTTTTGCTTCTGCAGCTTGTTGCATTTTTTCTCCACTTCTTCTATTTCGGCTTGTTTTTCTTCCAACCTTTCTTTCAGCACTTTAGATGTTGCCTCCTGCTTTTGCAGTTTTTCATTTTCACCTTCCAGCTCAGATGCTTTCAACTTCATTTTGTTGTAAAGTTCTTGCAGGTTTTGGTTTTTCTTCTCAAACTCCTGGAGAAGAAGTTTTTCTCCTCTCTGCTTAATGACCAGCTGTTCTCTCTCTTGAAGCAGGTCTTGATATTTGTGCAGTGTCTCATCGAACTTTACCTGCAGCATCCTGTCGTTTCCCTCCATGAGCTGGAGTTGGCACTCCATGTCTCCCTGCTTTCTGTCCAGCTGCTCTTTCTCTTGAAGGATTTCTTTATTTTGCCGCAGAGCTTCATCAAGCTTTCCTTGCAAGCTTTCATTTTGTTGCTTGATGCTCTGAAGCTCCGAATCCATTTCTTTTTGTTTGATCTCTTGTTCCCTTTTCTCTTGGAGAAGCTTCTCATTTGCTTGCTCTGTGCGATCAAGCCTTTTTTTGTCTACACTGTACATGAGCTCCATGTCTCGGAGATTGGAGTGCAGCCCTCTCTTCTTCATGCCGTCTTGCTTCTTCTCTTGGACAAGTTTTTTATTTTGTCGCAGAGCTTCATCAAGCTTTCCTTGCAAGCTTTCATTGTGTTGCTCGATGCTCTGAAGCTTGGAATGCATTTCTTTTTCTTTTAACTCCTGTTGCCTTTTCTCTTGGAGAAGCTTTTCATTTTCTTGCAGTGTGCGATCAAGCTTTTTTTTGTATACACTGTACATTAGCTCCATTTCTTGGAGATTGCTGTGCAGCCCTCTCTTCTTCATGCCGTCTTGTTTCTTCTCTTGGACAAGTTTTTTATTTTGTTGCAGGGCTTCATCAAGCTTTCCTTGGAGCTCCTGGTTCTTCTTGTCCATGTCATGGAGATCTTGTTGTTTCTCCTCAATAACAGCTTCCTTTTCTTGAAGCTGGTATGACAACTTTTTGAGGTCAGCGCTCTTTCGCTCATTTTCCTCCATCAAGAACTTAATCTTCTCGGTGTTTCTGAGCGCTTCATCCTCCATTTCTTCCAAACGCTTTTCCTCTAGTTCGACTTGGTCACACCAAGGAAGAGAGGAAAGGGAAGGGTCTAGTGGCTCATCCCAGGGAAGAGCGTAGGGGTCAACTTCTTGTCCCTTTGGATTTGTTTGAGACATGTTGGGTGTGGATACAGTTACTATTGCAAAGGATCCAAATATTTCGAAAGGCTTTTCTGGCGAACGGTTCAATGCTGCACACATCAACGCTGCGAGAAACGGACTAAAAGTCGTTGCTCTTCACCCCTATTTATAGGTTTTAAGGATCAAAGGATCCGAATGGTGGTAAGATTCTACATGTGTGTGACGTCGTAATTCTGTAAGGCAATGAGGTTGTCACGTGATATTTTTGGAGGAGGGCATTTTTCAACTTGGACAAATTATCAATAAAGTTTCAATCTCTGTTATTTTCCCCCAAAAACGTGCTGTCGCAATAATGTTTTCTACTGTAATTGGTGCCAACAGATGGCGCAGTTTAAAGTTGGCTGTTACTCTGCCCAGGCTGCTACCATAGAAGATGAATGTAGACCAATAGTACTTTAACGATGCCCGCTGATCGTTTCCGTGTAAATCTTAGCATTGCTTTAGCCGTCAAGCTAAAGGTTTAGCTTCATACTGCCATATTTTCAGAGTAACAAAATATTTAAACGGTCTCGGATCATGGTGAGTATTTGAAAAAATGTTCATTTGATGTGAAGCCTGTGATGTGGAAAGGTTAGCAAGCGTAATTTTGCCTATTGTGTTATACACGGGTGCTTACATCCGAGTAGTGTTGATCTTTTCTAAGGTCCATGGGTTTATCCAACGAGCAGCTAAGTCACCGTTATATCTGTAATTTTGTGTGCAACGTCTTAATGCAAAAAATCCCAAATCAAAGCAACGAAGCAAAGACTAAACAAAAAAACCCCACAATGCGTTTTTAAGCTCTCTCTGCGTTCACTGCCTCTGCAAGTGTCAAACTTCCTCGCTTTAGCTGATGCTAACCAACATTAGCGCTTACGGTTCGTATATAAACACAACTGTCAGCCCTTCACTTTTGGTGCCGACAACATTTTGAGCATTTTCTACAGTTTGTGACATGGTCGTCATTGGCATTACATGCCAGTAGTGTTCGCTAATTGACTTTACCGGGATTATATTTATTACAACGTTACTGCGTGGAAGTGATCATAGCGTATGCTTATGAACGTGAGTGGTAGGTGTTATTAGTGCGACTTTACCCTTAATTAGTTTTCCCACCGGAAGTAGAGTTGTTTATGCGACGTGATGGCTAGAGCAGTCCCAAACAATCGATCGCGTTTCTTAACAGACCAATTCTCTCCAAACTTTTAGGGTAAGCTAGACTAGAGATATGGTTGCAATAATACGAACAAGAGCGCAACAGCATATTGACAATGGCGAGAACTTTAATATTTACATTGTGTTAGTGCACCCATCGCTCCGCATCCTTAACGCTACATTGATGTCGAGAGTCTCTGACACAGCTGTGCTCTGCAGCACAGACACCCTGCTTATCTGTGATTCGGCCAGACTGGTGTTGAACTCCAAAGACATGCGCGGGGTTAGCTTAGTTGGCTGTTGGTGTGAGTGGTTGTCCGAGTCTCTCTAATAACCCTCCAACAGACTGGCGACCTGTCCAGGGTGTACTTTTGCCCTATGACAGCTGGAATACAACCTGAATAAAATAAGTAGGAGAAAATGAATGATGTTTATGAACTGTAGTTAATGTAGTCAGACAATAAGTTACCGAGCAACAGGCCACAAGTCTTGGTGCAGAATCATACTAAGATTTAAAAAATAAAATGTTGGCACTGGTGTTTGAAACAGTATACTGTCAGTAAGACTGGAGCAACTGCACACAACTGGAAACTAATAACTAGAGTAGTTAAGTAACGTTTTGTTACTGCATCCATTTAGCCAGGTATAATTAGCATGTCTACATACATGTCATTTCTAATGTGGTCCTATGTGGTATGTTGTAGGACAGTGAAGTGTCTGACACTGACCATGTACCAGTGCCTGAGAACACTGGTATGGAGGGGGAGAACGCACCTCTTTACTGTATTTGTCGGAAACCAGACATCAACTGCTTCATGATGTAAGTATATATCAGTTTTATATTTGCAGTACGTGCAGTAGGGGTGGGCGCTAGCTTCAGCAATGTTATCAGAGATTTTTTTTTAAAATGAAGATCTTCTATTTCGAGAAAACTACCAATAAGGATATATGCACAGATATAGAAAACAATACTGTAACATTTTATTGATGCTTGCAGTTTGGAGGCAGCAGTATTTGCAAGTGTAACTAAATTCCAGGCATTTTCCATCCTTCTTTTCCTATCAGCTTTTTTCTAATTGTCAGTGTGAACCAAGGTGTCAGCAGCAGCATTATAGTGCAAAAGTAGTGACCCAGCATAGATCAAATGTAAGCACAAAAGTAGCCAAGGTAGTGTTTTTCCTGGAAATTTTAAGTGAAAGGATAAAGTAACTGCTTACCACTTTAGTTTAACAATGATTAATGAAATGTAACCGTGTAACTCATCAGCAGTCTGCACAGTATGGTCACATATTAAAACTGAAGAATATGTTGTACTTGTTGTAGTGTCTGTGAAGGTTCTCAGTCATCCAGGTCATCGTAGTCAAAGGAGCTTGCAAAGAAAAGCGTCTGGACTTCTTTAAGTTACTTGAAGACGTTTCACCTCTCATCCGAGAAGCTTCTTCAGTTCTAAGGTCAAATGGTGGAGAGTCCCAGATATAAACCTAGTGGGAGTATCCCCCCACAGAGGGACAAAAGGACCCCCTGATGATCCTCTAATCGCCTGAGCCAAGGTGTGAAAGCGGGTGTGGGTCCCAATCAGCCAGAGTTTCGGGTGTGTTCATTGTGAAACCTGGCCCCACCTTATCATGCGAATTCCTGAGGTCAGATGGCCCAGGATGTGAGTGGGCGTTAAGGCGTCTGGGAAGGGATCTCAAAACTGGATTATAGATGGCAGAGAGTTGGTGGACGACACCTGGGTCAAAATCAAGACACAAGAAGTGGAATCCTTCACTGCGCACATTAACGCTGTGGATAAAAACATCAAGTTCACCAGGGAAGACACAAAGGACAACTGTTTGCCTTTCCTGGACTGCGCTGTGCACATTGAAGAGAACGGCAAACTCAACATCGAAGTTTACCGGAAGCCCACACACACGGACCAGTACCTCCTCTTTGACTCCCATCACCCTTTGGAACACAAACTTGGAGTAATTAGGACCCTACACCACCGGGCAGAACATGTTCCCTCTAAGCCTGAAGGAAAAAAGAAGGAACACACACATGTAAAGGAAGCACTCAAAACGTGCGGCTATCCTAAATGGGCGTTCTTAAAGTCAGCAAAGAGGCACAGAAAAGAAGACCAGACACCAGCGAGGGAGGATAAGAAGGACAGACGCAACAACATTGTCATCCCCTATGTAGCCGGTGTATCAGAAAAACTTAGGAGAGTTTTCTCCAAGCATGACATCCCGGTGCATTTCAGACCCAGCAACACGCTCAGACAAAAACTGGTTCACCCGAAAGACAAAACGCCAAAACACAGACTTAACAATGTGGTGTATGCTGTACAGTGCAGCGAGAAATGCCCAGACCTCTACATTGGAGAGACCAAACAGCCACTTCACAAGCGCATGGCACAACACAGAAGAGCCACCTCCACAGGACAAGACTCAGCAGTCCATCTGCATCTTAAGGATAAAGGACACTCTTTCGAGGATGCCAATGTTCACATTTTGGACAGAGAGGACAGATGGTTTGAAAGAGGAGTGAAAGAAGCCATCTATGTCCACTGTGAGCGACTACTTGTTGTAGTGTTTCATCATGGGTCCAGTTTTTACCCAGGTGCTTAAAGCCCTTCTTTACCCTCATGTAACACCAACAGTAATTTCCAACCACTATTTCCTGTTCCTGTCAGTCAAACAAACAGACGACAAACATCTTCTATAAACAGGAATAATGTCACTTTATCGGATTAGAAAACATCTAATCTAGCGTTGATATTACACTGCTGTTTAGTGTCTGGCTAATCTCAGTGTCACCAAAATATCTGCCCTACATGTCAAACAATGAGAGAACTTGAAACAGTAACATCACCTAGCAGCTTATTTTAATTAGTGCTAACGTTTTGTTTGCTGGCTAACATTGCTATTATTATAGTCACAGTTAATTGACTTTGAATAGCTTTATTTCAAAAGTAATTTTACAATTTCACAGCCATTTAGCTGTGTTAACTGTACATGCTGTTGGTCATAAGGCGTGCATGGATCATTTTTATAATCAGCCTCTTATCTTTTGTCCACCACAGGCTTTGCCATGATAAATTGGTCAGTTGACAACCAGGAGCCGTACACCTTAACCTCAGAGGCCAGGACATCCAGGGGCAGTGTGAACACGCACTTGTTTAAATGGGACGCAAGACGGACTATAGAGGGCCACCCCCTTGCCAGACAACCAAGTGCTGTCCCTGTCCACGGCCAGTGTGAGAAGGACTCTCACTAAAGTCAACCCACACAAAGCTGCTGGACCAGACAATATACCTGGACGCGTGCTCGGAGCCCGTGCTGACCAGCTGACTGATGTCCTAGCGGGCATCTTTAACATCTCCCTGAGTCAAGCTGTTGTGCCACAGTGCTTTAAAACCACCACCATCATACCTGTCCCCAGACCTTCCCAAAGCCTAATTCCACAATGATTGCCTGAGCCTATTCTTGTTAAATGATGAAAAACTCAAAGGCACGTTTGGGCAGTGGATCTGTGTGAAATCAGCAGCTTGCAAAACTAAATCAAAATGTGTGCTATTGATTCTAAAAATAGAAATCACAATAAAGTTCAACATTTACGAAAACCGCCATTCAGTCATCTGAGAATCTTTACTCAAGAAATTATAACGGTTAGATGAATTTATATGCAGTGATTTACTGATCAATGATAAAAGGGGAGATTTATGCAATAACGAAGACTGTCATGAAAAGTATTTGGCATCTGATCTCCTGTAACCTGCGGAGCTAAGCTGTTTTACCAGCTCTGCTCTCTGATTTTTCTTTTTTCTTTTATGAAAAAACACAAGTTGTCAAAGTTATTTGTTTGCAAATGTATTTCAGAAATATCGACATACTTTTTTTAATCAGCAGAAACTTTATGTCAGTAGTGCACAAACCTGCACTGATCTGACCTCATTTCTTCCTCATCCTGATTCCTGACCTGGGAAGGGAGAGAAATATTTGTTTTTGTTTGTCTTCTTGTTTTATTTAATTCCTTGTGGGATTTGGATCCAACACGTAAAGTATGCATATTATACACACACACAAACACACATGCAGCTATTACCCATTTCTTGTATTCTCGAATAAAGACATTGATTTGACACATTTAATTAGCGGCCAACTGTTTTTATTGTTCAATTATTAAGAAAAAAGAAAAGGTGGGGGTGGGGGGGGGATGTAAAGAAGAGCGTAAAGTAAAGGGAGAGAGGAGAGAAAACCCCAACAATCCCCTCTGAGCAAGCACTAGGCGACAGTGGATAGGAAAAACTCCCTTTAAAGGAAGAAACCTATGACAGAACCAGGCTCTAGAGGGGGCAGTCAACTGTCGGGACTGGTTGGGGGGTGAATGTGAAAAGAGGGGAGGGAGATGGGGGAGATGGGAGAGGTGTTAGTAGTTAAAGGGAGGGGGGGAATTAAGCTGGAACAGAGGTGGGGGAAGAAGAGGTGACATTGGCAGTAGTGAAAGAAGGAGTGTTCTTCCTCCAGAAGAAGCAGAAGCGTTTTTTCTTTTTCTCCAGCTGCTTTTCCACGAGCACCTTTTTCTCGAGGATGAGGATTTTCAGCTCCTCGATTGTTTCGGTGTTTTCCTTCTGCAGCTTGTTGCATTTTTTCTCCACTTCTTCTATTTCGGCTTGTTTTTCTTCCAACCTTTCTTTCAGCACTTTAGATGTTGCCTCCTGCTTTTGCAGTTTTTCATTTTCACCTTCCAGCTCAGATGCTTTCAACTTCATTTTGTTGTAAAGTTCTTGCAGGTTTTGGTTTTTCTTCTCAAACTCCTGGAGAAGAAGTTTTTCTCCTCTCTGCTTAATGACCAGCTGTTCTCTCTCTTGAAGCAGGTCTTGATATTTGTGCAGTGTCTCATCGAACTTTACCTGCAGCATCCTGTCGTTTCCCTCCATGAGCTGGAGTTGGCACTCCATGTCTCCCTGCTTTCTGTCCAGCTGCTCTTTCTCTTGAAGGATTTCTTTATTTTGCCGCAGAGCTTCATCAAGCTTTCCTTGCAAGCTTTCATTTTGTTGCTTGATGCTGTGAAGTTTGGAATCCATTTGTTTTTGTTTGATTTCTTGTTCACTTTTCTCTTGGAGAAGCTTCTCATTTGCTTGCTCTGTGCGATCAAGCCTTTTTTTGTCTACACTGTACATGAGCTCCATGTCTCGGAGATTGGAGTGCAGCCCTCTCTTCTTCATGCCGTCTTGCTTCTTCTCTTGGACAAGTTTTCTATTTTGTCGCAGAGCTTCATCAAGCTTTCCTTGCAAGCTTTCATTGTGTTGCTCGATGCTCTGAAGATTGGAATGCATTTGTTTTTCTTTTAACTCCTGTTGCCTTTTCTCTTGGAGAAGCTTTTCATTTTCTTGCAGTGTGCGATCAAGCTTTTTTTTGTATACACTGTACATTAGCTCCATTTCTTGGAGATTGCTGTGCAGCCCTCTCTTCTTCATGCCGTCTTGTTTCTTCTCTTGGACAAGTTTTTTATTTTGTTGCAGAGCTTCATCAAGCTTTCCTTGGAGCTCCTGGTTCTTCTTGTCCATGTCATGGAGATCTTGTTGTTTCTCCTCAATAACAGCTTCCTTTTCTTGAAGCTGGTATGACAACTTTTTGAGGTCAGCGCTCTTTCGCTCATTTTCCTCCATCAAGAACTTAATCTTCTCGGTGTTTCTGAGCGCTTCATCCTCCATTTCTTCCAAACGCTTTTCCTCTAGTTCCACTTGGTCACACCAAGGAAGAGAGGAAAGGGAAGGGTCTAGTGGCTCATCCCAGGGAAGAGCGTAGGGGTCAACTTCTTGTCCCTTTGGATTTGTTTGAGACATGTTGGGTGTGGATACAGTTACTATTGCAAAGGATCCAAATATTTCGAAAGGCTTTTCTGGCGAACGGTTCAATGCTGCACACATCAACGCTGCGAGAAACGGACTAAAAGTCGTTGCTCTTCACCCCTATTTATAGGTTTTAAGGATCAAAGGATCAAAGGATCCGAATGGTGGTAAGATTCTACATGTGTGTGACGTCGTAATTCTGTAAGGCAATGAGGTTGTCACGTGATATTTTTGGAGGAGGGCATTTTTCAACTTGGACAAATTATCAATAAAGTTTCAATCTCTGTTATTTTCCCCCAAAAACGTGCTGTCGCAATAATGTTTTCTACTGTAATTGGTGCCAACAGATGGCGCAGTTTAAAGTTGGCTGTTACTCTGCCCAGGCTGCTACCATAGAAGATGAATGTAGACCAATAGTACTTTAACGATGCCCGCTGATCGTTTCCGTGTAAATCTTAGCATTGCTTTAGCCGTCAAGCTAAAGGTTTAGCTTCATACTGCCATATTTTCAGAGTAACAAAATATTTAAACGGTCTCGGATCATGGTGAGTATTTGAAAAAATGTTCATTTGATGTGAAGCCTGTGATGTGGAAAGGTTAGCAAGCGTAATTTTGCCTATTGTGTTATACACGGGTGCTTACATCCGAGTAGTGTTGATCTTTTCTAAGGTCCATGGGTTTATCCAACGAGCAGCTAAGTCACCGTTATATCTGTAATTTTGTGTGCAACGTCTTAATGCAAAAAATCCCAAATCAAAGCAACGAAGCAAAGACTAAACAAAAAAACCCCACAATGCGTTTTTAAGCTCTCTCTGCGTTCACTGCCTCTGCAAGTGTCAAACTTCCTCGCTTTAGCTGATGCTAACCAACATTAGCGCTTACGGTTCGTATATAAACACAACTGTCAGCCCTTCACTTTTGGTGCCGACAACATTTTGAGCATTTTCTACAGTTTGTGACATGGTCGTCATTGGCATTACATGCCAGTAGTGTTCGCTAATTGACTTTACCGGGATTATATTTATTACAACGTTACTGCGTGGAAGTGATCATAGCGTATGCTTATGAACGTGAGTGGTAGGTGTTATTAGTGCGACTTTACCCTTAATTAGTTTTCCCACCGGAAGTAGAGTTGTTTATGCGACGTGATGGCTAGAGCAGTCCCAAACAATCGATCGCGTTTCTTAACAGACCAATTCTCTCCAAACTTTTAGGGTAAGCTAGACTAGAGATATGGTTGCAATAATACGAACAAGAGCGCAACAGCATATTGACAATGGCGAGAACTTTAATATTTACATTGTGTTAGTGCACCCATCGCTCCGCATCCTTAACGCTACATTGATGTCGAGAGTCTCTGACACAGCTGTGCTCTGCAGCACAGACACCCTGCTTATCTGTGATTCGGCCAGACTGGTGTTGAACTCCAAAGACATGCGCGGGGTTAGCTTAGTTGGCTGTTGGTGTGAGTGGTTGTCCGAGTCTCTCTAATAACCCTCCAACAGACTGGCGACCTGTCCAGGGTGTACTTTTGCCCTATGACAGCTGGAATACAACCTGAATAAAATAAGTAGGAGAAAATGAATGATGTTTATGAACTGTAGTTAATGTAGTCAGACAATAAGTTACCGAGCAACAGGCCACAAGTCTTGGTGCAGAATCATACTAAGATTTAAAAAATAAAATGTTGGCACTGGTGTTTGAAACAGTATACTGTCAGTAAGACTGGAGCAACTGCACACAACTGGAAACTAATAACTAGAGTAGTTAAGTAACGTTTTGTTACTGCATCCATTTAGCCAGGTATAATTAGCATGTCTACATACATGTCATTTCTAATGTGGTCCTATGTGGTATGTTGTAGGACAGTGAAGTGTCTGACACTGACCATGTACCAGTGCCTGAGAACACTGGTATGGAGGGGGAGAACGCACCTCTTTACTGTATTTGTCGGAAACCAGACATCAACTGCTTCATGATGTAAGTATATATCAGTTTTATATTTGCAGTACGTGCAGTAGGGGTGGGCGCTAGCTTCAGCAATGTTATCAGAGATTTTTTTTTAAAATGAAGATCTTCTATTTCGAGAAAACTACCAATAAGGATATATGCACAGATATAGAAAACAATACTGTAACATTTTATTGATGCTTGCAGTTTGGAGGCAGCAGTATTTGCAAGTGTAACTAAATTCCAGGCATTTTCCATCCTTCTTTTCCTATCAGCTTTTTTTCTAATTGTCAGTGTGAACCAAGGTGTCAGCAGCAGCATTATAGTGCAAAAGTAGTGACCCAGCATAGATCAAATGTAAGCACAAAAGTAGCCAAGGTAGTGTTTTTCCTGGAAATTTTAAGTGAAAGGATAAAGTAACTGCTTACCACTTTAGTTTAACAATGATTAATGAAATGTAACCATGTAACTCATCAGCAGTCTGCACAGTATGGTCACATATTAAAACTGAAGAATATGTTGTACTTGTTGTAGTGTTTCATCATGGGTCCAGTTTTTACCCAGGTGCTTAAAGCCCTTCTTTACCCTCATGTAACACCAACAGTAATTTCCAACCACTATTTCCTGTTCCTGTCAGTCAAACAAACAGACGACAAACATCTTCTATAAACAGGAATAATGTCACTTTATCGGATTAGAAAACATCTAATCTAGCGTTGATATTACACTGCTGTTTAGTGTCTGGCTAATCTCAGTGTCACCAAAATATCTGCCCTACATGTCAAACAATGAGAGAACTTGAAACAGTAACATCACCTAGCAGCTTATTTTAATTAGTGCTAACGTTTTGTTTGCTGGCTAACATTGCTATTATTATAGTCACAGTTAATTGACTTTGAATAGCTTTATTTCAAAAGTAATTTTACAATTTCACAGCCATTTAGCTGTGTTAACTGTACATGCTGTTGGTCATAAGGCGTGCATGGATCATTTTTATAATCAGCCTCTTATCTTTTGTCCACCACAGGCTTTGCCATGATAAATTGGTCAGTTGACAACCAGGAGCCGTACACCTTAACCTCAGAGGCCAGGACATCCAGGGGCAGTGTGAACACGCACTTGTTTAAATGGGACGCAAGACGGACTATAGAGGGCCACCCCCTTGCCAGACAACCAAGTGCTGTCCCTGTCCACGGCCAGTGTGAGAAGGACTCTCACTAAAGTCAACCCACACAAAGCTGCTGGACCAGACAATATACCTGGACGCGTGCTCGGAGCCCGTGCTGACCAGCTGACTGATGTCCTAGCGGGCATCTTTAACATCTCCCTGAGTCAAGCTGTTGTGCCACAGTGCTTTAAAACCACCACCATCATACCTGTCCCCAGACCTTCCCAAAGCCTAATTCCACAATGATTGCCTGAGCCTATTCTTGTTAAATGATGAAAAACTCAAAGGCACGTTTGGGCAGTGGATCTGTGTGAAATCAGCAGCTTGCAAAACTAAATCAAAATGTGTGCTATTGATTCTAAAAATAGAAATCACAATAAAGTTCAACATTTACGAAAACCGCCATTCAGTCATCTGAGAATCTTTACTCATGAAATTATAACGGTTAGATGAATTTATATGCAGTGATTTACTGATCAATGATAAAAGGGGAGATTTATGCAATAACGAAGACTGTCATGAAAAGTATTTGGCATCTGATCTCCTGTAACCTGCGGAGCTAAGCTGTTTTACCAGCTCTGCTCTCTGATTTTTCTTTTTTCTTTTATGAAAAAACACAAGTTGTCAAAGTTATTTGTTTGCAAATGTATTTCAGAAATATCGACATACTTTTTTTAATCAGCAGAAACTTTATGTCAGTAGTGCAAAAACCTGCACTGATCTGACCTCATTTCTTCCTCATCCTGATTCCTGACCTGGGAAGGGAGAGAAATATTTGTTTTTGTTTGTCTTCTTGTTTTATTTAATTCCTTGTGGGATTTGGATCCAACACGTAAAGTATGCATATTATGCACACACACAAACACACATGCAGCTATTACCCATTTCTTGTATTCTCGAATAAAGACATTGATTTGACACATTTAATTAGCGGCCAACTGTTTTTATTGTTCAATTATTAAGAAAAAAGAAAAGGTGGGGGTGGGGGGGGATGTAAAGAAGAGCGTAAAGTAAAGGGAGAGAGGAGAGAAAACCCCAACAATCCCCTCTGAGCAAGCACTAGGCGACAGTGGATAGGAAAAACTCCCTTTAAAGGAAGAAACCTATGACAGAACCAGGCTCTAGAGGGGGCAGTCAACTGTCGGGACTGGTTGGGGGGTGAATGTGAAAAGAGGGGAGGGAGATGGGGGAGATGGGGGAGGTGTTAGTAGTTAAAGGGGGGGGGGGAATTAAGCTGGAACAGAGGTGGGGGAAGAAGAGGTGACATTGGCAGTAGTGAAAGAAGGAGTGTTCTTCCTTCAGAAGAAGCAGAAGCGTTTCTTCTTTTCCTGCTTTTTCTCGAGGATGAGGATCAGCTCCTCGATTTTTTCTGTGTTTTGCTTCTGCAGCTTGTTGCATTTTTTCTCCACTTCTTCTATTTCGGCTTGTTTTTCTTCCAACCTTTCTTTCAGCACTTTAGATGTTGCCTCCTGCTTTTGCAGTTTTTCATTTTCACCTTCCAGCTCAGATGCTTTGAACTTCATTTTGTTGTAAAGTTCTTGCAGGTTTTGGTTTTTCTTCTCAAACTCCTGGAGAAGAAGTTTTTCTCCTCTCTGCTTAATGACCAGCTGTTCTCTCTCTTGAAGCAGGTCTTGATATTTGTGCAGTGTCTCATCGAACTTTACCTGCAGCATCCTGTCGTTTCCCTCCATGAGCTGGAGTTGGCACTCCATGTCTCCCTGCTTTCTGTCCAGCTGCTCTTTCTCTTGAAGGATTTCTTTATTTTGCCGCAGAGCTTCATCAAGCTTTCCTTGCAAGCTTTCATTTTGTTGCTTGATGCTCTGAAGCTCCGAATCCATTTCTTTTTGTTTGATCTCTTGTTCCCTTTTCTCTTGGAGAAGCTTCTCATTTGCTTGCTCTGTGCGATCAAGCCTTTTTTTGTCTACACTGTACATGAGCTCCATGTCTCGGAGATTGGAGTGCAGCCCTCTCTTCTTCATGCCGTCTTGCTTCTTCTCTTGGACAAGTTTTTTATTTTGTCGCAGAGCTTCATCAAGCTTTCCTTGCAAGCTTTCATTGTGTTGCTCGATGCTCTGAAGATTGGAATGCATTTGTTTTTGTTTTAACTCCTGTTGCCTTTTCTCTTGGAGAAGCTTTTCATTTTCTTGCAGTGTGCGATCAAGCTTTTTTTTGTATACACTGTACATTAGCTCCATTTCTTGGAGATTGCTGTGCAGCCCTCTCTTCTTCATGCCGTCTTGTTTCTTCTCTTGGACAAGTTTTTTATTTTGTTGCAGGGCTTCATCAAGCTTTCCTTGGAGCTCCTGGTTCTTCTTGTCCATGTCATGGAGATCTTGTTGTTTCTCCTCAATAACAGCTTCCTTTTCTTGAAGCTGGTATGACAACTTTTTGAGGTCAGCGCTCTTTCGCTCATTTTCCTCCATCAAGAACTTAATCTTCTCTGTGTTTCTGAGCGCTTCATCCTCCATTTCTTCCAAACGCTTTTCCTCTAGTTCGACTTGGTCACACCAAGGAAGAGAGGAAAGGGAAGGGTCTAGTGGCTCATCCCAGGGAAGAGCGTAGGGGTCAACTTCTTGTCCCTTTGGATTTGTTTGAGACATGTTGGGTGTGGATACAGTTACTATTGCAAAGGATCCAAATATTTCGAAAGGCTTTTCTGGCGAACGGTTCAATGCTGCACACATCAACGCTGCGAGAAACGGACTAAAAGTCGTTGCTCTTCACCCCTATTTATAGGTTTTAAGGATCAAAGGATCAAAGGATCCGAATGGTGGTAAGATTCTACATGTGTGTGACGTCGTAATTCTGTAAGGCAATGAGGTTGTCACGTGATATTTTTGGAGGAGGGCATTTTTCAACTTGGACAAATTATCAATAAAGTTTCAATCTCTGTTATTTTCCCCCAAAAACGTGCTGTCGCAATAATGTTTTCTACTGTAATTGGTGCCAACAGATGGCGCAGTTTAAAGTTGGCTGTTACTCTGCCCAGGCTGCTACCATAGAAGATGAATGTAGACCAATAGTACTTTAACGATGCCCGCTGATCGTTTCCGTGTAAATCTTAGCATTGCTTTAGCCGTCAAGCTAAAGGTTTAGCTTCATACTGCCATATTTTCAGAGTAACAAAATATTTAAACGGTCTCGGATCATGGTGAGTATTTGAAAAAATGTTCATTTGATGTGAAGCCTGTGATGTGGAAAGGTTAGCAAGCGTAATTTTGCCTATTGTGTTATACACGGGTGCTTACATCCGAGTAGTGTTGATCTTTTCTAAGGTCCATGGGTTTATCCAACGAGCAGCTAAGTCACCGTTATATCTGTAATTTTGTGTGCAACGTCTTAATGCAAAAAATCCCAAATCAAAGCAACGAAGCAAAGACTAAACAAAAAAACCCCACAATGCGTTTTTAAGCTCTCTCTGCGTTCACTGCCTCTGCAAGTGTCAAACTTCCTCGCTTTAGCTGATGCTAACCAACATTAGCGCTTACGGTTCGTATATAAACACAACTGTCAGCCCTTCACTTTTGGTGCCGACAACATTTTGAGCATTTTCTACAGTTTGTGACATGGTCGTCATTGGCATTACATGCCAGTAGTGTTCGCTAATTGACTTTACCGGGATTATATTTATTACAACGTTACTGCGTGGAAGTGATCATAGCGTATGCTTATGAACGTGAGTGGTAGGTGTTATTAGTGCGACTTTACCCTTAATTAGTTTTCCCACCGGAAGTAGAGTTGTTTATGCGACGTGATGGCTAGAGCAGTCCCAAACAATCGATCGCGTTTCTTAACAGACCAATTCTCTCCAAACTTTTAGGGTAAGCTAGACTAGAGATATGGTTGCAATAATACGAACAAGAGCGCAACAGCATATTGACAATGGCGAGAACTTTAATATTTACATTGTGTTAGTGCACCCATCGCTCCGCATCCTTAACGCTACATTGATGTCGAGAGTCTCTGACACAGCTGTGCTCTGCAGCACAGACACCCTGCTTATCTGTGATTCGGCCAGACTGGTGTTGACCTCCAAAGACATGCGCGGGGTTAGCTTAGTTGGCTGTTGGTGTGAGTGGTTGTCCGAGTCTCTCTAATAACCCTCCAACAGACTGGCGACCTGTCCAGGGTGTACTTTTGCCCTATGACAGCTGGAATACAACCTGAATAAAATAAGTAGGAGAAAATGAATGATGTTTATGAACTGTAGTTAATGTAGTCAGACAATAAGTTACCGAGCAACAGGCCACAAGTCTTGGTGCAGAATCATACTAAGATTTAAAAAATAAAATGTTGGCACTGGTGTTTGAAACAGTATACTGTCAGTAAGACTGGAGCAACTGCACACAACTGGAAACTAATAACTAGAGTAGTTAAGTAACGTTTTGTTACTGCATCCATTTAGCCAGGTATAATTAGCATGTCTACATACATGTCATTTCTAATGTGGTCCTATGTGGTATGTTGTAGGACAGTGAAGTGTCTGACACTGACCATGTACCAGTGCCTGAGAACACTGGTATGGAGGGGGAGAACGCACCTCTTTACTGTATTTGTCGGAAACCAGACATCAACTGCTTCATGATGTAAGTATATATCAGTTTTATATTTGCAGTACGTGCAGTAGGGGTGGGCGCTAGCTTCAGCAATGTTATCAGAGATTTTTTTTTAAAATGAAGATCTTCTATTTCGAGAAAACTACCAATAAGGATATATGCACAGATATAGAAAACAATACTGTAACATTTTATTGATGCTTGCAGTTTGGAGGCAGCAGTATTTGCAAGTGTAACTAAATTCCAGGCATTTTCCATCCTTCTTTTCCTATCAGCTTTTTTTCTAATTGTCAGTGTGAACCAAGGTGTCAGCAGCAGCATTATAGTGCAAAAGTAGTGACCCAGCATAGATCAAATGTAAGCACAAAAGTAGCCAAGGTAGTGTTTTTCCTGGAAATTTTAAGTGAAAGGATAAAGTAACTGCTTACCACTTTAGTTTAACAATGATTAATGAAATGTAACCGTGTAACTCATCAGCAGTCTGCACAGTATGGTCACATATTAAAACTGAAGAATATGTTGTACTTGTTGTAGTGTTTCATCATGGGTCCAGTTTTTACCCAGGTGCTTAAAGCCCTTCTTTACCCTCATGTAACACCAACAGTAATTTCCAACCACTATTTCCTGTTCCTGTCAGTCAAACAAACAGACGACAAACATCTTCTATAAACAGGAATAATGTCACTTTATCGGATTAGAAAACATCTAATCTAGCGTTGATATTACACTGCTGTTTAGTGTCTGGCTAATCTCAGTGTCACCAAAATATCTGCCCTACATGTCAAACAATGAGAGAACTTGAAACAGTAACATCACCTAGCAGCTTATTTTAATTAGTGCTAACGTTTTGTTTGCTGGCTAACATTGCTATTATTATAGTCACAGTTAATTGACTTTGAATAGCTTTATTTCAAAAGTAATTTTACAATTTCACAGCCATTTAGCTGTGTTAACTGTACATGCTGTTGGTCATAAGGCGTGCATGGATCATTTTTATAATCAGCCTCTTATCTTTTGTCCACCACAGGCTTTGCCATGATAAATTGGTCAGTTGACAACCAGGAGCCGTACACCTTAACCTCAGAGGCCAGGACATCCAGGGGCAGTGTGAACACGCACTTGTTTAAATGGGACGCAAGACGGACTATAGAGGGCCACCCCCTTGCCAGACAACCAAGTGCTGTCCCTGTCCACGGCCAGTGTGAGAAGGACTCTCACTAAAGTCAACCCACACAAAGCTGCTGGACCAGACAATATACCTGGACGCGTGCTCGGAGCCCGTGCTGACCAGCTGACTGATGTCCTAGCGGGCATCTTTAACATCTCCCTGAGTCAAGCTGTTGTGCCACAGTGCTTTAAAACCACCACCATCATACCTGTACCAAAGACAGCTACAGGCTCGGAGTTGGAAGACGATGGACGATGCGATCTCATTGGCACTCCACCTAGCCCTATCACAACTGGATCAATGCAACGCCCACCTAAGAATGCTGCTCAATGATTTCATCTTAGCATTCAACACCATCATTGTCCAGCAGCTGATCGGTAAGCTGGACCTGCTCAGACTTAACACCTCCACCTGCAACTGGATCCTGGACTTTCTTACTGATAGACCCCAGACACTACAGGTTGGAAATATAAGATCCAACACCATCGCACTGAGCACAGGAGTCCCCCCAGGGATGTGTGCTGAGCCCACTGCTCTTCACGCTGCTGACCCACGACTGCACCTCCAGCTCCAACATGTGATGATTCAGTGTTGTGATTGCTTGTGATTGATAACAAAAGCAAACGACATTATCAAGTTTGCAGATGACACCACAGTGGTGGTACTCATCAGGGATGATGATGATGCGGCATACAGGGAGGAGGTGCAGCGGCTGGCGCTTTGGTGGCAGGACAAGAATCTATGTCTCAATGTTGACAAGACAAAAGAGCTGATTGTTGACTTTAGGAAAACCGAGGCTGTCCATCTCTCGCTCAGCATTGCTGGTGTCACTGTAGACGGAGTGAAGAGCACCAGATTCCTCAGTGTTCACTTCACAGAGGACCTGTCCTGGACCAGTAACACCAAATCAGTGACAAAAAGAGCTCGGCAGTGACTGCATTTCAAGAGACGACTGAAGAACATGCGCCTCCCCAAACCCTTCCTTAACACCTTCTACAGGGGTACCATACAGAGCACCCTAACCCGCTGCATCACAGTCTGGTATGGAAATTGCCACGCGTCCGACCGCAGAGCCCTCCAGAGGATTGTTTGGACCGCTGAGTGCGTTATTGGCAGCTCTCTACCCAGTCTACAGGATATTTGCACCTCACTCTGCATTGGGATAGCCACTAGCATCATGGCTGTTCAACATCAGCCCTCCCACCAACTGTTTACTCCCCTATGCCGCAGAAGACGACTGCGGCATAAGGAGCAAGTCAGCGAGATTGTCCAATAGCATTTACTAGTGCTGGCCTGCTTGAAGCTGACACTCCGGTGCGTTTGTCAAAAAAATCAACACACTGCTTCAGAAGCACTGTGTCGAGGGTTGATTCGTTTTGCCAGAGTCACGTGATCAGTGACATCCGAAGCTTCGTTTAGAACGTAACTGCTTCAGTGGTTGAATCATTCGCAGGATTTGTGGAGTGTTTTGATGGTGAGAGAGAGCAAACCACTGATCATTCAATTGAGAGATATGGAGCCACTGAGGCAGAAGGGAGGTTCTGTTGTGTGTGGGAGTATTTACAGTTGATTTTGGTTGGTCGGGTGAGTTTGCCAGCTTTGTGTTCTTGTTGTTTGCTTTTGTTTTGTGCGTGTTTATTTTATCTGAAAACGTGAAAAACTTTAAATGTCAAAAATCTACTTCATAATATAAATATCATTAAATAACTTTAGACAGACTTCCATTTGACTCTTTACATTTAATGTTATAAAAAATATATTTTATTTTTAAAATAATCTTAAAATGGTATTCTACAAAATGTGCAGCAATTTACTTTGTTTATTCTTTTTAGGTGATAGTCTGTGAGACCCAGGAAGACCGTATACCTGCATCTCTACAGTTTCTGTGCACTCCAGCCTCTTCTGTTCCATGTGAGGGGAAGGCAGGGGAAATTATCTCCATGAAAAGAAACAGATTCGGCCATCGCACAGTGGAACAAATTCTTAAATAAAATTGAAAAGGGGTTTCCTTAAATGCATCATGTTTTTAATTTGCAAGTTTATACGCATTTTCCCTTTCCAGTTCACAATCAATTCTACCCCCAGGACAAAAACATGTATAAGAAAATTGGCCTAATATAATATTATATATAAACATACCTGTCCAGCTGTCCAGTGATTAATTGCATTAGTACATGGAGGCAGGACCTCACAGCAGAAGCATACTCCATAATCTGTTGTACATTATTACGTGTATATTATATGTGTTTTTCAATTACTGTATTTACCGACATCAAGAAGTCACAAGTAAAGAAAGACCACACCGTGGCACGTTTAAACAAGGAAAGTTTATGTATCAAAATTGTTTATTAAACAAATAAACAACTTTTTTTTTTCACCCAAAAAAATACATGTTCAAAGCAACACAACGGTGGCCCAATATCAGACAGAAGTGTGAACTCTACACTGTAGAGTGGGCAGTCATAATGAAGCAGTTCGTTTCATTTTGTAGCTTCAAGCTGCTCTTCATATTTTTGGCCACCAGATGTAACCAGAGAGGACTGTGTTGAAAAGCTTGGAGTAATGAACCCTTTTTCAATACAAGCTTCAATGCTTCAGAAAGCTTCATTTGGCCATCACTACATTTTTTCCCCCAAGCAGTCCGGCTCCTGAACACCATGCTGCTCTCCTCCACACTGGACTCTCTTCTCTCTCTTCTTGGACTACAAAACACTCCCTCTCACTCCCGATACTTGCACTATTCTGTATTGCACTGTTCGTATCTGTCTGTGTATTGTATTTATTTATTCTAATTCTCATTGTTTTCTATTCTTACTCTCTGTGTATTCAAGAACAATAGTGTTGTACTCACTCTTAGTTTATCTTATTAATGTATAGTTCTATGTATGTATATTTAAAATTTTTCATTTTATCTTTACACTGTGCACCTTTGATCCAGGAGGGCAATATTTCGTCCTACTGTATACTTGAGTGTATATTGTTATGTTGACAATAAAACGCTACTTGACTTGAATTAAACTTGTGCATGAATGAATGAGGAAACGCTCGATAGCTCAATCGATTCACGTAAATAATAAAACAAGCAAACAAATAAACAAACACAAATCATTAACTTTTTATTTCATTCGCCGCACAAATCTCGATCTCAACTGAGTTTTGAACAATAACCTACCGACATAAATCCGTGTCTCACCATCAGTAACCCAATTATGTAAATGTTAATTTTCCCTTTGAAGCGTTGTCGCACATACGGAACCATAGTTTAGAATAAGGAGATTATGACGGCGGACCGTGAAGATGGACGTACAGTGACATTTTTGTCTAACGGACATTACGGACTTCTCGAGGATTTTCAGTCTGACATTTAATTACCTTTTACGACACAGTAACATCTTATTAACACACCGGATAAGCACCTGAATTGACTTAAAAACAAAACAAAACAATTTACCTCTTTTCGAGCTTCCTCTATGTTTGAAACAAACTTACTAGTATGTAGCAACACTTCACAAGAGTGAAACGTTTTTCCGGGTTTCATTAGCGTCAGGTGCTTGAAACAGGGAGTGACTCCTCTTGATACTAAGACATCTTTGGCTACACATGATATCTGTACCTGAATGACAATCCACTCGAGGTAGTTAGCACTCGTGCTGTATCTTACTGAGTAAAAAGGGACTTTTGACACTATGTTAGTTTTTAGGTTGCGGCAAAAGTAGCTAACTAAAATACATAGTCGCTCATTTCCAGATACACCCGATAGGGAATTACGAAGCCTTTGCTCTTGTGGTTAGCTAAGCATGGAGTACCTCAAGACTTTAAAACCCATATTTACAGTAACCCAACACTGGTCACCTCTCAGCCGCATCCAGGCTAGATACTGTTCTAAACTGGCTAGCGCTGTTGACACTGTGAGAGAAAAGAAGAAGACTGTAGACAAGTTCAAGAGTCGGCTATCATCTGGTCCAAGTTTTCAGGATTTCGTTAAAGGGCTTCCAGCTAACAGGAGCCGTGCTGCAGATGAAGAACCCTCAGGAAATCATGACTATCTCTCTGAAGGCTTGTTGATGGGAAACTCAAGGAAAGGTCGGTGAAACCTATTTGTTTACTTAGCTTTGAATGCTTGTGGTGATGCTAAAGGGGTTCTTCAGCTTATTGGCTTATTGTTGCAGTTTATTTTGAAACCTATGGATGTCAAATGAATGTGAATGACACAGAGATAGCCTGGTCCATATTGCAGAAGAAGGGCTATCAGCGCACAGCTCATCTAAGCGAGGTACAGCTGACTTCTGGTTTTATTTTATGAATCTAGCAGAAGTAATTTTAATGCAGTTTGTTTAAGATGTGCGTGTACTTGCAGGCAGATGTTGTTCTTCTGGTAACGTGCTCTGTAAGGTAGGAGCAAAGATCAAACTCATGAAAAGTTTTGAAATCTAGTGCTAGGTGATGGCAGTTTTGCAACCTAATCTCTTTTCTTAACAGAGAAAAGGCTGAGCAAACAGTATGGAATAGACTGCAACAACTAACAGCTATGAAGAGGAAACGATTAAAGACCCACACACCAATGAAAATTGGAATTTTAGGTGAGTAAGCTCTCATGCACTCAGATGATGGAGGTCACATTAAGGGTACGTTCATGGGTGTGTTTGTCTCAGGCTGCATGGCGGAGAGGCTGAAGATGGAACTTCTGGAGCGAGAGAAGCTCGTAGATGTCCTCGCCGGTCCAGATGCATACCGGGACCTTCCGCGTCTCTTGGCTGTATCTGATGGAGGTCAGCAGGCGTGCAATGTGCTGCTCTCTTTAGAGGAGACCTATGCTGACGTCATGCCCGTCCACCACGCGCCTCGGGGGCACAGTGCTTTTGTGTATGTTGTTTATCAAATGGTTATCCGCCTTTTCCTGTAACAACGCATCTTCACACTGAATCTGCTGATGGTTTTGTGTACCGGCAGGTCCATCATGCGAGGCTGTGACAACATGTGCAGTTACTGCATTGTTCCCTTCACTCGAGGGAGAGAGAGGAGTCGACCCGTCCGCTCTATCCTGGAGGAAGTTCGTATGCTCTCTGATCAGGTAAGCTGTAACTTCAACATTAAGGTTGGTTGGAAAAACTCCTGCATTTGTAACCACGCAAAAACAGAATAGGAAAAAAACAAAAAAGAAAGTGACTTTGTGTTTGTGTTTTATGATAAATGCAAAATCTATACAACAATAATTTAACATGACTTATGAAACAAACTCAATTCAGTTTTACTTATATAGCACCAAATCACGAGAAGAGTTGCCTCCAAGCACTTTATGTGGTAAGCAAAAGCCCAGACAATAAAACAACACCCCATGAGCACACACTTGGCAACAGTGGGAAGGAAAAACTCCCTTTTAAACAAGAAGAAACCTCCAGCAGAACCAGGAAGGGACAGCTATCTGCTGTAACTGGTTGCGGTCGAGGGGAGACAAGACTGAAAACATATGCCATGTTCTTTTCAATAAAGGTTGAAACTATTGATTAAGACCATAATCTCATCATGAAAGTGTTTATTGAGGTCATGCAATAAGGAAGTCGATGAAATTCTGTACAACCAGTCATTTTTTGGTAATAACCCATAAATCATAGACCTCCTGCTATTATAAAAAAAGTTTGTAGCTTCTAAGTCTGAAAAATGAAGTTTATGAAAAAGTACATGAAACCTTTAATTCTTATTATGGCCAG
Source organism: Perissodus microlepis (assembly GCF_051167445.1). Classification (NCBI taxonomy): domain Eukaryota; kingdom Metazoa; phylum Chordata; class Actinopteri; order Cichliformes; family Cichlidae; genus Perissodus; species Perissodus microlepis. Next base: position 6,025,336 of record NC_140465.1, read on the forward strand.
CAGGGGGCAACAATGCCTCTTATCGTTAAAAAGATGTATGCATCTATAAGCAGGGGTGCACATAAGTGGTCCGCAGGTGCGCTTGCGCTGTCAAAATAAAAGACGCGCACCAGCTAAGAAGTTGCAATATGTGACATATTCTGCACCACATCTCTGTGCGTTCATCATTTGTTTGAAGCCAGCTCACCTCCTGCAACCACTTTTCTGAGAATACGTGCTTCTTTTGCGGTTCGGACTCCTTCTGACATTTCTGTGGAGGTGGAGGAACACCAAAGTAATTGCTTAAAGGAGCTTGCTTCTTCGACATCTTTAAGAGTTCTAAACAAATATCTGTCCTCCTCCAGAAAATCTTCTGTACGCAAACGCGCGTTGCAACTTCTTATCTGGTGCGTGTCTTTTATTTTGACAGCGCAAGCGCACCTGCGGGCCACTTATGTGCAGCCCTGTCTATAAGTCAACTCACCTGATCTGTCACCTCAGCAATTGCGTTACTTGTCAGTTTGAGGTCTCAGTTGTTACTTTCAAGTTCATTTAATACAGTATGATGTTCATTCTGTAATTTAAACTGTCCGGTAAAGTAAAAAAGGAGCTAAAGCTGGGTATGCTGTACCATCTCATTAACAAATCGTTGGGCTGTGAGCTTGGAGCATCCCTCTGTTTCTCAGTCAGATCCACCCCTAACTGGTCTGGTATGGATAAAAGAAGCTAATGTGATGACAGTGAAAACCCTAACATTACAGAGACATTATCCCTCTTTTCTACACAGTAAATGCAATCTCCCTCTTGCTCTGAACATAGACTGTTGTATTGAAGGAATCCAAAGCTTGAATATGATTGGTCAGAGAGCTTTCAGTGCCCAGATATCATCCACCTTGTTTATAGATTCTCCAAATTCATATGTAGATTTGTGTTTATAGAGTTTGCACTCTATAGGCAGTAGGCGAGTGCTTTTAATAATTATGTCTGGTTCTCTGGTGTTGATTTTGATCCTTTTCTTCTGAATTATTCATATGCCTGACACTGCTGCAAATTTGTCGTCCTTTGAGTTCAGCTCTCTAAAATGAACACTTGAGTGTGTCTGACGAGTGTGTGTTGGGTGCTTCTGTCAGGGTGTGAAGGAGGTGACGCTGCTGGGTCAGAATGTGAACAGCTACAGGGACACGTCAGACGAGCAGTTCTGTGGTTCAGATGCGACCAAGCTCAGCCGTGGCTTTAAGACCGTCTACCAGACAAAGCGGGGGGGTCTGCGCTTCTCTGACCTGCTCAACCAAGTGTCACGCATCGATCCCGACGTGAGGATCAGATTCACATCACCTCACCCCAAGGATTTTCCTGATGAGGTATTTGCTTTATTATGCTTTTCTTCCTTTGGATATTATTCACTTGGTTCAGTGAGCCCTGCTCACCTGGTCTGTGTGTCAATCTTTACAGGTTTTGCATCTGATTGCGGAGCGAGGGAACATTTGTAAGCAGATCCACCTCCCAGCCCAGAGTGGAAGCAGCCGGGTCCTTAAAGCAATGCGTCGCGGGTAAGAGATTAGTTCACTAGCATATGACTTTGTGAAATTAAACTTAAACGCCACTAATTGTCCTCATAACATGTTGTTTTCCTCCTAATATGTACAGCTACACCAGAGAGGCCTACCTCGATCTTGTGAGGAACATAAAGCAGATCATCCCAGGTACTAAAATCAGGTTTCTCCTTCAATTTGTCACCTGTTTTTAGGTACGATTATTACATTTAAACATTCATTTTACTACCTGAGTATCTTTCACTTGTATGTAGAACGAATGTAAAGAGATCTTGGTATTGTCCATTCATTTTTAACAAAACTTTCTCCTTTTTCCAGGAGAATCCTGAATCTATCTGTAAAATTACAAAATACACTAAGAAATAAGGAAAATCACCTTCTGTCCTCTTTAACCACAGTCTGTTTTACATAATTTCTGTTCGTGTGTCAGACGTGAGTCTCAGCAGTGACTTCATCTCAGGCTTCTGTGGTGAAACTGAGGACGACCACCAGCAGACTTTGTCTCTAATCAGAGAGGTGGGCTACAATGTGGGATTCCTTTTTGCTTACAGTATGAGAAAGGTGAGTTCTTCTTACTCTAGAACCCACTTACTTTCTTTTCACCCGTCCTTTAAATGATATGTGATGTAATTGTTTTTCCATGTCTGCCACACATTCAGAAGACGCATGCCTTCCACCGGCTCCAAGATGACGTCCCAGTGGAGGTGAAGCAGCGAAGGCTGGAGGAGTGCATCACTGTGTTCAGAGAAGAAGCTGAAAGGGTCAACGCTGCTCTCATTGGCAGTACACAGCTTGTCCTGGTGGAGGGAGTGAGTAATACACACAGAGTTTCCCAGTGTGTTATCAAAATTGTTTTTAAATACATTTTGACCTTCAAATGGCATGATTGCAGGTGGTAGAGCAGTGAACAGTAACTACGTCAGCCACACCCTTGAACCACAGGCCGTATGTAAAGGATGGTGTAGCTGTTGTGATGTCACCCATTGGTTTTGGACATTTTGAGCTATATGAGTAAAAGACAAACACAAATGTGCACAATTACTGCACAAACTGAAGCACACCTTGTACCTGCTAACTTCCATTAAAGAGGCACCAACAGCACATCGTCGAGAGGTGCAGTTCATTGAGTTGTATTAGCCCCCCTAACTTCAAGCCTTGCCAGTGTCCAAATGTATGTCTGTAAACGATGCATGACAGACCCGACCACATATTTGCACTTGTCGCTACACCTCTTTATTGCCGCTGTCGATTTACATACTCGGCTGCAGCTTTTCAGCTGAAGCCTACACACAACAACAACAACAACAACAGGACATAGTTCATGTTTTAAGCCGGCGAGACCACGTCCCACCACAATGACATAGTAAAACAAAGTAACAGACTGTAGTCATGCTTTTCAGTGCTGTTTAGTTAGATATTTTGACATGGAGGTTTGTGGTGATTTACTTGCTGAGGAACTAAGTTTTTTGGCACTTCATTGTGGGCTTAAGGCCTGGATGTTGCTTCTTGACTGGAACTTAAATTGCTTTGAGTAGAAAGAAACTGAATTGGCTGCTTTTGATTTTTTTTTCAGGAAAGTAAAAGATCTGCTGAGGACCTGTGTGGAAGAACTGATGGCAACATGAAAGTGATTTTCCCCAAAGAGGATGTTCATGTTCAGCCTACAGCATTCAGCACTGTACCCATCAGTGCTGGAGACTATGTGCTGGTGAAGGTAGGATATAATTGATATAGACGGATGTAACTTTAAAGAATATCTGTTGTCTTCTAAAAGAACACGATTTATATGAGCAACATGTTTGGCATATTGAATGAACGTTAGGCCACTACATGAAATAGTCAAAGCCAAGTTTTAAGGGATCCTTTAGTGAATATATCATGTGTTTATGATGTTCATCATGTCAGCGGTTTAATGTTTCTGCTGTAAGAATTGGTTGATCCAACTTTAAATGCTGGGTACACTGTCACCAGTCAGGAAAGTGACTGGGAAAGTGTTTCAGGAATATTGATTATCTTGAATGTATAAATACGGTTCCTGTATTGAGTCTTTTATTCTCTGGCATCTTCTTTTGTCTTGTTTTAGATCTTGTCTGCCAACTCCCAGAGCCTGAGAGGTCGAGCTCTCAGTCTCAGCTCCCTGAGAGCCGGAGAAGTGCACTGTAGGACTCCACCTGAGGACCAGCGTGATGAACATGTAGCTCACACTCAACCGTGACTTAAACATGTCACTGATTGATGGACACGGATGATACCACATCGAACAGACTGCTACATTTCCTTCATCACTTGTTTGACGTTTTTGACAAATGGAGGATGCTTTCAGGTGGACTGTTGCAACAAGCTGTGAAAGTTTCACTTGTAAACAAACTATGGAAGTTTATTAAAAGCTGTTTGAACGATGCCTGACGGTGTTCTGTGTGATACATAAAGTGGCATTTTTTTAAGATCATTGAATCATAAGGAGACTCATTGTCTTTTATGTGACTTTGTCATTTATTAAGCACTCTAAATTGCCAATGTCTGAACATGCTGTAAGGTAACTTACAAAAAGCAAACAGGGAAGCAAGCGTTAGCTAATATTAGCCGGACGACACCCTAAGGTAAATTCTACAGTCCAATTCTAATCCCAACTAAGGTAAATTCCAAGCTGACTTATATGTCAAAATGTAGTCTTGAGAGAAAAAGGTTAACTCAGACTGCAGGGCTGAAGCAGTAGCTTAGCTTTCTTTTGCCAAAAATACTTATTGTTACAAATGAATCATGTCATATTTGTGCAGCTAGCTTGGTTACAGCTAGCTTGGTTACAGCTAGCCTGGCAACTGTATCCTGGTTGCTAAGATTAATGTCATGTAGCTTCACCCATAAAACCATGTGGAAGCAGTTTATATGTATATTCTTTTAATCTCTACCAACCACAGAGGGATGCATGCAGTTGCAAAAAGACTAGCAGTCCTAAAGTGGTCTATAGACTGGAGCTCAGAAGACATTTTGCTGATGAGTGTGCTGATGATGTCCTTGGCAACTCATTTCACTCATATTAAAAAAGTCCATACGCACTAAATATAGAAATGGTTAACTTCAGAGGAGAACCAATACATAGAAAACACAATATTCTGACTGCTGTCAGAAGTAATACTTATTTAGCTTTTTCTTGGGAATTTCTGCCAGATTATCGTACTCTGACTGTAATTGTGTCTTCATGGAAGGATGCCAGAATGCAGAAAAGAATCCTGGGAGTTTTCAGGAGTGCAGTTCAGCTGAACTGAACATCTGTCCCAATCAGGATGTAGTCCTAGAAGGAACAGTTCACAGCTTTGAGTTAAAAAATCTCTCTTAGAAATGTCAAGATTTCTAATTCGATCTCATGTCATAAAAAAAAACACTAAGCTTACAAACATGCTTAAACAAACTTATCAAACATATTATCAGTATCTCTGACCTTCAGCACATCAAGCTGGGTGTTCGTAAGCTTCATCTTTCCAATTGTGGGCAGTGGGTATCCCTTAGCAAGTTGGACTGCATAATGAGATTCATAATTTTAGATCACAATTTCACAAACGTGGCAAAATGTCATAATGATATTATAGATGTATTACATAGCATACTGACATCAATAAAATTAAAATACAATTTAAGAGAAAACAGTGGAATGTGTTAAAGTAAGGTCTCTGATGAACTTCATTCATTTAAACTGTTAGAAAATAGTCTCCCACAGTGCAAATTAAAAACAGCAGACTCATTAGAAGTGGTAAAGAGATGCACAAGGAGATGAGCCTGAAGGTGATTCAAAGGTATATATCTTTGGAACATTTTATGATTTCCCCAATAAGAAAATGGGGTAGAATCTTAAAATAAATGGTAAAATATTCAGAAGACCAGTACAAGCTCTATTCACTAGCTGGGCCCACGTGCCCATTTTAGGTTTGACAGCGTTTTAGTAGATGAAGGTGAATGGCTTGGACATGAATTGAGCTGCGGTTTGGGGAAGGCCTCGAAGGGGGCTGGTGGCGGGCCTGGCAGATCCCCATGCACTAAACAGAAGTGAAGAAGTTAAAGAATTGAAAAGTGGAGGGAGGGTGAGGCACGTAAATGAGAACGAACAGCTGTTAGAACTGGGGGAACTATATAGATGAGAACCGGGAGGAGCATATTTGGAGGCGTGGTCCCACTCCCGAAATTCCCGATATTTTATCTCCAGTAAAAGCAGGTGTGAAGGTAGGTGAGTCAGTTCCTGTACTGTGGTGGAAGTATTCTGGATTCTTGTAAATTACTTGAATAACTTTATCTTTTATGTTTTAAATTCTTAACAACACCTGAGAGGTAAATAATGAACTTCTTCAGATTTCATAAACTTATTGACTTTATAAAATATGAGCTGATAGCGTAAATGAAATCAACAGAAAGAAAGAAAAGGAATGAGAATAGTCTCCATATAAGCAAGAGCTGGGGGTCTGTTTTACACAATACAATATTAATAATTATCCAGACATGTGTAGTTAAAAATGATAATCCTGCTGGTCCCTCGTGTTGTTTGCCTAATATTCCCTGGAACTTTGGAGCTGCTGTGAAAATGCAAATGGAAATCCTTTTTGGAGATTTTGGTGAAAAAAAACTCTTTAAATTTCAAAGTGAGGATGAACTCACCATTAACTGTGGGTATCACCACCAATTTGAAGACCCCTTGTAAGATGCTATTGAGGGCGCTGACCTGTAGGTTAGATGTAGGGTTAGTTTGAGTTGCTGATGGTTCAGACTGTCAGACTGTTATTGTATAAAAACGCACTTCTTACCTGAAAGTCTCCCACATTACTTTTGTCCAGGGTCAGATCCATTCTGTGCAAATTAGACTAAATTAGAACGTGATGTTCATCTTAACAAAGACCTCTCGGTCCTATTTTTCTTTGCCAGTTAACTCACTTGTTGAGGGTGACAGCTGCAGCCAATTTCATTTCACTGACAAACATACGGGCACTCACGCTGGCCTCCTGTCAAGGCAATGATGGTTCATTTCAGATGTTTTTCTAAAACCACAAAGACAATTTAAAATCATATCAGCTGGGTAACTTACCAAGTTCAGGACAAAAAGAGGCAACAGAGTAGAGTTGGGCTGGACGGCAAAGGCCGTCACTGTGGTGGTGGCCTGGACTGTTGCGTTGTTGGGCTCAAAGGTCAGTGTGGGGATTTTCTCCATCTTCACCAGCAGCTTCATCAACAGACCTGGGAACTGCTTAGCAATCTAGAAAAAAAGAATTTCATGTGAAAAACTGCCAAGAATGCGTCACATAAAATGACTGGGATGTGTTGTCACCTGTGGGATAATGACTCCAAACGTTTTGGTGTTGAGTCGGATTGGAGAGCTTTTTGGTATCTGGCACGACAAAGTGAGAAAGTTTGGAGATCAGTTTGATGTCCTGAAAAGAAGGTATGAGACTCAGGAGGCAGCAGTTTACCATGTCGTCAGTGATGGACAGGCTGAGGACTCCAGCATTGTTGTAGACGAAGGCTGCAGAGTTGACAGTAAAGGCAGACATGCCGATGTACAACATGTTGTTGTTCTGGGGTGGCAGGTTAAAGGCCGCTGGTGAGAACGGAGGCTCCTGATGCTTCCCGATGTTGTAAAATTCCCCCTGAGAAAGAAGACCCAGAAAACAATGCTCCAGATTTTAAAAAAATAATAAAATGATATCTTTAGATTCCTGTAAAAATGTAGTGTTGCATAATTCTTTACCTTCAAGCTCAGATCTATCGAGGACTTTAAAACAGTCGGTGACGATACCATGGAATATTCAATCTCTGCATACTTGTCCACCTTGGCTAAAACTGCATAGAGACAGAAGCTCACTCATATGTTCATCACCAGTGAAACAGCTGATTGACTAACAAAACAGGATACTTTACCATTGAGAGTTTTCAGCTGAGGGTTTAAATCAGATACTACAGTGGTGGCCCGAGGGCAGATCTGCAAAAAGGAAGGAAGAAATCTGGTATTAGACTTTGATTTGTATCGGAGAAAGTCATCATTAAAGGCTCACAAAGACATTTCAAAATTAAACATTTGGTGAACAAAAGAGCAGATGTTAAATAATCACTTAATCACTTCTCTTAATGGATATCCATGAGCAACATGGATATCCATTAAGCGAAGCTCACAGTTCTCCATGTAGCAGCTTAAAATAACCTAATGAAAAAACATACACAAGTTTTTCTGAGAACAAACAAAATCCTTCTAACTGGAAAAGCAAAGAGATGATGATGTGTTTGTTTAATGATAAACTTAATGCTGCTGCAGCTGAACTTTTCATTCCACATACAGCTTGTTTCATGATTTCCATTAGGCTACATTATTAGTGTAGTTTGGTTTGTGTTTGTTGCCTCCCTTCCTCCCTGCTTCTGGCTTTCAGTGCATATCTAAGGCTCTTAAGGTTTCCAAATTTTGGAGGTAAATCAAAGTATCTTGAAACACTGCGGGCTAAGCCCAACCCAGAAATCTTTACTTCTTTATTTTCATCATTATCCGGTTACTTCAGAGTAACTAATGATGGAAGATAATGTGAGACACTGTGAACTAGCAGACACCTTACCTAGCAGGTAAAGTGTGTAAGCTGGATTTCTGCTGCATGTAGCAGATTTGCCCTCACCTGTTTCTGAATAGCATTGCGCAGAGCCTTATCAATAAACCTTGTGAAGAGATTGTACAGCCAGCTATCAAAAAACAAAACCAGCAGGAATTAGAAGAATTCTGCAGATGAAGTAAAATAGTAAAACCCTTCTCCCTCACAGCTGGGTTTCTCACCTCGCTCCACCATGAAACTTGACCTTTGCACTTCCAACAGCGGCTGAGCAGCTGTCACTGCTGACCGCTGGTCGGCCTGTCTCATCACTCTTGATGGAGATGGTTGTAGCGATACTGAGACCATTCACATCCAATTCAAAAGACCCGCTGTGCTTTCTGGTAAAAGAGAAAAAATATCAGATATTATATTTTTAAGCAGATAAATTACTTCTCTAAAGAAGAGATGTTACCTCACTCACATTATTCGCAGGTACTTGACCCTCCAGTTTCCATTCAGACTGATGAAGGCATCACCTATAGACATTCTGACTCCAGTCCCTGGCACCAGGTCCACTGAAGACTTTGGTATTCCCACCTTCAATACACGTATACTGGAAGAATTCGTGTTTTGTTTGTTTAAGCGGCAACAGGACAAAATACTTTGTAACAGAATTTAGAGACATGTTGAACAAACTGGAGCCTTACTTTGACAAATTGTACTGGACTTTTCCAATCGGAGACACCCTCTTTTCCCCTGAAAAGTCTGGAACTTGGATAGAATTGAGTTTCTGCTGCATGGCAGCCATGCCCAGTTGCCTGCCTAACAAAATGTAAAGAAAAATAATTTACTGAGCAAACACTGGAGAAATCAGTCTTTTTTGAGCAAGAGGACAGCTTTTACACAAACCTTACCATATTCAATGCCTTTTTCTGTCAACCTGACCTTTACTCCAGGATTGATGCTTAAGGTTGTGGGGATGAGAGCCCCCAGAACCAGCCAACAGCACAGGAACATCTTCAGAGCTGAGCCATGAAGAATAAGAAGACCAAGGAATATTTATACAAGCACAAAAGCAGAAGAAGCTAAGCTTCTGCTTACGAAATCTATGGGGAAAAATTGGAGAGCAATAAAATCCAGCTTCTTCTTTTAGTGACAGTTTACAAGAACATGTACCAATTCAACAGTACTGACATACAGAGCTTAGTGGAGAAGCAATGCAAAGCAGTTTATTTCACCACTTCCTTGGGTTGCTTAGAGTGAAAGCCTATGAAAGAGCTAACGGCCATTGCTCCACATGAGACTGCATAAGATTGAATGACAAATTACATAATGATGAAGTTTAGTTATACAATGACAACACAGTTATCACACACTTAGTTCATGTGTCTCAACATTTAATTTTGTTAACAAATAAACCACAACAGAAAACTACTAACAATTTGTTATCAAAGTGCTCCATTCCAAACAACTTTTAATGAGCTATACAAAAAACCTCTAACATTAAGTCTTAGAAAAAGTTAAAGACATCTAGCTGTTAAATCGAGAGCACCCTTAATTTAGAGTCACACTGAACATCAAAAGTTTTCCTGGTGCTATAGACACCTGAAAATGTTTGTAGGTGTATTTGGCGACAGGTACAGGTGCGACTGTGAACCTGAATGAAACGGTTGCCCATCTTCTAGGAAAGGTGCCCAAACACCATTGCTCTCTCCTAATCCATCCTATTTTTTTTTCTACTTTTGCTTTTTGCTAGTGTCATTGTTACTGCAAGACACAGTGCAAGAGTGTGACAGAGATACCAGGAGATATGCTCTTAAACAAGGAGAGCAGGACTAGTGACGGCTGCTTTGTGCAATGAGGAACAGAACAAACGCTGTCAGTCGTGCAGTGGGACTTGTGCTTGCAGCCCAGCACCATGTATCCATTGGAATTCCCCAGAGAATACCAGAACTGGCTGCTTTGCTCTGACATCCTGATTTCATCACACATCGGAGGCTCACACAATTTCTGTTAACAGGGAAAGACTGTCTGGCAAAACAGTGACGAGAAATTTGCAAAGAGCGTGTCAGTGGTGGGAGCCGTTACTCCTGTACTAGCCCCCCTTGTGTTGTGTTCTGGTCACATTTGACCAATTTAAAAGTTTTATGTCTGAAAAGTGTTGTTAATTTGATCAGACAGACTTAAGATTCTGTGACTTTCTCCACAAAGAGGATGTCAACGCACAACCTAAATTTGATTAATTTGCATAACATTTTGTGTATTTTATTGAGCATTTTTAAACTCTTGGTGTTCCTGGTCAAAAATAATCCAGTTAATAGAAATGATTCGTTGTTTTCTAAGCCATGCTCACAGAGCACTGTCTGGCAGCACCGTGGCAGGTCGATATAGAGTGAGGCTCTTGATTACACATTTGATCACCACACTGGTGAGGAGAAAGAGAAGCCAGGAAACTGACACTGAAGATGGATTAGAGGGGGAAGTGTCAGAAGTTGAATATAATCCAGACCAAGAAATGACTAATGAGGACAAATCCACTGATGTAGATAATGGCTATGCTGATGCTGATGTCACATTCAAGTCAAAGACTTGGACTTATCCCCACCTGAGAATCAAGGTGGGCTTTTAGCTGAACATGTCACAAGGTGACCACAGGACCGAGAAATATACCGTATCCTGGACTGATCAAATACCCAAATAAAATATTGCCGGTCACTTTTGACTGTGAACACAACAGGTGTTATTTTATGCTTAAAGAGGTTAGGTTAAGTAATAACTTTAAATGATTCCATCAATTTTCCTCTATTTATCTGGGTTCTGAACCATACTGAACAACTATCGTGTGCAGGTATTTTAAAACCGCTAACATCACCTCAGTCTGCATTTGCTTAGCTAGCAAACCCACTCTCCTCTCAACATCATGAGAGGGAAGAGTTGGTTTAATACTTATAGTTAGCTGACACATCTGATAAGTATATGCACCATAACTGGTCATAGAGATTTAGGGCCAAGTTGGGATAAAGACAGTGTGGTACAGTAAGCAGCCTAATGGTACAGTCTGGTTTACTTTTCTTACAGATTCATGATGGAACTTTAGTCCTCCTTTGAAATGAGTTATAGTTGGTTTCACAACAACAATTTCAGAATGCTGCCTCATCCACAGTGCTTAGCTGATTGATCTTGTAGGGTTCCTTTTTGTTCCTTCACCTGATTCAAATTGTGAATACTTTCCTTCCCTGAATTTTTCCATGGTTGTTTGTTATTTGAAAAAAGATAAAACTGTTGAATGAGTTGAAATGTTCCACACTGTGCCTCTGTGATTGTTCCAGAATCCAGAATGACCTCTCCATGTAAAGACCATTTCCCCCCTGCATCTTTGTGGATTTGAAAGTTAACTGGTCTTCACGTTGCAGTGCAGAGTGATTGCCCTACACTCTTTGATCCTGTTCAAAAGCAGAATCCAAAAGCGGATTGTTTGCAGAATGGTTCCTGACTTCAACCTTTACTTCTTTCTGATATTTTTATATTTGAAAAAACTCAAATATATTTTGATATTTTTAGTGTCAGAAAATTTATTTAAATTTTTGTTATATTTAAACCTGTCATGCATGAATTATGACAACCTCAATCAAGATTTTTTTCTTAAGTATTTTTATTCATCTTTAGGCATGAAAAAAAGACAAAAAAATTTAAAGCATACTTTTCAAAGAGTTTTTTACATGTCCACTTAGGTGGACAACGTGTTTTAATTTATGAAATTGACAAACGAGTGCACATCAGTGTCTAATGTAGTGGTTTATGTGCAAGTATACCATCAACACTGATACAAATACAAAAAAACAGTCTTTGAATAGCTGTCCACTGTATAGTGACCACAATGAGTGAAAGGGTTAAAATGCTATTGATTGTATTTTAATGCTGCAAGCCTTTAATCTCACTTCACTTTATTATGTGACTATTTTAAGAATAATATAAAATATGCATTTCTGTTATTATTACTTTTCTATAATTTTACCAATTTAGGGGAAATAATGACAAAAGATACATGACTATTATAAAACAGACTGTGAAATTACTGCAAATTGCTGTAAATATACCTACCAACTGACAGTCTATTAATACTTTCTGATGTTACACAGCCATAACAACACAAAATTACACAACATAGAAGTTAATTAACAAGCAAATCTATGTAAAATTACAAAAACATCTGCAAATAAATCATCTTGATTTACAGGTGCAATTTTTCACGTTATTGTACATTCGACATGTTAATTCATGTCTTTTTTGTAATTCAATGATATTTCATGTATTTAAAAATAACAGGAAATTTCTGAAAAAAAATATATAAAAAAATTCTGGTAAATTACAGATTTTGTTTACAGTGTAGAATGCCTGTTGAAACATGTCTGGTAAAACACGATGCACAGTAATATGTGTGTTAGTGCAGTTTGAAACCTGCTAATGCGCTCTAATGTAATAGCAAATTTCTCCAAGAGAAGGACAGAAAGCTTCCTGCCTCTGTGAACTACATAATAAACATGTATTTGTTTTGAGTTTTTATATTTTTATATATAATTATTATAATTATTATAATTATTATAAACTGTTTGGTGCTGAATATGTAAATATATTTGATTCATTATGTGACTCTGACTCATTATCGATTACTTAGATTAAATATGTCAGAAAGGGAGGTAAGGCTTGCTAACACAGTGGTATAAAAACTATTGTAGATCAGTGAATTTATTAACTGCTAATTAGTGAAAAACTGAGGTTTGTCTCTGTCTTTCTGTCCATATTCACACATCTGAGTTTCCCATTGTGACAGTTTTTAAAGTTGTGGATAGAAGTGGGGGGCTGGCCTTATGCCATGTGTATTGTGGCTGTGAAAGTTATTCATATGAGTTTATTTATTTGGCGTGAGAGGTGGAGATGTTATTAGAATGGATGCGTGCTTTAGCTCAAACCTAAACCCCCCAAACTTGACTCTTTTTTAAAACACTAACTTTCTATGATCAGTATTTAGAGATGAACCACACACACCTCAATAACACTCTTATTTTAATGAAACAGAGCAGAAATAAAGTGACCTCAGTAATCTGCATACAGGAAGTTACTTTTTTTTTTTTTTTATCACAGATTTTATTGAATTTGTAACAATAAAAGTGAAATGCCTGTCCAAATGTTGCTTTAACAGGACTATGTGAGTGTGTTAGATTATTTTGTAACTGTTACAATGTTCGTAACCCTTCTGAAGCTATGGCCATCATGTAGAGACTTCCAGGTTACTTCACTCACTCAGGATCTTCCTAAACAAAATGGACCACTGAATCATACCCTTGACATCAGTACAAACTTTCCTGATGAGTTTATGGGCTCAGCCACTGGTTTCAGGTCATAATGAAGAAAAGATTAGGTCGGTATCAACTGTTTATATACCTATCACAAAAGTTGACAAAATCAATGCATAGAAAATATATAATATATATTTTAAAAATCAAATGATGTCCAAACAGTCATCAGACAGAAGTAATACTCATTCTCATTTGTTTTTGTTTTTTTGTTTGTTTGTTTTTTGTTTTGGGGGTTTTAGTGGAATTTCTGCCAGATTATCGTACTCTGACTGTAATTGTGTCTTCATGGAAGGACGCCAGAATGCAGAAAAGACTCCTGGGAGTTTTTGGGAGTGCAGTTCAGCTGAACTGAACATCTGTCCCAATCAGGATGTAGTCCTAGAAGGAACAGTTCACAGCTTTGAGTTAAAAAATCTCTCTTAGAAATGTCAAGATTTCTAATTAGATCTCATGTCATAAACAAAAAGCACTAAGCTCACAAACATGCTTAAACAAACTTATTAAACATATTATTAGTATCTCTGACCTTCAGCACATCAAGCTGGGTGTTCATAAGCTTCATCTTTCCAATTGTGGGCAGTGGGTATCCCTTAGCAAGTTGGGCTGTAAAGTAAGATTCATAATTTTAGATCAACTTTCACAGTCTTATAAGTAGCCTATTGTTAATAGGAAGTACTTGTATTACAGAGTTCATGTTTTGGAATCTGTGGATCTACTGCCATCTACTGAAATACAAAATTAAAATACACTTTAGGAGGAAAATCAGTGAGTTTACAAATCCAATCCAGTCATGGAGATGTTCAAGTTACAATCACACATTTCTGCAACTCCACCTAGAAGTAAAAACTTGACCAGATTTAAATTAGGCTTAATCTTTCTTCCAAGGTTTTCTCATAGGGAGTTGCATGTCTCTTTCACTGCATCAGAACAGGGACGGTGACTCTACAATTTCACTTGGAGGAAGAAGAATCAGTTGCAGGAATCCAGAGTAAGGTGATTGCTGAGGAAAGTTTGTGATTCGAGCACAAAAACCTTTGTGGCTGTTTGATGAGGTGAGAGTGGGCGAACTGTGGAATGTGCTAAAGTAAGTTCACTGGTGAATTTCATTCATTGTGAAATGAGTGTGGTAGTCCCTAAATGGCAGCGACATGTTGGCTCATTGGGAAGACTGCACTATCCAACTTCCCTGCTTACTCATCCCAAACAATCTCCAAGCTACCCAGCGCCTCCCGTCTCTCTGTCGCACAGAGACAGAGAAAGAATAGAAGAATACGAGAAGCACAGATAAGCAACGTGGCCACAGCATCTTGCTGATGAACATCATTTACAGCAGCACTAAACCACAGAAGAAGGACCTGTTCTTAATAAACAAACACACGTCTCTGCTACGTTGTGCCTACCAGTACCCACACAGTGGATATACATCGGCAGTACGTTGCTGGAGGGCTGTTTTACTCAATGCACTGGTAATAACTATCCAATGTTTTCAACTACATACCCTGGCAGAGCTATTGGGTCTGCACAGCAGCTTTTTATGGTCTGTTCTACTGTTGTCCCAAACTGGCTCGACATGAAGATGTGGATTTTGCTAGTTGGATAGGCCCAAGAGATTTTTCAAGTAAAAAGTAATGACAACGATTTGCAGGAGACATCATTAACTGTGAAGTCAGGAGTGGTTATTCCACGTTACAGTCATTGCCCAGTGTCAGTATTAAACTCGAGTATTTAAACATTCGTCTGCAAAGCTCATTGTATGCTCTGTGTAGGTCCTTCAAGTTGTTTGTATAATATTCCCCAGGACTTTGGAAGCGTTGAGAAAATACAAATGGAAATCCTTTTTGGAAATTTTGGTGAAAAATCCTCTTTAGAGTTCAAAGTGAGGATGAACTCACCATTAACAGCGGGTATCACCACCAATTTGAGGACCCCTTGAAAGACATTTTCCAGTGGTCCCACCTGTAGGTTAGATGTAGGGTTAGTTTGAGTTGCTGATGGTTCAGACTGTTATTGTATAAAAACGCACTTCTTACCTGAAAGTCTCCCACATAACTTTTGTCCAGGGTCAGATCCATTCTGTGCAAATTAGACTAAATTAGAACGTGATGTTCATCTTAACAAAGACCTCTCGGTCCTATTTTTCTTTGCCAGTTAACTCACTTGTTGAGGGTGACAGCTGCAGCCAATTTCATTTCACTGACAAACATACGGGCACTCACGCTGGCCTCCTGTCAAGGCAATGGTGGTTCATTTCAGATGGTTTTCTAAAACCACAAAGACAATTTAAAATCATATCAGCTGGGTAACTTACCAAGTTCAGGACAAAAAGAGGCGACAGAGTAGAGTTGGGCTGGACGGCAAAGGCCGTCACTGTGGTGGTGGCCTGGACTGTTGCGTTGTTGGGGTCAAAGGTCAGTGTGGGAGTTTTCACTGTCTTCACCAGCAGCTTCATCATCAGACCTGGGAACTGCTTAGCAATCTGGCAAAAAAAGAAGAAATTCAGATGACAAGCTACCAAACATTTATACTTTAAATATACCAAATTGTGTTGTCACCTGTGGGATAATGACTCCAAACGTTTTGGTGTTGAGTCGGATTGGAGAGCTTTTTGGTATCTGGCACGACAAAGTGAGAAAGTTTGGAGATCAGTTTGATGTCCTGAAAAGAAGGTATGAGACTCAGGAGGCAGCAGTTTACCATGTCGTCAGTGATGGACAGGCTGAGGACTCCAGCATTGTTGTAGACGAAGGCTGCAGAGTTGACAGTAAAGGCAGACATGCCGATGTACAACATGTTGTTGTTCTGGGGTGGCAGATAAAAGGCCGCTGGTGAGAACGGAGGCTCCTGATGCTTCCCGATGTTGTAAAATTCCCCCTGAGAAAGAAGACCCAGAAAACAATGCTCCAGATTTTAAAAAAATAATAAAATGATATCTTTAGATTCCTGTAAAAATGTAGTGTTGCATAATTCTTTACCTTCAAGCTCAGATCTATCGAGGACTTTAAAACAGTCGGTGACGATACCATGGAATATTCAATCTCTGCATACTTGTCCACCTTGGCTAAGACTGCATAGAGACAGAAGCTCACTCATATGTTCATCACCAGTGAAACAGCTGATTGACTAACTAAACAGGATACTTTACCATTGAGAGTTTTCAGCTGAGGGTTTAAATCAGATACTGCATCAGCCACCAGGGGGCAGATCTGCAACAGCAAGTAGTGAAAAGAAGAACCTTATTTTCAGGAAGAAATCTGGAGACAGTGATTTGTATCGAAGAAAGTCATCATTAAAGGCTCACAGCGGCATTTCAAAATTAAACCTTTGGTGAATGTTTCAAACAAAAGAGCAGTTGTGGAAAAATGTATTAATCAATGTACATGAGCAACAGTGAAGCTTGGCACATCTGTAGATGTACCTTTTATGTTATCTATTCATTTTACTTCAGAGTAAAAGATAATGTGAGACACTGTGCACTAGCAGACACTTCTGGTCAGTTGCATGAGCTGGATTTCTGCTGCATGTAGCTGATTTGCTCTCACCTGTTTCTGGAGTGCGTTGCGCAGAGCCTTATCAATAAATGTTGTGAAGAGATTGTACAGCCAGCTAACAAAAGACAAACAAAAACAATAACAGCAGGATTTAGAGAAATTCTGCCATTTGTCAAGAAAATGAAGTAAAATAGTAAAACCCTTCTCCCTCACAGCTGGGTTTCTCACCTCGCTCCACCATGAAACTTGACCTTTGCACTTCCAACAGTGGCTGAGCAGCTGTCACTGCTGACCGCTGGTCGGCCTGTCTCGTCACTCTTGATGGAGATGGTTGTAGCGATACTGAGACCATTCACATCCAAATCAAAAGACCCGCTGTCCTTTCTAGTAAAATAAAAAGGATATCAGATATTATATTTTTAAGCAACCAAATTATCTTCTCTATATAAGAAATGTTACATCACTCACATTATTCGCAGGTACTTGACCCTCCAGTTTCCATTCAGACTGATGAAGGCATCACCTATAGACAGTGTGACTCCAGTCCCTGGCACCAGATCCACTGAAGACTTTGGTAAGCCCACATTAACTATGTGCATACTGGAGGAATGAATGTGTTTTTGTTAAAGAAGGAAAAGGACAAAATAACAGTTTGCTACAGAATCTAAACACATGTAAAAGAAAAAATCTGGTGGCTTACTTTGACAAACTATACTGAACCTTTCCAATCGGAGACACCTTCTCTGTCCCAGAAAAGTCTGGAATTTTGATTGATCCGAGTTTCTGCTGGATGACAGCCATGCCCAGTTGCCTGCCTAAGAAAAACCAAAGAAAAAAGAATCTGATGAACAAATCCTGGAGAAATCAGTGCTTTTCTAAAAATGAAGCATTTTTACACAAACCTTACCATATTCAATGCCCTTTTCTGTCAGCCTGACCTTTACTCCAGGATTGGTGCTTAAGGTTGTGGGGATGAGAGCCACCAGACCCAACCAACAGCACAGGAACATCTCAGCAGCTGGAAAAGAAGGACAAGAACATCAGCAAAATTCCTGTTTATGCAAGAGCAACAGAAGACAGAGCAGTATTGTGAAGAAAGATTGGAAAGAAAGAAATTAAAGAAGATGTACAAATACAACATTACTGAAATACTATGCAGTGGAGGAGAAGTATAAAGCGGTTTATTTCATGCTTCATTGAAAGAGCTAACAGTCATTGCTTCACATGAAACCACATGTCCCCTGAGAGGTCAGCAGGGTGAGCTTGAGCTATATCAAACTAGGCTGATTGTCAGGGCATAAAGATGGTCCACCATCTTTACCAACACTGCGTGTTTCAAGCTAGATGTGCATACAGCTTTAAACCAGAGCAGCTACATGCTTTTTGTCTACAGCGTGTCATTCTCCCCACTACACCAAAATAAAGCTGACCGTTTCTAACTCATACTTCACTCTTGCTGCTGACTTTGCTTGAACTTTAGTACACTGCATGTGTGGATGGCAGATCTGGACTCTGTGCAAGTCTAAAATATGATAATGTAAGGTGTGTCTGTCTGAAGAATGTGGGTTGTTTTTGTTGTTTTATTGAAGATCATTTGGTTTTTACAGCCCACACTAGAAACCAAAACCTTTCTTTATACCCAGTGAAAAAAAAGCATCCTCAATGTTGTCCGTTTGGCTCAAGTATGTTTCATGTTTCATCTGAATGCAGATCTCAGTGTTTTAAACACTCAGAGATGATGCACTCAATACAAACCGCATCTGTCTTAACCTGAGTTGCAACACTAGTTTGCTCAACTGATAACAAGTCTTTACAAGTCAAACCTTATAACAACAACCAAAGCACACTGAGAGACTAAATATAACTTATTTTGCAGTAGAGGAGCCACGTACCCTTTCAGATTTTACCCTTTGAGAGATCTGTGTTAACTGCCTGCACCATCTGTGTTGAGATTAAGCATTACAACTCAGAAAACATTGCTGCCATATACATTTAACCCACACTCACTCTTACCTGAAGCAACAGTTCGTCCGGAAGACGTAGCTTGTCCTTTCTCAGACGATGTGTCAGCGTAGCCAAAGAGTCAGACTGAAAGAGGAAGAGAATCACATGCGCTCTAATTCACTTACTTAATCAGGAACTGAGCTTCTCAAAGAAACTCACCCAGCAACAATAAGCAAACATGCCGTTTGCAATGTCCCTTTATTGAATTTCATTCCACTCCCTTATCATTTCATCACAAAGGGCTAACAGTGTAGAAGTTAAAGATTATCAGAGATTTTAAAGACAGACTAAGTCAACTACTGTAAAGCTTGGTATTGTTTGAAGAACTTTATGTCCTTGAAAGTTTGTCCTCTTGTTTTGCAGGTATGTCTGTGTTTTAGTTCCTTGCATGAATTTACAGTAAGTACTACACAAGAACCAGGCACAACTCAACTTCCCACTTCCTCATCTCAGTTTTTCAAAGAATTATTGAATGTGTTCAGCTGCCAGGCCGGCTTTTTAAAGAGACAAAGGCTGCTTTCCACTCCATCCTTGTGGACTCAGTATCAGTTATCAGTCCCTTGAGTGAATTTCAAGCATTCAAATGGACTCAAAGATGAACTTGGTGGATTTTGGTCTCTTTATTAAAGTCAGTGGGATCTCACACAACACAATTTTGGCTATAACTAAAGTATTAATGTGCTTATTGTGACTGCCATAACCTTTTAACTCTCCATGCTATCAAAAAATACTCTTCAAATTGCTGCTCTGAGTAGATAACCACATGTGTTTTTACTGTACTTTTACTGTAAATGCACATTTCGACTTTCTAAAAAAATAAAAATATAAAACAGAAGAAGAGACCAGGAAATGGTTCCTCAGTGAAAATCCAGTGTGACAACCACACAACCAAAAACCAAACATATTGTTTGGTCATGATGTGCATCAATATTTTCTTTGTGATTTAAAAACCACTGAAATTGCTTCCTGCTTTTTGAATTGCTGTTTATGTTTAAAATACAAAGTCATCACACAGCAGCTGGTCAGTAACTGCAGTTATTGTCTGAAAACAGGAAGCCTTTCACTGAAAACTGACACAATTGTGTAAAACCTTTACAGTGGGAAGAAAACACTCTGCTTGCTGCTGATTGGTGGAGGTACAAAAAAGCAAGGTGGCATCCAGTCAGACCTGTTTTGGTCCACACAAACCAGCGGCTAGTATTAGACACGATGATTCGTACGCTATTCAGTGTTTACTGCTGTTTTATGGCGCATCAAAGCAATGTGGACATTGCTTACAATCTGAACAGTACTGAACTTTTACACAGTGAGAAATCTGAGGCAGCATGAAGAGGTAAAAAATAGCAGCGGGCCATGTGGTTAAAGTCTGAGAGAATCTAATTATTGTGCTGACAGGAGAAAAAGCATGTTGGGTGGATTATTAGTTTACAGCATTCCTCCTACAGCGCCTACAACTGCAACACACGAAGTAAAGAGGTGGTAGGAAATACAGTCACATGAAGAGCTTGTGACACACATTCTGAAGGAATTGTTGTCATTTTTCTTAAAGTTGACCACCTACAGCTGGATAGCAGACAGCTGCCCCTCCCTGAGCCTGGTTCTGCCAGAGGTTTCTTCCTGTCAAAAGGGAGTTTTTCCTTCCCACTGTCACCAAAGCGCTTGCTCATAGGGGGTCATATGATTTTGGGGTTTTTCTCTGTATGCACTATTATAAGTTCTAGCTTACAATATAAAGCGCCTAGAAGTGACTGTGATTTGTGATTTGGCACTGTATATATAAAACTGAATTGAATTGATTTTAAACAGCTGCTTGTAGACAAAAACATTTCCTTTATTCCAACCTGAAACTTTATGTCATCAGCAAATACTTGGATGATTAGACAATGAATATGAATTTAATTCAGATCTAAATTGCTGGGCAAGCTCTGTGTTAGACCCGTATTGTGTTTCTCGTGTATTGTTTTGTGAAGACATCTGCATTTAAATGGAGTGGCTATAATTAGTGTGGCAACACTACAGCTTACAGAGGACCAGCTCCAACCTGAGGACCACCCCTATATATGGAACCAACATGGCTCATTTGCTTCTCTTTGATTCAATCAGCCACAGCAGGGATAATTGAGACTTGTAGTTGTCTAGCAAGAGAGAACAAGTAAGCAGCACTGTTCTGCCTTTTGTTTTCTGTAACTGTTTTCACGGGCCAGGGAGGCAAGCCCATGTTTTCTGGTTTGTTATTTTCAGGCAGGTCATCTGATCTGGTATTGATGCACAGCTCTGTGTTTGTTGGTTGTTCTGACTTTGGCTCACCCTGAGGATTCTCTACTTCTGAATGTGTGAATCTGCTGAATAATAAACACGACACTCTTTTTCCTCTTCTCTGTGGCTTCTCGGGGAAGTGGATGCTTTTGTTTTCATGCCATGTCTTGTGGTTGTGCTAAAAAGTGATTTCCCCTGTTTCCTCCTTTATAAAGGGCGGGCCTATAATCTGTAAAATATGCATCAGACATATCTAAACAAATCATATTAAGTCATTTTTATCCATAAACAACATTCCTATCACAAATTTATATATAACCCCTTAATGTAATATATTTACCAATTTATCAAAGACGTTACACATAATTATTACACAAAAACATTGGAAATCACTTTTTTGCATAACATCGGCCGCTAGACGGGATGTAACACACAGTTGCTCAATATGCAACAGACTACAGTTAAAACCACAAACCCTCAATGAAACTCTGTGTATATGACCCCTTAGAAGGGTTCAAGCAAGGAGCTTAGATTAGTACGCACTGCTAGCATAAAAAAACATCAGGTTTTTATAACTGTAGTGAAACAACTCGTTATTACTACAGGAGACAGTTTAACTGCTCTAAATGCTTTTGGCACAGTCACAGCTGCTCTGCAGAAATTGCTCCTGTCACTGGTTTGTGTGCAGAATTTCACTGTTATTCCTGAACTCAAAGGTGAGGTGACAAAAAATCAAACTTCTAGTAACTGCTTTTGTCCACTTGGTGGCAGCAGAAACTTGTTTTACACACCTTTAAGTTGTTGCCTTTGGGAGCGTTTGCCACCTGCCATCTATGCCACCTATTTTTGCTCCCTACCAACTTCCTGAGGAAATATTTGGCTCTTTATCTGCTAAATGCACTACGTTCACAAGCTAGACACACAACCGTTTCTTTCTACTGTTTGATGTTTAGTGTAAGTACCATTCAGTGGCTTTTAAGACTTTTTAGACTCAAAACATCAGGATAGACTGAAGCTAAAGTGAAACCTCACTGTAAAAACAGAAAAGTAATGTGGAGTTGTTCCGCTATGTTCAACATGAGCTACTAGATAATCTCTGAGATAAAAACAAATAACACATTTTCATTAGCGGCATGATGTCTTTAAAATGGATTCAAAACTTTGCTTCATCTTGATTTTTTTCGTAATTCCTAAACTGACCCTGATACAATATTTCTCCTTTTCTGAGAGGCCATTGGACAGTCAGTGTAGAACATCCCTTCATACAGAGTGCTTTAAGTTCTCAAAACAGGTGTAAGGTAACAGAAGACTGATGCACTCAAGAAATATGGAGCTAATCAAATCCATCCATCTTCTTTAACTCAGGGTCACAGGAAGCTGGAACCTAGCCCTGCTGCCATATGGTGGGAGACAGGTTGTCAGTTTGTGAAAGGGCTTAAAGACAGACAACCAGTCACACCTACGGACAGTTAAAGTTAGCACTTAACTTGCACTCAGGACCTTCTCGCTGTGAGGCGACAGTGCTAACCACTGTGCCAAGTACTCTCCTGAAATAGCAAGATGATTGAAAACATATTGCCTGATGATACAAGGAGCAGTGGCAGTGAAGACAGGTGAATTTAAATACCTGGGATCGACCGTCCAAAGCAACAGACAGAAGAGAGTGCAGGCAGGGTGAAGTGGGTGGGAGAGGAGTGTCAAGGGTGATTTGTTACAGAAGGGTAGCGAGAAGAGTGAAGGTGAAGGTTTACAAGATGGTAGTGAGAGCTGCTATGATGTGTGGTTTGGAGACGGCAGCACTGACAAAGAGACAGGAGAGGAGGTGGATCTGGAGGTGGCAGACCTGAAGGTTTCACTGGGAGTGACCAGAAATTATTATATTAGAGGGACAGCTCAGGCTAAGTGGTCTGGACATGTGCAGAGGGACAGTGGATGTACTGAACCAATGATGGTGACTATAGAGCTGCCAGGCAGGAGGAAATTGGAAGGCCAGAGTAGGGATTCATGAGTGTGACATGTAGATGGGTTGGTGTGACGGATGTTAGGTATAGAGTGAAATGGAGGCAGATTATCTGCTGTGGTGACCCTCAAAGGCAGCAGCTAATAGAAAAGCCCATAAACATTGCAATCAAAAGCACAGTCATGCATGTTTTCAAGGAGAGGCTGACAGGACAGGCTTGCTATTTCAGGAGACGCTGACACTGCTGTTGCTGAGACTTCCTGAACTGGAGTGACATCTTGTGATCACAAGTATATATAACATACACATTACTTTATATGTGGTTCTCAAAGGGGGATCCCTCAGACAACCTCGGGATTGTGATTTAATAACATTAACATTTACAATGTTTACATGCTGTTTATGGATAAACCCAGTCTTCACGTTTGGAGAACTGCTTCCGTGATTACCCATGTTGCTGCCTCTATTAATCAAGCTAATTAAACAACATCAAATGTAATTGCAACACTCCAGGTCCAGTCTGCAGCTCAATGAAAGCAAACACATGAAAAACAAGCTCCGACGAGCTTTTAGTTTCACACTATCACACACGCTGCATTCGGAGCCTGGTATGAAGTAGGTTAATTTGCAGCCAGCAGGGGTGCCTCGAGGTCTTGCTTGGGGATTTAAGAGATCACACACTTCATGCTCTGTTGTCCTTGTCCAAAAAAAAGAGAGAAAAAAGCCCTTTCAGTGTTGCAGTGTGTGACGAATCAACACTGGCACGTGGACAATAAGGTCTTTTGTTTCGTGGAGGATGAAAAGTAGACAAAATGTTTCTGTCAAACTCAGTAATTCTCTTTAGTTTTTGTGACATGAATTAGTCTAATTACTGGATGAAAGATTAATGGGTAAGTTGATTGAATGCTGGCTGAACGCCTGTAGCAACTGTTGCTGAGGCTCTTATTATTTAAACCTGCTCGGTGACTCAAACCGAGTGAGTGATGCCTGCACAGCACCCAGAGGTAAGCCCACATAAATGCTTCTCCTTGCCGTTGCTGATTTGACATCTCTGTGTAGGCACGCAGAGACTGCGCCTGACTGGCGTTCGCCTCAGTTCCCCGTCTTAGTTAAACCTGTTAGGGTGTGACTGGAACACCTGCAGGTGTGTGCAAAGCCTTTAATCCCACCCCTTTCCCATCACTCAGAGCTTCTCCTCACAGCGTGTCTCAATTTGGATACTTTAAGTACACTTTCAATTAGTTCACCACATCCACTGGATACATACTTGCGTAGTGAATTTTGACAGTGTTGTTTTTTCAAAATGAAGTTGTAAACTACCAAAAATGCTGAATATTTGCTACGGCTGAATGCAGTTGTGTCTCTGATAACACAAAAACGTTTTTCTAACGTAGAAAAACGTAACAGTGTTGTCAGTACTCACTGAGCTGGACTCAACTTAAATAACCAAACACTGGTTTCTCAAATTGAGGAGTCTGAGAACCTACTTTGAGTCCAAAAGTGTATTTATATAGTATCATATGGTGCTGTACAAAGTCCTCTACAGATACCTGGATGCTGTACTTCTGCTACAGCTGAATATGGACTGAAAGTGGAATATACACATTTTTCACTTTCAGAACATCATCAAAACTTTGTTTTTAGTAGACGGCCTAACTTGTTGGACAGTTTTCTGGGCATTTTTGCTATATCTCATGTTTTTCTTCTGCCTATCTGTTTAAGATTTTGATTTTCTTTTTTCATCTAATAAAACCAGTCCAAATTTCAGCACTATTCCTAATTCTCATGTGCAACAAGAGACAATAAAACAAGGAGATGGTTACTTCAGATTAGCTTAGCGAGAGGTTAAATGATCTTAGCTTCATCCAGTGTCAACAACTGCAACTTTATAAGCACTTCTGAAATAGTTAACATCTTATTGCCAGCATGTTTCATCTGTCCAGAACACTAAAGTGTAAACATGGCTGTTATTCACTATAGATTTGTGAGCCTTTTAGAATTTTCTGTATTTCTGCATGAACTTGACCTTATTTGATTGTCATAGAAGTCCGAAAAGTAGGAAAAGAGCAGTCATTTAAACAAAAATAGACATGGTTTGGTATGTAATGAGGAAAAGGATTCCATATTACATAATCTGAGACTGGAAAACTTTTCTTTTTGGTATGTTTCAGCTGTTCCTGAATAGGTTTGCAATACTTTTTTTTTTTTTTTTACCTCACATTTGTGCAGAAATGGCCAACATTTCCTGTAAACACCTTCAAATGCTACTGCTTTCCAGGGTGAGGGATCCCTGGTTTCCTGAGACACAGGTAGAATGTAGGTCCTGTTACCTTCTTGCGAGGAAACAAAGCTAGGACAGCTGTCTGTTGACTCCAGGGCTGTTTTAGAAAGCATCCCCTTGCTTCATTGCATCCTGTATTGAAAATGTAGATTTACTAATCATCAATTTGCATCAATAAACACACAAAAACACTGCATGTAAAAAATAAGATGTTAAACACATGCCTTATATGAAGATAATATTGGAAAGAAGCATGCTTTTATTAAAGTGAATTTGAATTTGTTGGTCTGATATGTAAAACAACAGCTGAGGTGATGCAAATAGACGAGGCGTGCGTTTATTATTCATCCACTCTCATGTTATCCGACTATGGAACAAGATGAGCTGTGTGAGTCTGTGTGTCTGGCTCAAAAGACTCCACGCTGATGGTTTTTAGTCCAGGGCGAGAGCAGACAGCAGGTCGGTTTATTCAGTCAGACATTGGGTCTGAAAGCCCTCTTAGTTGTTGGGGCCATTTGGACACATAGCTTTTCACAGCCTAATGTCTGCGGGCACTAAACGAGCAGCTAAAGCACTCACGTTGGGGGAAGATGAAACACACAGCGAAAAATGCTCTGCAGCTCAGTACAGAGGAGGTAAAAGAGTGGTTCATGGAGGAGTTCACGCAGGGTTCAGCTTGCTTTGCTCCTGCCTGCAGGCTGTCCACACTCAGACCTGCAACAGAAAGCCTGTTCCTTTTTGTCTTCAGCAGTGAGTTTAACTTGGCCTGTCAGCCTGCACAGCTATGAAGAACCGTGGAGTGACTGCGAAGTGTCGAGTCACAGTTAACACTGATTTTCACTGACGGCATTTTCACCTGACCTGACTGTTTTAAAACTGTATTTTATAACAGTTTTATGGCATTATTTGTAATAAATGCATTTTTTTCTTGTAAAAACATCTTCTTAATCACATTTAACATTTCCTTTTTAATGCCAGATGTGAATCATCTTGGTCAACTGGCTTTTTGCTCTGAACTTGGAGCAGCACTTTTGCCCCCTTCAGAGTAAAGGCAGCACGGCACATGAGATATACATCCAGGGCAAATCCACTTGAATGGCAGCACCAGTTTAGACATTCTTCTGCACTGCTTGGCTCGGCTGAACGTACCACCTTTGTCACCATACTGTTAAAGTCACAACTGCTTCAGGCTTTTCTAGGATCTGATGAGAAATCCCCCTCTAATATTTCACTGTTATGGTCCTTCGGAGCCTCCTGACTCTTCTGAAAACAAAGATCTTTTTCTCTCAAGCTTCAGTGGTACTTTTTTTCCCCACACTGACATTTGCAGTCCAACTCAGAACAACTAATATCTTAGGATTGATGATACACTTTTCAGAGCTGTATATATAAAAAATAACAGCAAAGTTGCCTGAGGTGAATCAAAGAAAACTCAAAGCGGGATTATAGCTCAGTCAGAGTGGAGATGGAAATAAAATCTGTATGTTGTGGGTGGATGGTTCTCAGCTAATTTGTATGGAAAGCAACAGCATTTAGAATTAATAGGATATTTTGTCCTTGCTCAGCTTATCATAATTGGCCTGGGCCTGTTTGTCTAGATTGACGGATACAAATGTTGATTGGGGGGAAAATAAGTTTGGAATATAGGCCATCCTGATGAAATAGACTTTATTAGAGTTGTGCATTGTCCATCTAAAGAAAGTGTAACCATCTGTAGCTCTAGCCATGTGTTTGTAGCCAGAGCTACAGATGACTCCTGAAAAACAAATCACATGCAGGCAATCATAGTGTTACTGTTTTGGAAAGAGGGCAGCAACAAGGACAGACTTGATGAGTGTATGTGTGGGATTGGGCCTGTTTAAAATGTGGCTGTGCAGAATGGGTGGATTGTGGGTTGCAGCTTTCTCAAATGACCAAAATTAAATGAGTGAGTGACTGAGGTCATGTGTCACAGGAAAGAAAAGGCAGTTTTGTGTTTTAGACCATCAGAAAGCTTAAAGGGTAAGTTAGAATTCCCAAAAGGTTGATTCTGTTCATCTGGACGTAGCGTTTTCAGGGAGAAACGTTTTGTCACTCATCCAAGTGACTTCTTCAGTCTCAGCTGACTGCAGGTTTCCCCAGCCTTATAAACAGTACCTTTGCACAGTGACTGAAACCAGCCCACCGAATGAACAATGGGCTGTGAGGTCAGTTAGAATTAGGGTTAGTTTAAACCCTAAAGGCTAAAGGTTTGGAACGTAGCTGTGATGGTTAAACATCACGGAAAGAGCAGCTGGGAGCTATTCGGAAGTTTTTTCAGCCATGACGCTTTGATCACTATGACACAGGATAATTACAGAAGAAATGTGTTGCAAAAACCTGACTCTATATGAGTGCAGATTAACTGACAGACTCACAGCAAGCAAACTTTTCCTCCCAGCACATCCGCTTAGAGGCTTGGGAACATAGACTGTATAAAAATAAAGGACCGAGCTTTCAGGTCTGAAAAGTGAAGCCAATGTGCAAGTTCCTTACATTCTTTTAAATGACCACCAGTGGTTGCAAAACAAGTTTGGCTGTACTGCTTACATCGAGCTATAATATTATTCTAATATTTTCTATTAATAATGCTCTAAAAGACAAAAACAGCTCACACACTGTTGTGCCCATCACTAAGCTGGACAAGCGGTCCAGAAGTGATGTAACTGTGTCTTTTGTTACAAAAATTCTGAAAATGTGACGCTGATTGCTTTTTAATTAAAGAACTGTATTTTTTGTAAACAGCATTTTTACTGTGTAGGGCTGATAATCGGATATGGGTTGATACCAGATATTATTATTGAATCAGATACTTTTGCTTCATTACCTTTTTCATCACACAGACACGCATCATACAGCTCTCTCGCTAGCATGAACACATAAACGCACCAAACTTAGCAAGTAAAGACAAACACCCCACTAAAGCTCCTGTTTCAACAGCATTAAAGTATTAAATAGTTCAAATAAATTCGAACCTGGCTGGTTGATGCATAATCGTTAATGCAGTGGCTAGCAAGTAATAGCTAATAATAAAATGACAACATTAACGTGAGAGCTAGTCAGGACATGTGATCAGTCCTGGCCATTTCTAATGCAAATAGAGATTATTAATTATTAAAGTGTTAAGTTAGTCTTAAAGTCCCAGATTTAAGCTGACAAAAGTCGTCCAGCAACTAGACAGAAACAGTGGCAGGCTACCTTTCCAAGCTCATTTGTTAAACAATGAAAATATGTTGCCATGTTGCTAGGAGTACAGGGGGAAAACGGCTGTAGCTGAATACATTTGCACACACCAGTATTTTTGCTCCTTGCTAACATGAACCTCTCTTTGTGTATAGATTCCCTGGAACTTGGCCTGTTTTCCTTCCCTGTGGACACTGTGTGGATAAGCGTGAGTGAGAGGGAATTTGGACTGGATTACTGTGTGGATTGCCGTGAGTCACTGAGTGTGTGAAGAGCAGTTTCGACCTCCCCTCCTTTGGACCTTCTCCTAGCAGCCTTGGACCCCGTTTCCTCCCCCCAGCACTGTATATATGTATGTATGTATCCCACCTGGTGACACCTTTGTGAATAAACCGCCTTTTGACTTTTCCTTCAGAGTGAGTCCTGCACTTGTAATCGTGACAGAAATAGGAAAAACACTCATCCAAATGAATTATTATGTCATCAGTTTATGGCAATGAACTATGCACTTTCAGTTCATTATGCCTTATCAGTTTCACTCTGTTTTGATCACAGTGGCTTCATAAAGTCTGCATGTCTTTTTTCAGCTTAAAGATCATGATGATTCTTTCTCTACATTGGATAAACCAAACCCAAGATTTATTTATTTATTATAAAATATGAATCACTGTTTCCAAAGTGCAGGTAATGTTGGAGATGTGATAAAAACTCATCAAATCTTCAACCTGTTTTCTGCTGAACCCAGAAAAATGTTATTATTTTGTCACAGAGTGATGAATCTTCTGTACAGTTCTATGTTCAAATCTACTTACTAATTTGTTTGCTTACTTCCTCAGCTACAATATTGATGTATACAAACAGGAGACTTAAAATTGCCAACCTTGAAATATGATTTGAACATTTTTTTTCTTGCTTCCCAGAAATCAATATATTCAAATAAATAAGCCAGTGTACAGCGATGTGATGCAGAGACAGAATATGTGGACCTTTGAAGTTTCTGTTGCAGTGAGCTGCCAAATCATCTGTGAAGGTTTTAGGAAGATTCTAGAGGAGGAAACATTCCCTTAAAAATTACAGTCATGGTAAAACAAAAGACACCCTCTATAAGCTAAAATCAAAAATGATTTAGCCCCTAAAATGAGCTAAAAACAACCTCAGACACACAACAACAAGAACACATGACATATCACACAGCAAAAAGCTAAGGCGCTGTTTTTCATGTAAATAATATTTCTCAGAGTAGCAGACTTCATATTGTTTGGAAATGGACTTATAACCCCTCTCAGACTGATGGGCAATAGCAGTTGCCCCTTTAAGATCACCGCTGATGTATTTCTCTCTTTGCATTGTGTTAACACACACCTGAATGCTCCAGGCCAACACTCAGTACAAACATCTGCTTTTAAACAGCGCTCACACTTTCTGATGACTAATTAATCAAATGTATTTGATAATCAGCACCTGGCTGCTACTTATCCTCTTAATATTTACGAAGGCAGGAACGGTGTTCTTAGTTTCTCACACACAGTTCTGCATTTTGGATTAGCTTTTGTTAAATAAATAATCAAACGGGGTAATATGTAATGTATTGTTGTTAACCCGGGATTATATTTACCCAATTCTAAGAATCACTAAGGACCAGATTAGCTTTTATTACGTCCTGATGCATAAAACCTTAGAATTTAACAAGGCTGTGATTCTTTTCACCATCCCTGTATTTTACTCTTCTTTCTCTTTTCCACTTTTAAATGTTCTCTTGAAGTCATGCATCTTTAAAAAAAAAAAATAAATCAAGGGCATTAAACACTGGAAATGCTCTGGCAGATGGCCCAAGTGCCCCATGGTTGAACTCTGGGCAAACTCACTACTCTTTCCTTGAGGACGCAAAAGCTTCAAGGACGCTCTGCTGCTCATTTGCAAAAAGGAGACAATAACCACACGTTTACATGAAATCACACAGAATAACAACATTTAGTAACATAGGGAGGCTGATACTACATCATCGCAAGACGCATTTCGATATAGTATATGGTTTCATTTAATTCCAGTGTTTAATGAGTCACGGGTGGCTGGTTGGAGCTAAACAATGGGAAATGGGTAAATGAAACAGTTTTGCTGTGGCATGTCTCCTTTGGTAGCCTTTTATGTTAATGACTCCAAATGGCACTTTAAATTAATTTGAACTGTATTCTGGAATTATGCAGTGGGGCGTCAGTAAAATGCACACAGCATGCTTGTGATTACCACCCAGGTCTTTGATGGCTTCAAAGCAAAAAAAGAAAATCATAAAGGGACAGCTTTAACGTGAGTGAATCTGTCTCTCTCTGAGCAGAACGTCTGCACACTGCTGTGCTGTGGATGAGACATACTGGATTGGTATTTCATCTTTCTAATGTTAATTTCCTGTTTATATCAAAGATTTCCTGTCACTGACTTTACAGATACCAGAACATTTCCCTGTGATTTTGCCCTGATGATACCAATGTACCCTGTCAAAATGATGCCAAGCAGCCGTGCTATCGAGTCAAACAACACTAACACTGATATGGTAACACGCTGACAGTAAATGACAGCAAATTAATGTTAAGCAGGTATAATATTGAGTGATGTGTGTCCATCTTTGTAATTTATGATAAGCCATGTACAGCATAGCATCCACAGGCTGTATGTGAAGATTGATGCAACCATTGTAATCACCTATTGGTTTTCGAAGGCACAAATTGATTATTTTGACTCTCACAATCTCTGTTGTAAGGGTGGCTGTAGCTCAGGAAGTAGAGCAGGTCATTTACTCGATCCCAGCCTGGTCCAGTCTGCATGGCAAAGTATTAAGTAAGATACTTAACCCCAGATTCCTCTCAATGCAGCACATGAACATGGTTGACTGAGGAATGTTGTATAAAGCAAGACATGGATCTGACGATGTAAACAAGGCTAATACTACTACTGCTAAGGCTACTATGTTAGCAACATGTAAATTTATTTCACTCACAAAATGAGCATCTGTAAGGCTTTAAGGTAGCAACTGAGACCGTAAACCCATCAGGGTTAACTGAGGTCATGGGTGAAGTGGGCAGTTGGGACATTTTCGTGTAGACTTCTATGCAAACAGACTTATTTTTACAGTAACAGGATTCACCCCCTGCTGGAAATACTGCAAGTTTTAGGCACTCCCTTATTGGCTTCGCTTTTCAGATCTGTGTTTATAAGTAAAATTTCATGATTGATCCTTGATGGGTGGCATTATTTTTGATAATAAATCAAAGAATGGACTCTTTACAGGATGTAGGACCTTTTAACATCAGCCTTTTGGCCTCCGCCATGTTGTTTCTTAGAGCTGCAAGTGAATGCTAAGACTAGCTAAGACTAGCATACTAGTGTTAGCTAATCAGCAAACACCAGTAACCAGTAACCTTTCTCTAAAGGACAACAAAAAAAAAAAACCCTCCACACAGTAGAGGTCAAACAAGGCACTTTATGCTGTCTTGCACATTGTCATGTCAGCCAGTCCACGAATACATGTTTCTGTACGACTGGCTGCAAACACAAAGCCGATGCTTTTACATTATTTGGTGGAGAATCCTTGAATGCACGCACACACACACACACACACACACACACACACACACACACACACACACACACACACGGTTTCTATATTTAAAAAGCATGCAGCTCTCTAGTATCTGCCATCACACCATGTAGGTCACTTAATATTTTAACACTTACTGTAATCCTGGCACATTAGCATGAAATATCGATACGGTTTCTGTCTGTGTCAATGGGTGCTCTTCAGAATAAACTGGATGTGAGTAAATCTCAGTTTGAGTCCAAACTGATTTCTCAGTGGTTCATAGTCTAAACCCGAGGCTTGCTAATTCTAAAACACACAGATATCATTGAAGGGCACTGCAGTCACAGAATTAGAAAAGTTGCTATGCAGAATCATAAAAGAGGTTCGGCCTCGTATTGACAGGCTTCCTCCCACCGAGGTTGTAAACTGGTCAGCGTATCAGCCAGCGGAAAAGTGCAGTGAATATCAATCAGTATTCGCTGGGCCAGCAGAATGATAGCTGAACACACACAGAGAGACATAAAGAAAGCGAGACTGATGGGGGTGGATTGAGTTTTTTTTTTAATCGGAAACAGTTTACAATAGAGAACTCAGAGAACTGTGGAGAACTCACAAACTTTCACATTTGATAGTTTGCCATGCACTGTAAAAGTTTTACAGTTTTTTGCTTATACAGCTAAACGCCTACAAACACTTGCAAAGATCTATTAATGTGGAAAGCTGTTATAAATCATTCTCAGCTTTAATTTGCAATCCGATTATGTTGTCATTTAACCGAAAGAGCTCAATTATCTGTGTGTGATATTATGAGATATTTGAAAATATATGCACTAGAGTGTACTTTGTACAGTACGCTGACTGCTGCTTCTGATACTTAAAGCAACACTTACAGAAGAAATGTCAAAAAACAAAAATATTTGAGAAGTTTTATAGTTTTATTTTGCATTATACACCCAGCCTGCTCAGGGGTTTTGCTGCTACAGCTCACACATCCAACACAGCCAGTTTATAAATAATTATTTACATCAGCAAAGCAGTAACAAGTATGCATGATCCAAGTAAACTCATGTTTTTTTCATGTAATCAGTGTTGCTTAAGCCACTACTCTTAATGGAATTGTAATATCTATCACAGCTTTCAGAAGCTATTAGTTTTTCTGTATTAAAATGAGACAATTGAGGTTGAAGTTGCGACAGCATTCATCTGGAGGCTCTTATGCAGGATTTGGTATAATGCTACCTCCGGGAGTATTAAACCGAAGTATAATCTGAATCTCTCAGATTGAGTGATTACATGCAAAATGGATGCAAGTAGTTGATACACAGACTCATCTTAACCCTGGAGCATGAATGAAAGTGAAGACACAACAGCATGAGCTGGAAATGTTTTTGTTTTCTTGTTTTTTGTTTTGCTAAAAAAAATGCTCATTCCAATGCCGTGCTGCTCCGATTTATAAATATACAAAGACACAAAGAAAAATGAGAGAAACTTCAGGAAACTAATAGAAAGATGGCCGCTAACTTTCTGCTTCTTAATTCAGATAAAACTGAGGTTATTGTACTCGGCCCTGAAAATCTTAGAAATATGGTATCTAACCAGATTCTTACTCTGGATGGCATTACCTTGGCCTCCAGTAACGCTGTGAGGAACCTTGGAGTCATTTTTGACCAGGACATGTCCTTCAAAGCACATATTAAACAAATATGTAAGACTGCTTTCTTCCATTTGCGCAACATCTCTAAAATTAGAAATATCCTGTCTCAGAGTGACGCTGAAAAACTAGTTCATGCATTTATTACTTCCAGGCTGGACTACTGTAATTCATTATTATCAGGATGTCCAAAAAACTCACTGAAAAGCCTTCAGCTAATCCAAAATGCTGCAGCAAGAGTCCTGACAGGGACTAGAAGGAGAGAGCATATTTCTCCTGTTTTGGCTTCCCTTCATTGGCTTCCTGTTAAGTCCAGAATTGAATTCAAAATCCTGCTCCTCACATACAAGGTCTTAAATAATCAGGCCCCATCTTATCTTAATGACCTTGTAGTACCATATCACCCTATTAGAGCACTTCGCTCTCGCTCTGCAGGCCTACTTGTTGTTCCTAGAGTATTTAAAAGTAGAATGGGAGGCAGAGCCTTCAGTTTTCAGGCCCCTCTTCTGTGGAACCAGCTTCCAGTTTGGATTCGGGAGACAGAAACTATCTCTACTTTTAAGATTAGGCTTAAAACTTTCCTTTTTGCTAAAGCATATAGTTAGGGCTGGACCAGGTGACCCTGAATCCTCCCTTAGTTATGCTGCAATAGACGTAGGCTGCCGGGGGATTCCCATGATGCATTGAGTTTTTCCTTTCCAGTCACCTTTCTCACTCACTATATATTAATAGACCTCTCTGCATTGAATCATATCTGTTATTAACCTCTGTCTCTCTTCCACAGCATGTCTTTTATCCTGTCTTCCTTCTCTCACCCCAACCGGTCGCAGCAGATGGCCGCCCCTCCCTGAGCCTGGTTCTGCCGGAGGTTTCTTCCTGTTAAAAGGGAGTTTTTCCTTCCCACTGTCGCCAAAGTGCTTGCTCATAGGGGGTCATATGATTGTTGGGTTTTTCTCTGTATCTATGAAGCGCCTTGAGGCGACTTTTGTTGTGATTTGGCGCTATATAAATAAAATTGAATTGAATTGAATTGAATTGAATTGAATTGAATTGAATTGAATTGAATTGAATTGAAAGAACCTGGACTACTCCCGCTTCATGAGATAGATCAAAGCAACCATAAATTATTTTTTACCACCCACACATAAAGAACAGCTTTATCGTAAGGCTAAAGCTTTTCAGGTATCTTCTACAATTTCTCTACTTTGTAAACCTTTAAATTAGGTGAGGTTGTTCCATTATGTACAATGTGAAGGTACAGTGCCTAAGACAGTTGCTGTAGGTTTGAGCTCATCTGGGGCATCGATGTTCCTGCCTGGGTTTCTTCCAAGTGCACTGGTGATTTTGAAGGTGCAGTAGGTGTGCATGGATGTTTGTTTCTTTGTGTGAGGGACTGGTGACCGGCCTCACTCTCTCCAGATGCTGCTGGGATAGGCTCCAGCTCACCCAAAGCCATATGTTGGAAAAGTGGTGCCTCAAGGTGTCCTTCAAACCCTTAAATACCTTTTGAACATCTGTGAGATGGATTTAAAAAGTTGTTTGCCGTAAATTCAAAAGAACTTATTGAAAAAAGGCAACAAAAAAAGTTCAGTAGAACTAACGCAGGGGTAGCAGCCTAAGCCCAGACCTGCCTCTCCCCAGTCATCTTCTTCTACTCTTGTATTTTATGGTGAGAGGCCTGAAATAAATAGCCCCCCTGAAAAAACAGTGTTGCGTTGACCCATTTAGCCACCCCGAGCTCCTCTCTACATTGAATTTATATTTTTGCCATAATCTTTTGCTCTTGTTATAATTTCTGCGACCACCAGAAGATGATGCCATGTGTAACAGGTGCTGTCTTGTGATGGTATGACAGTCTTGAATCATTTGAATTAACTTTTTGTTGTTGTCTGACCACACTGTGGGTGTTGTCAGCTTAATCTTATTAATATATTTGGTAGTAACACAGTCAAAATAGTTGCATTTAGCACAATTCATGAAATATTTCACATTCTGTGTGATAACATGTCATGTGTACCTCAAGTTTAGTCATACTGTTGGAATTTCTACGGTTGCTAAAAAATACATTCCACAGTATTGATAACATCTTGGAGGTTACAGGAATATCATGATAAATTTTCACTTCCCCAATTGCTCGTGCCTTGGCGGGGGCTTGTAAGCAAATGAATGTTTGTCAGATATCAGATATTGTGTTCTGTGAGCTCCGCTGCACTCTATGATGACCTGAGTTGTGCTGATGCAGCGGAGACGAGGGATCCTCAAATCAATGGTTCAGTGTGTTGGGCATAAAAAGAGCAATGTGTCCCAGAGAGAAGGGCTGTCTGTGCCCCAGCGCCATGCAGCTGCGGGACCCGGGCACCCATCCATGCACTCTGCTCCATACGCTGTTAGACCTCCGTCTATGGCCAAAACACTGAGCTTTGGAAATTTTTCAGAAAAGAACCGCATTTTAATTACATCTGCTTCTGCAATGCAACGTCGCATATCTTTGAAAGATGTCCGTAAAACACAAGTTTGAAAGTTACTGACTCATAAGCTTAATGTTGCACTCGTAACCTTGCAAACCGTGCCCACTCCTTTCAAAAATTATCCATGACCGCGTATGACAATTGAATTTAACTTGTGTTTGACTGTTTTTCTGCACAGGCTGCTTGCAAAGGCCCAGCGAAGCAGGAGGAGGTGGGTGGGAGACATAATTTAAAATCTGGGGTTTTTACAGTTGTTTCGTCTGTTTAGCACGTATTTGAAAGTTCACTGATCTCTAAAATCTGTTTTAAGCTTTCACAGAATGTGAGGCAGAGCAGGGGCTTTCTTGTGACCACAGGGCTTCATGCTCAATAGCACACACATTAAGGCCTCTTTATTTCCCTGTAAGGCATGTGTGATTTTAGATATTAGACTCTCTGCTACACCCTATTTATCTCCTGTTGTTGTGCAATGGGGCGGAATTATTTTTCTTAAAAAAGAAACACACCAACTTCATTTTTCCTAGCTGGTGACAAAACAAACACAAACATGGTTACGGGGAGACCACATCCAACTTCTCCACGGCAACACTGGCTTTTTATGTCTATTCCACTGAAAAAACAAAGAATCCAAATGGACTTGATCACATGTTTGATGAGACAAACTTTAAACCAGCCCCAAACCCATAAACTGCACTATTGTACGTTGACTGGCGCTTTATTAGGTATGCCTGATCAAATGCTCATTATTGCAAATATCTAATCAGCCAGTCACATGGTAGCAACTTAAAGCAATTGTGCATGAAGACCTGCTGAAGTTCGAACTGAGCATTAGTTTTAGGACGAAAGATGATTTAAGTGAATTAGAATTTGGCTGGTTTGACTCCCAAAAGGTTGATTGTTCATCTGGACGTAGCGTAACGTTTTCAGTGGGAGAAACGTTTCTTCAGTCTCGGCTGACTGCAGGTTTCCCCAACCTTACAAACAGCACATTTCTCCCACTGAAAAACGTCCAGATGAACAGAAACAGCCTTTTAGGATTTACTTACAATAAGTAGGCGACAGTTATCTGGGCCAAATATGACGTCAGGGGAGACGGGCAGACTGCTTCAAGGTGATGGGAAGACAACAGTAAGAGTCAACAAACCACTTGTTACAACTAAGGTATGCAGAAGAGCGTCTCTGAACACACAACACGCCTTAGTACCAATTGAAAACTGTGGAAACTATGAAATGCCACAAACTTCCACACAAAGTGTTGCTGACCATGCCCATCGCTTTATGACCACAGTGTACCCATCTTTTGATGGTTACTAGGAGAAGCCGCCTTCAAGAGCAGGGCTAAGGTATAACTAATAAACTAGGCAGCTGTTTTAGGTTCTCACAAGCAACAGATAAACAAAATAAAACAAAAATAATGATTTCCATAAAGATAGATTAGTTATGGTTTTTATCATAAGAGGTCAAGCGCCAACATTGCTAGCTCCTTTGTTTCCCTTTATGTTAACATTGGCGGTATTCTTTAACCAAATCTTGCAAGCTTCTTTCCCATAATGAGAGAAACGGATTACTCTTGTATCAACAAGCTGAAACTGACAATGAATGATTTACTTATGAGCACTTTGGTAATGTTTCCCTTTAAACAACGCTTACAAAAAAGAGCTTTACAGTTGTTTCCTTGCTATAGTCGCAATCACTATCATTGGGTTTTGTGGCTTTTTTGCATCTTTTGATGGCTTCAACATTTGTGGTGCATGACAAAGGTAGTCTAGTATATGTGAACGTCTTTTGTTGACTGAAAATCCTGAAACTTAAAGTTGCATCTTTGAAACGGTGGCTGTTGCACTGGCTAACTAGGCTGAACCCTTTTTCTTTTCTAAAATAGAACTGCTTTGACCCAACGGGCGTTTTCCAGAGCTGAACAATGAAGCCAACGAGGAAGTGAGAAAAACCACAGTTCCTCTTTGTGCCACTTGAGGCTGATCTAAAAGAGACACAGTCCCCATGAATCCCATGAATGACCAGCGTTACAACATTAAAATTGTTTTTTCAAGCTGGTACAAACAAACAGCTCTCGCCAGAAGCCACTGAATTTTATAAATAGTTCCTAATAGGTTCACCATAGTAAGATTTTAATTTGACAGAATGTTTGAAAACAGATAAGAAATGCTTAATGCCAGGCTCATCATATTGTCAGCAGAACAGATTTATAAGAGTAAAAACAGTGAAGGGAATAAAATTAGCTTTTACATAATGAAATGCCTTCGCTTCCTTCATACTGTGAGTCAAATGAGAAAGTTACGAATAAACTTTAAATCTGAGGATAATTATGACATATATTACATACAACATTAGCACTGAGTCAGTCTCTGTGGGAGCAAATAGAGAGAGAAGAAGCACTTAGAAGGCTGTGCAGTTCATTTAAGCTTTGCGCAACACTAATTCAACCATAATTCTCTCTTGTGCGTGTGTGCATGCATGCGTGTGTGTGTGTGGACTTACTGGATATGGATTTGCATTTTAGGTTTTTACCAATAACCAAATTATTAGACCACTTATTTTTTATCCATTAGCCACACAGTATATATTATCCTCATCTCTCTGGACTGGCTCACAAGGAGCCGTTCATGCATATACAAATACGATACATTTCTATACTGCGAGTACACATTTTATTGTCATTAACATTAAATATTACATTTGTTCTTGCCTACAAACCTACAAACTACAGTGACAGACTATATTCAACAGTGTGAAATAAGCAATTCTAAAACTCATATTCATATTTATATTTTTTTAGACTTACCACTTTAATTTCAAATGTAAAACAGGAGCTAAAAAAATGATATTTTTTAATAGTAAATATTAATATTTTGTAATCTTAATAGCCTTGAATTTATGCAAAGTGGAGGCTAACTTGCATCATTACTTACCCCACGTAGTAGTTAGCTAATATGAAATTGTGTAATGATAATAATTATGTATTAATAGGTTTCACAGCTGTCTGCTGAAGAAATGTCAGAACATAGTGAGTGAACATCAGATTCTGAATAGAAATAGCCAGAATGGCTAATCATGTTAATTATAGATGAGTTGCTTTTAAAATAAAGGACAAAATTCAGGGAACTAATTTCTATGAATGTTTTTTTCCTCTCCTTTTCTTCTTAAAATTCCAATATGGCTATGGATCAGTAAATGCAGCAAGTTGTGTATGAAGCCTAATGTGCCGCATTATCTTCTTGTCCCAGTGGGAGTTGGTTTTTCCAACTCCCACTGGGATAAGGCACTACTCTGTCATTAAACACCAGCCATTTTATTAGGCGCTCCACCTTAATACTGACATAGACCCTTCTAGACTGCCTTAATTCTTCATAGCACAGATTCAACAAAGTTCTTGAAATATTCCTCAGAGATTTTGCTCCATACATGACAGCATCACAGAGTTGCTGTACATTTGTTGGCTCCACATCCATGATGCATCACACCTGTTCCACCAAGTCCTAAAAGCGCTCTGTTGGGGACTGGGGGACTGTGGAAATCATTTGAGTATTGTCATGTTCAAGAAACTATTTCAGAAGATGTGCACAATGTGGTCATAGAGGGACAGCAGTAATATTCAGGTAGGCTGTGATATGCCAAGAAAATACCCCCACACCATTACAGCACCAGCAGCCTGAACCTGAATCTGTTAAACCTTCAGTCAGTAGTGGCATAGATGCACAATGATCTGCATTGTATGTCAATTGTTGTTGTTTTGATGAACAGAGGTGAAGGAAGATACAGGATGTCATGGTAGGTTTCCTGTGCAGCTGCAAAGGAGCTGTGCTGCCATCTGCAATCATCAGGGCTGTCCAGATGCACATGCATGGTGGAGCATGACAGGCGGGTTCCCGTCTGACCCTCAATGCAGCACAGATAGTAGTAGAAAAAAAACAAAGAGACAGTTTCACCCATAAAACTGCAGATCAGCACCAGATCGCATCATAGTTGTTGAGTTAACTGAATTAAGATGGAGACCTTCAGTGCCGCAGTGAGTAGTTTAGACAAACCATGTTAATTAGACAAAGCTGTACGAGCACCTCCCGACAAAAACAATTTATTCACACACAGTTACATTAATTCCTTGTTTGTATTTGATCTATTTTCGTCTGGCAAATTGCACTTGAAATGTAACCTTTTAAATTTTTCTGTTTTAGAGACAACACACGGCTGCACAGAGAAAAAGGTCGTGTGGTGGTGGAACAAATGAAAAGAAGGAAATAGCCAACTGATAGCAGGGGAGGACGGTGAGGAAAAAGGATCAGATCGAGAAGAGACAGGATGCTGCAGGTCTCCTCTGAGTCTCTTCAAAAACACTGTAAATCACTTGGACGGGGCCACTTTATCATTTCATGCCAGACTTTGTCACACAGGGAGGAAAATTGTTCGGGATGTGACTGGTTTACATAAACAGATGGGCTTAACTGGTAACAGTGAGCATAATAGATAAAGTGGGATATTTTCCCAGGTGCTGTGCAACACACAGCATGTTTATGGGCATTGTTGCACAACTATAGTTCAGGCAAAGTTAATATATGGTAGAAGCTCAGTGGGAAGAACAGAGCATGAAGGACCCAGATTTCATTCCTGGCCTATGTGGACGTCTGCTAAAACAGCTATTACAGTTTTCCTGAAGTGAGCTGGTGGTGAATTGCTCAAAGAAAAAAATGGAAACGTGTAAATGATTTTAGAATTATTTATTACTCTTTTGTTGAGCGTTATCAGCAGACAGGCAGCAGACAGACTGAGGAGAGAGTATTTTATAAAATATAAGTTTTAAATAATTATTTAGAAGATTTAAGATGGCTTCACTTCACTAAATTGGATAAATAAAACATCTTTTTGAAATTATTTCAACTATAAATGTTCAACATGAACATGAAGTTCATACACTGCGCTAAAATAATTTAGAATGACATTTGTTGATGGGTGAGATAGATGAAGGTACGATATAGCCCAGAACATCTAAAACGCTCCGAAGACGCATAATGGAATTATCAAATAATTTATAGATTTTTCCCGATAATTTAATATTGAAGAAAATAATTTATTGTTTAATCTAAAGTAACCTATAGTTAGCCTGATAGATTTTGTGCTACATGAGAGTAAGTAAAACCCAAATCTGTCCAGTGATCATATGCAGGAACTGATGTGTTAGCTAGTTTTAGAAAATTGCTAACTAGCTCTTAGCCAGCAATGTTCTACTCCACATTGTCTTATTGTTTTAGATGTGTTTATATTAGTACATATAACCACAGTTGAAACTACTGCTAGGTATGAGCTGACATCTACTAAAACTAAAGCTAACTCAGTTTTAGCCAAGGTCAGCTATTCATTCAATTTTATCCATGATAGCTAATCATGGTACATGCTAATACCCCTTTGTACTGGCTTTCATTCTAAACACGTGTTTTAGACATCTAACCAATGGACATCAGTTAATGGCTTAAAATGTTACTAAATGTTGTCAGTTAGTGTTTCTTAGCAATAGTCACAGTCGACTGACTGATAAGAAATAGGCTGCTTAGCTGATGCTATAAATAAAAACCAAAAAAGAAAGAAAGGGGGGAAAAGACATGCTAGACATCATTAAGCCTAATGCAATACTTTTGTTTTACTTGTAAGCCCTAGCTTACTGGTTTTGAGTTCCTTGATCTCTACCAGCAGCCAGAGATCAAGGTTCCTTCACCAAATTTTATTTTACCTTTAAACTGTACAAACTGCACTCAGCAAAATCATAATCAATAGGCTGTGTAACTAGCTCATTATAGACTATGCTAACATTTCACTATAACAGAATTCATAGTAGTTTTGAACAGAGCAGATGAGCTGAGATAAGAACTCTACATGAGGTCAAGGTAGATGGATGGGTTGCCAGATCAGAAATCAGACTTTAAAGGAGTCAGCTGTTTGTTTCCTGTTTTAACCTGATGATTTTAATCCTGTGTTCATTATTTAAACTGCGCTGCCTTTTTGTTAGTTTTTATTTCAAACAGATTAAATTTTCAGTAATATTTTTTCATAACATCTTAACCCTCTGGAGTTCTGGAGTCAGACACCTCGG
This sequence comes from Perissodus microlepis, assembly GCF_051167445.1. Lineage (NCBI taxonomy): Eukaryota > Metazoa > Chordata > Actinopteri > Cichliformes > Cichlidae > Perissodus > Perissodus microlepis. Next base: position 6,067,759 of record NC_140465.1, read on the forward strand.
CACGTCCAAATCACGACTGATTTAAGTTGACCTAGTGGCAAGACGGATCCTCGTCTCCGTATCAACCACATTTGAAAGTGCGGACTTCAGACTATATACCAGATTTTTGTATCAGTGCAGTCATGTGGATATTATTGACAGTTTGATGCAAACAAGTCCCACACTAAAAAATAGGCTGACAACAACAAACTAACCATGCTCATTGTCTATGTTGTGGACACATCTTACTACACAGGAGCCTTTTAGATGTTCTATGATGTGACAATGACACTGTTAAACTATTTAAAATAATATATACAGAAATGGCATGAATAACATTTAGTGTCATATTTTAAAATAACCCAACAGATTGGATTTGGGATTCAGGTATTTGTTTGAGTTTGATATTGCAAAGCTTTTCAATGCAATGCTTGGTGCTGCGGGTTAGGGTTAGCACGTATAATGATTTAGACCTCAGAGGGTTAACAGAATGATTTTAACAAAAGGGTCAAAAGGGTAATTATATCTGTAAATAATCTGTAAATATATTAAAAAAAAATGTCTGTTTTATATGACATCATGCATGTTGGTTGTCCTTCTTAAACTAAACGTCTTTCAAAATACAGGATGAGGGTAAGGGGTTAACACCTATGACTTCTACCTCAGAGGGCTCAGAGATCGCTACCTATTACCACGTCTGTGACATGAGTAACAATGAATATTTAATTAAAGTTATCCATTTGGCCAGTGAACACTCTTCCTATTATTTATGCTCTTTTGGTCTGACAGCCCTTTGAAGTTAATTTGAAGACAGTGTATTTCAGGGACTCTTTTAAGTTTGGTTGGAGACTCTACAGTGCTCTGGCTCAGTATGGGCTCGAGCATCTGTCTCTTTGTGTTAATCGTGCAGTGGACTACCTACCTGTGTCTCCCTGCCTTCCATGCAGTGCGTGCTTTGATAAGAAACTTTGCCAGTGGGAAAGGAGAAGCACTTAATGAAATAAATATGATGTTCTTTGCTGTTAAAAACATCACTGGAAGCAGCAGATGCCAGAAACCACGCAGCATCCTTGCTTCACATTGAGTATTCGGCTTGTCTTTGATTAGCAGCCTGCAGCTAACAGCAGATTCCAATAAGAATCCTAAAAGCTTGTCTGTTGGACCTCTCATAGATTATCTATCAGCTCAGATTTTGGGAAATTCTGGCCTACGCTGACTTGGCACTATGATGAGCTGGATTAAAGGTGGAATAACACGGTGGACGTGTAACCGGCGTTTGTGTCGTTTCAGCTGTTTTTCTTGTCCGCAGTGCATGTGCTATCCTGCCAAGTAGATGTTTGCTTGGGGCCAAACAGATCCTGCTTCCATGGAGTCGTAAACCGAGCTAGTTTAAACTAAAGCATCATTTGGATGCAGCAATAGGTCTGCGCCTGCACAATGGAACTCAATTTCTGCCGGTTTCAGTGGTTTCATCATTTCCAAGCGAGTGGGGGAAACAGATCTCTCTCACCTCAGCACAGCGTGAAGTAAAGTGAGTGCTGCATCTTCGGTTTCGGACATTTACTGATAATAGGTGACACAGACACCTTCTATATGAGGCCAAAAGGTGTGCGGGGGCAGGGGGTTCAGGATGCTATTAGACATGCAGCCAGGACAGAGCAGAAATCCAGTTTCAGCTCTAAGACTTAAATATGCTGTTGGCCTCTCACAAGTTTGGTTTCCCAATTTTGGGGAACCCACTGGTAGAATCCAAAAAGGTGATTGCAGTAGGCAGCAATAATACTGAGCTAGGCAATGTGAGATGGATGAGCCAGAGGAACAAATAATTTGCACCAGTTCTCACCAGAATTGCCGTTTTGTTTCCTCACAGCATGTTAGAATAATTGAACTGAGCTTAAAACCCTTTTCATCCCAGGATAGCAATTTAAGCAGGAAAACAATTTCCAGCACTGCCACCGATTTATAAAAAGTACATTTAAAAAACAAATACGCACAAGGTGAACTGAGACAATCTTCTGGTTCTAATGACTTTAAATTAGTCTTGGAAGAAATGTGGAATTAAAATACACGACTGCTAATATAGCCCTAAAAATAATATTTTAGAAAAAATATTCTGGCAGCTTTTTCCACAATTTCAGAGTTTCTCATAAAGATGTTAATGAAAAGCAGATCATTATGATCATCATTACAAAGAATAATTGCTACCTCATGTTTCAAAGGGAACATTAAGGTGATGGTTGAACCTCAACCGGCAGCTCTGACTCATGTTTCTGTGCTTACTCAGCCAGTTTGGATAATTAAATTCTAAGCAAGGGACTGGAGCCCGGGATCAACTTATTAACATTCTGATTGTCTATGAATATGCATTACTGGTGTGCTATGTCCATCCCCGTGTCTGTTCCACTTTCCTCCGAGGCCATCGTCTCACTTCACTCTCTTCTGAAGAGCCATTATGTTTCCCACTGCAGAGGAGATAGATGCTTCATTATTAAACAGGCTGCCTTTGAAGTAGTTCGGATTGATCTGTCCACCCGCAATTTAAACAATCCTGCGTGTGTTAAGCAGAGGCGAGCGGCAAGGATCAATAGCTAAACACTTATAGTAATTTCATTTTTGACTTATAGCTCGGCGCATCGTGCATGCAGATCTGGCCGGCTTGAGCTGGAGTAACGGAGGAACACAGCCACTTAAACCACTCTCAGCCTCAGAATACTTTCACACAGAACACATGCTTGTTTTCAAAGTGCAACAACACTTTTATCTCTCACTGACTTTTAGGCTGTCTCATCTACTATTCAGTTCTCTCAGTGGAAATGTCTTAATGATGCAACTTTGGGAAAAGACGATAAATTTACAGACGGGTTACAAATGAAGAGGAGAAAGCTGAATAAAAAATGGAGAAACATAACACTGGATAAGTACGAACAAGGACCGAGCGTTGCCCCCCCGGTTGCGTGCATCAGAACAAAAACAAGCTTCTAAACCCCTTTGATACTACACAGCACTACATGTACACATTTTTGTACATGAAGTGGTTCAATCTATCGATCAGTATCTTAGAAAACATTTTAAATTATTACAGAATGGCAAACGTAGCATCTTACATTACCTATTACATCACTTTCTAGGTTGTGAAGATGCCAAAACATTGCAGTGATTTTAGCTGTACTACAGCAGGGATTAGGTAACATTTACCAATTATGTCTAACTTTATTTCAATAAAATATTGAAGTGCTTCTGGCTTTGTTTTGTGTTATGGAACAGCTGTGGTGCTATTGGTAACAAACTGTCAAGATCAACACAAATTTTAGCAAATAGCCATTAGCACCCACCTGTTACTTTAGGTACACCTTGCTACTACCAGGCTGGATGCCCCTGTTTCCATTTAGAAGTGCATTCATAGATAGATCACAGTGTTGGAAACATTCCTCGGAGGCTTTGGTCCATATTGACATGATAGCATCGCACGGTTGCTGCAGATTTGTTGGCTGCACATCCATGATGTGAATCATTCATTCCACAAAATCCCAAAGGTGCTCTATCAGATGGATCAATGCTTTCATGGTGTATGCGCCAAATTTCTACCCAACTGTTCAAATACTGCCCCATATTTAGGACCCATCGGACCAGGGAACATTTTTCCAGTTTTCTGTTTCTCTGACGAGGCCATGCAAATTATAGCTTCAGTTTCCTGTTCTTAGCTGACAGGACTGGCCCCCGGTGTGCTCCCATGCTTCAAAGTTGGGAAGGTGTGCATTCAGACGTCGTCTTCTTCATAGCTCGGTTGTATTGAGTTGTTATTTTTGAGCTACGGTTGCCTTCATATCAGCTTGAAGCAGTCTGGCCATTCTCCTCTGACAACTGACATCGTCGAGGCATTTTCTCCCAGAGAACTGCTGCTCACTGGATCTTTTTTTGTGTTTCAGACACAACCCCAGAGATGGTTGTGCAGAAAAATTCCACTAGATCAGCAGCTTCTGAAATACTCTGCCCAGTCCATCTATCACTAACAACCATGCCGTGTTCACCTTTCTTCCCCCATTTTTGATGCTCAGGTTGAAATCCAGCATGCCTGGATGTCTTGAATTGTTGCCATGTAATTGGCTGATTAGATATTTGCATTTGTGGGTTAAAAAAGGGTACTTAATTAAGCGGCCAGTACTCATAAGGGCACCTGCAGTCAAGTTCTAAAGATAATAAGTGTGTAATTACAGTAACCTGTTACTAAATAGCCACGCTCGATACTTTCAAACATTAGAATTTGACTGAATATGCAATAAGGCTGGTGACAAACCATTCCCACTAAGTGAAGTAGAACCATACTGGGAGCACAAATTAATTCTAGCATGTGGAATGACTTTAAACCCCTGAAATGCACTGCTGCTGCTGGAAACAAAGCCCAGCAATACTGCATTAAACAGGTGAATAAAGTCATGTGCAAAGAAAAAACAAAGGTCTTAAATTTAGATTTAGCTCACAGGTCCAAAACATATTCCAAAGTAAGGCAGTGGATTCATTTTAATATGCAGCCCAAACCAAAATTACACATCAAAGTCTTTACAGGTGTAGGGAAGTGGTACACACAGACTACACAGACTGACATATAGTTGCAAGAAATGTCTCGACTCAGTTTGTGCTAATGAAATAATAAAAAAAAAATCTGGGTTTTGGAGTTTGAGTGAGCTTAATCTGTTCCTCTGCTCTGCTTGAGGCTAGCAGCTCAAGGCTTCATTAGCTCCATAACACACAGAAATCCCAGATGGAGCCGTTGGTGGTTAAGTTGTGTTGAGAGTAATGCAGGCATGAGGTTTTTACAGAAAAAAACACATTTATGGTAAATGATTTAGGCTACATGTTCTTTGATACTGACCAGCTTTTTAATGAGACTGTCATGTCCAAGCTGGACTCTTCTCCAGTGCATCGTTTAGAGCTGTTTTGTCAAAGCATGAGGTTTCTCTTCATGTCTGTGCCCTGATGCTCTGAGTTAGCGAGAGGGAACTGTTACTCCTGCTCTTGATGTGTCAGTGAGCATGTTTTTTTAGTGATGCGCAAATCATGAACGAATCGTTCAATACTCGAGAATCACTTTACTGACTCATGAATCATGATTCACAAGCCCAACTGACTCACTGACTCATCCCTGTTGCTGTTAGCAGCAATGTATCTAGCTTATAATTAAAATTGTGGAGAAAAACACAACATCCAGTATCGTAACAAAAAAATTTCTGCTCTGAACTGGAAGAAAAAACCCTGAGTAGAAGCTCACATCAAGAAAATAGCTCCTCGGTTCACAGTAGCATCGCTCTGCTAACATGCTAACAGCACATTTGAGCTACTCACCCCCTCCCTTCCTGTGCTGAATCGTAAGCGTAAGCGAATCACTCAGGACTCACTAACCCCCTCCCTCCTGTGCTGAATCATAGAGCGAACGAATCACTCAGGACTCACTAACCCCCTCCCTCCTGTGCTGAATCGTAAGCGTAAGCGAATCACTCAGGACTCGCTCACCCCCTCCCTCCTGTGCTGAATCGTAAGCGAATCACTCACTCACTCACTCACTCACTCACTCACCCCCTCCCTCCTGGCTCACAGCTTCTTCTTCTTCTTGGTTGGCAACCAATGTTAAGGCGCATTACCGCCCCCTGGCTCACAGCTCAGTGGACATTTAGATGAGAAAATATATATTTAACACATTTAAGGAAAATACTAATAAAAAATAAAATAAAATAAAATAAAATAAAATAAAATAAATGTTTATTAAGCAATTTTGATAGGAAATTGCTTAATTTTAGAAATGTTTTTGCTCTTTTTTGCTCTATAAAATAGTTGTTTTCTTTTAGAATCATTCATCTTAGCAGTAGGATTTACATGAAAAGAGAAACAAATTAAGTTTGAGTGAAAATGTACATTTTTTGCACTCTCTGGTCAACTGACTCAGTGAATCAAATGACTCAAAAAACACGATTCACTTTGGTGAGTGACTCATTAAAACTCGATTCAGTAAAAAGAATCAAATTTACCATCACTAATGTTTATTGTTTGAACGTGCATGTTTTAACCCAAGCCATGACCGTTTAAGTGCAAAAATATAACCAATTAGCACCAAGAGCAAACTTGGCAGTTTTCAGATCAACAGTCTAACCATTTTGTTTTTGGAGCCTAAACCCAAGCAGCGAGTGGGAAAACTCAAAAGGTGAAAAACACAAATGTCCTACTGGGACAGGAACAGCGACCTCCTGGCAAACAAACTGCAACCTTGGTACTAGATTATCTGACTGTAAGAGTTTTTAGGAGTGTGCCTTGCTAGTAACCCTGAAAGTAAATATAGTGTATAGAGTCTCATGGCAATCTTACACACTGTCTGCAAGCTTTCCCAGCATATTGCAGCACTGCAGCCCTGGCTTTCTGAGAACAGGAAAGGATTAATCAAAACAGCCTCAGCAATATCTCATCAGTGATTAATTATATCTAACTCGGGCTCTCAAAATAATAGCCTACCTTGTTAATTTAGCAAGCACAATAGGGAACTGATACCTCCGTATTATTGCTTTTCATGGACACGCTCCCATTATTTTTATTTACAAGAGGGGGCTGAATGAGGATGCCCTGCCCTTTGGGCCAATAAATCCCATCATCTCTGTATGCAAAAAGTGAGGGAGTCAATAGGCTGTGTGCTGTTAGCTGTTGACTTGGTGATGAAATCAGAGAGGGGATTGTGCCATCCTCATCCTGACGACACTACAAGAAATAAGAGCAGCTCCTCGCGCAGTTAGGGTTTATTATATTGGCTTATTATAAGACATATTATATATTTGATTGCACGAGAAGCTGGCTAAAAAAAAGAAAAACATTTAAAAGTGTTTATGTGTCACACTGTCATGGCACACAGGGGTACGTGAACGTAACAGCAGTGATAAGAGATGGTGTCACCTCGCTGCTCCATTTCCCCTGCTTTTTTATTCAGATGTGATCACTTGTTGACAGAGAGGGGCTTAAAAATGTTCTTGCTGGATTGACACCAGCGGTTTTTTCCCTTTTTTTCCTTTCTTTTGCGCACTTCCCCCTCAGCACGCGGACAGTACAGGCTATGTGCCCGAGCGTGTCTTCCTCCCTCCTCCTGCCTGCCTCCCTGCATCTGACAGCGTCCCTCCCTCTTTCTCTCTCCTCCACCTCCCTCTCTCATTACGCCTTTCACCGGCAAAACTCCAACACACACATACACACACACATAAACACACAGACACACACGCCACCTTTCCCTTAAACCGGGAAATAAACACGAAGCGACGGCAGGAGCAGGACCGAACTCCCCCGGCCCGCACCATCCATGGTCCTCCCCTGGATGTCTGTCTGACAGGAGGGTATGTTGACTATCGTCATCTTTTTTTTTTAATTAGCACACTGTTGGTTTTTATTTGAATGTCGCGCTTTGCTGCTTCCTTTCTTTTCCACACGTAATTGTATGATCACGGCTTCTTGTTACGGTCTTTTTGTGCTGCAGTGGGGCGGGAGGGGACGGGGGCTTTTATCCAAGCTGCAGCTACTTCACGTAGAAGCGATCATTGTAGAAGGCGCACGGACTATGCCCGCTTGCCTGCGCCGTCCTCTGCCGAGGGATGAATAGCATTGTGGGAATGGAGCAGGGGCAGGAGCGAGTTGTTTGCGCCCGCTGGTATCAGAGCTGCAAGCCTGCAGCCAGGCAGCCCCTCCCTCCCTCTCTCTCTTATATGTACGTGATGTTTTCATCCTGAAGTTGAAAGTTGCTGCTTTAAGAACAAAATCGCCTTCTGTGTTTGTGTCTCAGCCTGTCAGGGCAAACTGGATCTTCTCTTGTTTAAGTCTGTCCGTTCTCAAATGCACCCATCAGCACTTATGCAACAGCCACCCTGACAAATGCACACACACACACACACACACACACACACACACACACACACACACACACACACACACACACAGAGGAGTTACTTGCACAATGTTGCCTCCCATCAACACCTCTGGTTTGCCCACACAAAGCAGTTATATTTAGCTTCCAAAACAAAGTGGAGGGGGTGTACAGTGCATTTCATGCTGTAAAATCCACAGTGAGTGATTCTGTCAGTGCTGTGGCCTGAAACAGTGACTTTAGTGAAAACTGTGAAGGCAGTTTGGCCGCAGAGGTGAACACTGAGGCTGGTCACGTTATGGAAGTGACCTCACCTTCGCCCCCCTGCCCTCTGGCTTTCACTAGTTATGTGGACTTGGTTGGAGAGTTGGAAGGACTTGCCTTCAGGATGCTTTAGTAGGAATCTTTCAGCATTTGCATGGCTTTCCCAATGACATTTGATAGCTTTGATGTTTCATGCCGATTGAGTTGTTAAGAGCTGATGCAAAGGGACATTTCCAAATGTTTATAACCTCTTCCTATTGATTTTGTCATCCTTAAATTTGTGCAAGTCAGACAGTCCCCTCGGCAGCGTTCTGGCCTGCTCCCTGCCCCCATACAGGTGTGCTTATGGCACTTTGTCAACACATTTCTTCAGGCCGCACATGCACCGTCAGCCTCAGCTGGCAGGCCTGCTGTCACACCGCATCTATGTCGTTAACATCAGACACACTCCTGCTCCTGCTGTGTCAGCCTTGCCTAATCAGCCTGCCAGCCAGCCTCCCTCCGAGCATCACCTGATGCTTCTTCTCCTCCTCCTTCTTCTTCTTTTCCTTCACCAAACACCCCCACGCCTCCTACCTGCAGGGGAGCCATTACCTCATCTCAGCACCAGTTTCTGCACTGCTAGCTCATCATTATTTTTGCATCAAATTGCGATCATACGAAGTTCAGACATGGGAAAGTGCTCCAAACTCAACGATTCTCTGTGGCTTGTCTTTTTTACTGTAGTGTACACACAAAGTTTCGCTACTGATGTGCACACGTTGGTGTTTGTGCGTGATGCCCAAGGGTACTGCTGGGATTTCACAGCCCAGCATGCTGCCTAACAACATTTGCAATTCAAATGAGTTTGTATGAGGCATCTGAAGCAGCCCTCCTCTCCTCTGTGTCTCTTTGGAGGCACTTGCGGATGAACTCAGCCATTTCTTATTTCAGTGTTACGTCTCTGTTGGAAAAAGAGGGCAGTTACTTGCTTCTCAGAGCCACAGAGGAGGAATATTTTAAAGTAGCCATCTTCCTTCAGCCGTGTTTTAGTTTGCATGTCCTTTAGCATTTGGTACAGGAACATGGAATGCTGCATAATTATGCAGGGTCACCCTGATGTTACAAACATTAATAAACAAGGCACCAAGGCTGTGTGGGTCTGTGTGCGTGCGTGCGTGTCCTGCACTCTGGCTGTCATTGCTGTTGGCCTAGCTAAATGTTTTTTGACCCGTCGTGTTTTTGTAGCTTGGCCAGTGTGGTCACGTCTCTTCCTGCCTGCTGAACTCCAGGGACCAATCCCAGACACACACACGCACACAGAAATGTATTTGCACTTCTGTGTTTGTGTAGACTACCCTGACCCCGACCCTACGCGTCTCATCTAAATGCCTCCTTCTCTAACCTTCAGTGTTATAATCTTCACAAGCATGGATGCATCAACCTTCAGTGTAACAGCATCGATATTTGCGGCTGTGATTCTTTGAGCTGTTCAGTGTTTGCATTCTGTAGATGCTTCTCTGTGTAGTTGTTTTCACCAATAGTGGGGCTGCATTCAAATTGCATTTCCCCTCCACAAGGGCGCACAATGTATGCATGCGCAAGACGTGATGTGGAAGACAAAAGTTTGTCTAGTCATAGATTACGGATCTGATCATTAGTTATCATTTTCCAACAATATCTTTATTGCGTTTCAAAATTACATACAGAAATTGGAGTACTTCCACAGCAAAGGAAACATCCAGGGCAGCTAAATCATTGTATAACAGTCAATCGCCCTCCCTTGCAAATCAGACACTTATAAGATGTTAGAGAGCAACATTTAAGTGGAAGTACAAACTATATGACCTGTAAATAATAACTTAGTCAAACAAAGGAAAAGGAAAACACAACCCCCCCCCCCCCAAAAAAAAAACATAATAATAATAATAATAATAATAAGAAGCTTCTCTATTTCCAAGGGTTGCTCAACATCAACTCGGTTACACTATTGTGCATGGTTCAAAGTTACAAACCAAATGTACAATTCACACAGCATTAAAGATCAAGTATAAAAGAGATTAATTTAGGAAACTGCAGAGGACCACCAACATTTACACCCCATCTGCCCCATCCACCATACTGCCAAGATCCATATTTCCCATATATTGCATAAAGGGACCCCAGATGTTTTGAAAAAGTGGTAGTTTCCCCTTGATAATGTAAGTAATTTTTTCCATAGGTAAAGTTGTGGACAATTCCTTAATCCAGTATTAGTTATCATTTAATAATAATAATGAATAATAATAATGGATTGCATTTATATAGCACTTTTCGGGGCCCTCAAAGCGCTTTACAATGCCACTATTCATTCACTCTCACATTCACACACTGGTGGAGGCAGCTACAGTTGTAGCCACAGCTGCCCTGGAGCAGACTGACAGAAGCGAGGCTGCCATATTGCACCATCGGCCCCTCTGGCCAACACCAGTAGGCGGTAGGTGAAGTGTCTTGCCCAAAGCCGGGGCTCGAACCGGCAACCTTCCAGTTACAGGACGAACTGCCAACTCTTTGAGCCATGCTTTACCACAAGCATGACTGTCATTATTAAAAAAAAAAAAAAGCTGCACAAAGAGTCGTCTCAGTCCTCATTTGGAGACATTTGTGCCTTTCTCATTATTTCTCATTATGAAAAGATTTGCTGCACCCACAAGTAAAAGCAAATAAGCTGAGATTGAAATGTAAAAGCATTGCTGTTGTGATTCATTATTACAAAATAATAAAGTTAATGAAAACAAAATATTCAAACCAGAAGCAGCAAATGGAAAGCGGTGCTAACTCTCCTACGTTTTCAGACATGGAGTACGTCAGATAGCTTCATGCTAGTGGTGCTTCCTATCAGTGAGTCTGCAAGGGTTCAAGTGATGCAAATTCCATCATCAGAGGATGTGTAAGATGTTCTATATAGAACCATGATTACAGTGTTTCAAGAGCGATATCGATAGTTAGCGATGTTATTTTTCTTTTACACACAAACATCAAAACACATTTTCCTAGCATTTATTTTGTGTAGTTATTTATTTACTAATTTATGCGCATTTACTGTGCTCGGATCAACTCGTTGTTGTTTGTAGGGAACAGGGAGTGCCCACTGGTGGACAAAATATGCAATGTCAACACTCAGAACATGGTTGAAGGGTGTTTCTTCAGTTTCTTCTTTGCGTTTTACATTTTCATTTATCAGTCACCCAGATCAGCAAATAGCTTTAATCAGATGATAATATCAACACCCCATAAATCAGTTGGGCGATAGTTCTCTTGAAGATTAAGAATGGTGAAAATGCCACGTATCCCTCAGAGTTTTATTAAGTGCAGTTTGATGTTTTCCTGCACAATTTCTGAACGTTGGTCTGACAGTTACTTTGTAACTACTTAGTTCAGAGCAGCTGTCAATCACTGCTGTCAGTCATGACAACATCAGATGCTTTATAATATCAAATAAATGATGCAAAGTAAAATTTGACATGAAGTATATAATAAGAAGCCCTTAATTTGCAGTGTTTTTGATTTGGATTCTATTGTGGAGAAAGTAGTCTGGCAGGAGCTCACGTGCAAGCTACAAATTATTGGTTGAAATGTGCTTTCGAGCAACAATGTTAAATGGGAAATAGTATGTGACAAATATTGAATCAGTAATGCAATCTTCCTCTTCAGTGAGTCTCTGTACTCCAACTCCAAGGTCGTGGACTGCAGCTGCCTCTCAGCGAGTGCACCATAGTGGCACATTAAGCCATTCCCCACCTGCTAGATTGAGTGAGTGGCCATGCAGCTCACAGCTGATCTCCAGGTCAGAGCGACATCTAGCATTCTCACGTCCACGGGTTATCAGACAGGAGAAGGATATCAAGGACCACCTGAATAGGTAAATGGTTAGTAGTGACTGAACTTTCAAAATAAGAGCACACAACTGTCTACTAGTGACTCTATAGTGTTGTTCTTTCAGACAGATGAAAGAAAAAAAGCCTAAAGGCTGCTAAAAAATCCAAGGAGAGCTCTATAATAACGTGAATCTGATATGTAAGAGATCATGTTTGGGGATTTATTTTCTCATGTCTCGTTGGCTCAATAGAGAGAGGTATTTATGACCTATAATACAACCAGCCAAAAGGGGCACAATCAAGATACTTTGGCTTTGCTACTGGGAGGCTGTCATTTTTGTCCAATCTCAAGCCTATGCTGACTAGAATGCTGACTACTTTCACATGCAAATCGAGCATAGCCTACACACCGTGTGTCTAATGCCTGATACCTGATAAGAGATGAGTAGTGCTGTGTTACTGATTGTGGGCTGATACAGCTGTAATTTTAGAGTTTCAGCAGTAGCTGCAGCACTCTGCAGATGTGTGTTTGTTTAGCCAATATGCACAGAGAGGGAATCTTTTCCTGTTTTACACAGTCTTTTGTCAGCTTTATTTGGGGAAAAAAAACAAAAGAGGATAACACAACATTACTGCCACTGAGTCTGACAACATAATTGCAGTGGTTGCGTGATTTGTTTTTTTAATGGGGATCGAATTAAGCCTCATCAGATTGTAGCGTCCACTGCAGTCCTGTCAGAATATTATTAGGGTTCAGACTGGAACATCATTGTTTCACAGTCTGTCTCGGGGTTGCCAGCAGCAATGTCGACACTTATTTGGTCGTCCCCCGTCTTTGTGTCATAGGTCTCATTTTAAGCCAGTTATATCCTGCTGCTGTCTGTCTGATCAAGGCAGCGTTTTTTAGCTTTCTACAGCTTCTAGCGATTTATTTCCTTCTTCCAGTTGCATCATTCTGTTGCCCTCAGATGTGAGAATAGAGAAGGAGGAGCTATTTCATGCTGTAAGACAGTTTTATGTCGCTCTTCTGTTTCCCACCTTCGGTCACATGTGTCCTCCCTCCCCGGCGATGAGAAGCATCACTTTGTCCTTCTAAAGGGGGTGGGGGGGGGGATTCTTAGCTTCACCCTGAGCAGCTGTGGCTCAGCTCGCCTCAGCCTCATGATTACAGTGACTCAGCAGGTTGTCCTTCTTTTTGCTCCTTTTCCTCCTCTTCTTTGCATACCCGCGCTCGTCTCCCTCGATCCCTCTTCGCTGCCGCCTCCCTTGAACAAATCCCCTGCCTCTGAAGGATGAGACTCATCATGTTGTTGTCTGGCTTTGATCTGGCTCACGATATCCCATAATGCTGCTTTTTCTTGCCTCCCCACAGTAAAGGAAAAATATATTTTACAGGCAAAGTTGGTTCATGTGGGGCGGTGAACAGCAGCCGCTTCTTTTCAGGTTGATTATTCCGCCTTCGCTGAGGTCTGCTGTGGAAATACTTTTATCCAGCTATTTTGGCCTCTTCCAAAAAACCAGGCCAGCAGCTATTGTTTCCTTTTGGCCGCTTCACCTAATTAGAGCCGTTGCATTCAACAGTTGTGGAGGAAGGCTAATTCCGCTGTTGATCTTTGTTCATTTCTCCCTGTGATTGCTGAGCGGGATCGTCTGAGTTTTCCATGTAAAAATCCGGTAAAACGAGGAAAAAATAGTCGGTGCCAAGGTCGATCTCTGTGCAAACTGTTAATAAATTCATAAATCAAGACCTAAAAAGAGGATTAGGCGAGATTAGGGTTGCAAAAAGTAAAAAAAGAATCACAACAATAGCCTGCTTACTGCTGCTTAGCAAAATACAGATGAGGCGATTTGCATAAAATAATTTTCGAGCATGATTAAGTTGCACGTTGCAGGTAAAGTAAGGCTGCATTTGGCCCAAGTGCTCAGTGATTAAAATGTTGCTGCTGCTGCTGCGTGGTTAACGAGATATACAGCTCAGCTAAGGACAGTAGGTACACTCTGATGTCTACATTATATTTCACTGGTAATTAAACTGAAGAGGATTGTGCACCAAATGCCTAGTGAAGCAGGTGGGTGTAGTCTGCAGGCAGGCTGTGTTTGGCTGTCTTCTTGCTGGATATCACCCAGTGGTCCTCCATGCTGGAAAATATGTTTACTGAGGGTCTTGCTGCTGCTGTTTGTTGCAGTGGTCTGTGGAGGAGTACAGTAGGCGCACATACGACTCCCACTGCCTTCGGGCCCATTGTGTGGCTTTTAAACTGGTCGGACAGGTCGGAAGGCAGATCCAGGCACAGTCATTACTCTGCACTGTGTACAGTCATGCTTGGTTACAGAGTGTGTGTTTACACTTCTCAGTTTATGCTGCGGAAACACGTGACACACTTGTGTGTGTTTTTCTGAGTTGTTCATACGTTTGTTGCACCGACTTGTTTGTGTTGCTGCGTTTGGAGCTTCGTGAAGGATCAACTGTACTGCGCTTGTACACACAGAGAAAATCTGTGGCAAAGCATGCGAGCTGTGTACTTATTCTTACATCAAATCCTATTCATGACGTCATCTTTTTTTATATCACAACCGAGAAACCTCTTCAGCTTCACATATTTTCTTCTGTCACAAATCCTTTTTTACCTAATGGACTTTTTGTAGAGTCCATTCGGTAGCTGTTTGGACTGTGTCGTGTGATTAATCATGCCAAATTATTGGTATTGGCTCATGTTAGTCCCGTTTAACCTCTCACGTCAATTGTAAACTGGCTAAATGTTTAGAAACGGTATCATGACAAGCTAAAACATTGACAAGCTAAAACTGTTTTTTGGCATGAATGATAAATATGTAACAAAAATATTAGTATCTGAATTGGCTATTGGCCAAATGCACTGCTTAAATGAAATGAAAGGATTTCATTTCATGTCAATCAGAGCCTATCATCAAGTTAGTTAACTTTCTGTGATATTGATCTGGTCAGTTAGCACGTGGCAGACGTGAAAGGAGCCGTGGAGAATGTTATGCTGCCTGTAACATCATTTAGCATGACCGGTGTGGTGTTGGGTCAGTGATGGTCAGGGGAGACCTTTTCAAAGGACAGACAGAGAGAAGTCTACAGTCTAGGCAATGGCACCCTGACTGCCATTAGGTCAGAATTTACACTGGTCCTGGGTTCCTTCTGGTGCACGACAATGCCCAGCCTATTGCAAGAACGTGCAGGCAGCTCTTAGAGGATGAAGGAATTGATACCATTGAATGAATAGACTGTGTAACTTTACTGACTTAGTCTGTGACTGAATCAGCACAATCTAACCCACAAGTAGTAACCTACCTACCAGGAGCCTGCTGGATGCTAAAAGGCTAAACAGCCCAGAATGTGACAATCATACGGTCAGATGGTGAGGTTTTCCTTTTTATTATTTCTTCTTGAACTTTCAATCAGAACTTTGAGCTATTAAACATGAAACTAAAGGCACCGAAGGACTCAGACTACTTGAAATTAGAACATCTTAACTTTCATCTGCAAAGGAAGACTTTGTGATAAAACGGAAAGCTATAAAACAACTCTAAATGGACCGTATGATTAAATTGTTTTGCCATCAGTCATTCTATATTTTACATTATTTTTGTCAGTTTGCTACAAAATGTGTAAACTTTGTATTTACGTTGCAAAGCGTACCATATTTTAAATTACTCAATGCATGAGTCACATCTTCCACGCAGCCGTCAGTAACAGTAACTTATGCACATAATAAAATGATCGGCTTTTAGACCTAAAATGTAGTTACCATGGAGAATCCATCACAGTGAGTTTTGTGACTGTGAGCTTAAGTATGACTGCCTTGTGGCATGCAGTGGGAATAAATGAATAGATAAGTGCAGTTTATATTGGCTGTACTGCGAAGCTGCACTGACGGATGTAGCAGACTCCTAGTAGGAAGTTGTGCAGATCTTCAGAGCAAATCCATTAAGAGTTTTGATTTTTTTTTAAAGCAAGAGTAAACACCATCCTACACTGAGACATGCAGGCACTTCATATGGTCTGTCTACTGCTTTCCTGACACATTTAAACAGGCAAGGATTTTGATCTCTTTGAAAAAAATTGCACAAAAAAGTTGACACACATTTTTTTAGTCACTTAAATACATAAAAAGGCAAAAAGACCAGTAACTACAGCAAAAGACACAAAAAGAAATCTCCAAAAGCCCTAAAACATGCCAGGATCTACATGTAACTCTTGCAGCAGTTGGTATCAAAGTGTAAACGACTGCTCAGATTTGATCTGTGTGGCGAGCCAGCAGTCATAGCTGTTCAAATGAAAGAAATCTCAAAACATAGAGTTGTTTGACCACAGTAATAATAGACTGTGTTTGCACAGAGGAAATACAGCTTTCCAGGAGAAGGAACTCATGATAACTGTGAAACATGGAGGTGGGAGCGGCCCAGTCAAACACTGGGAGCGAGATGCGATGAGCTATGCATCAGATCAGAAAGTGCTTAGACCTTTCAAAAGGAAGTTGATCCAGACCGCACTAACCCGTCGAGGAGTGGCTCTAAAAGAAGAAATGGAAGCTAATGGAAAGGCTCAAAGCCCTGATTAGAATTGATCATTGGGTGGAGACATACAGTAAAACCCTTAAACATCTGTGAACTGATAGAATTATACATGGAAAAAAGTTACAGGTTATGAAAAATTGTAGCTTTTTCTGATAAAGGGGGGTCAAGCGTATTGCTACTTTTTCCACAAAAGAATAAGATATGATATTAATTTGCTGTTGAATGACGTACAGAAAAGGACGTTTTCCTTATGACTGTTTTCAAGCACACCTTTACAGGTAGGTATTGTTTCAAAGAGGATCAAGTGTCTACTTGCACAACTGTGCTGAAAAAGTGGATACATTCTCCTTAAGTGTTGGCAGTGCTTACTTTGAGCTTTTTCTTTATCTCCCACCCACCTTTTTTTATACAGGTGAAACACGTTTCTGCACATACTGTGAGGATTTATGAGTCACAGTGTTCATTTTATGACTGCTTTACCTTCTCTTTGTATTCTGACATTACTTTGTAACCCAGTTGTTGATTAATTCAGTCCAGATGTTTAGTCTGAACTTTATTCTAGATTGTTATGTAACCAACAGAGAACTTAGACAATACCTATATAATAATATTCTGTAATGCCTTTAATATTTTATTCATAACAAGGTAATTGTATAGTTGAACATGTATAAAATTACATGCACTGATGTGAATGAAACAAAAATAAAAAAAGCTGGATGGGGTATTGTTGTCTATCGGGCAGCAGTACTGGAGGAGGAGAGTTAGCATAGCATGGAAAAATGCTAACAGCAAAGATATTTCACCTGTGCTGCACCGGGAGTTCTTCTTTGTCACATTTGATTTTTTTACTTCATCACAAACTGCTGTTTATCTGGTTGCAGCACAATGCCACCCCTCACTGAGCCTAGCGAGGTGTCATTGTGTTAAAAGGGAGTTTTTCCTTCCCACTTTCGCCAAGTGTTTTGCTCACATGGGGTCATCTGATTATTTTAGAATCTTTACCTTACAGTATAAATGCTTTATGGTAACTGTTGTTGTGATTTGGCAGTATATAAATAAAAATTGAATTGAAATTGAGGGCTGACATGCTTTCTCTCATTGTGTTCAATCTTATACTTGTCAGGAAACCTACATTTTTGGTTACAAGAAACGAGGAGGTAGCGTGACTGTAAATATCAGCAATGTGCACTAATGACTGTCACACTAAGCTAAAATGATAAAAGTTCTAATAAGTTTGTTGAATGACATGAATATACTTTTTCTTTATCTTGAGCCTGTTGTCATGTTTTGTGAAAAATTCACTAAAATTATATTCCTGCGTATACTTACATGCTACATTTTTTACTTTTGGTTTGAGTAAAGAAACACGAAACTGATGTCTCCATTCAGTCTCATCATTACAGTATAACTTATTAACACTGGTGTCGTACAGGAACAAGTCAATTTTTACTTAAAGATTCTTTAAGCTCAGGGTTAGCTTAATTAACTACCTAGTTAAGCTAATTTCTAGCTTTGAAGTTTTAGCTCTTAGTGAGGTAACTGTAAACTTCTTCTATTACTTCTGCCTGTCCAACATTGCTGATTGAGTGCATGTTCTTTAATGTAGTTTCCTGTCTTGTTCCTTGGTGTGCTAGTATGGCTCGCACTTCTTTAATATTGTTGTTGATTTATAATCAGCAGGCACTCCAGTCTGTAGCGGGCCCATCTCTGCAGCAGTTATCCGTGTCCGTCGGTGCCAAACTCAGAGTACAGCAACTACTCCTTGTCATTCTGTTCAACAAGCAGCAGCGTTTTGTAAAGGAAATGAAATGTTGTTGTATTTTAGGGTGGTCCACTCCTGCTTGAAACTGCTGTGCGTTGGCTTTTGATCACTCATGCATTTGTATCGTTATCTCTCCCTGCACAGCACTCTCACTTCTCTCCCCCACCTGCATTCATAAAGTTGTAAGGCTGTTCCTCAGTAATGGAAACCTCTCACTGTTTTGGCATCAGCAGCTCCCTCTGTGATAGTCAGAAAGTGTTTTTTATATAACTGGAGGCTTTTCTTTCATTCTTCCACAGTTTCAGAGCTTTTTGTTGTTGTTGTTTTTGCTGGCATAATGCGTTTGACTCTGCACGTACTGATCATTCATGGATTCTTTGTCATCCATCGATTTATTTTCCCTCTGTTGTTTTTATGTTGGCAGCGGTAATGAGGGGCTCGTTTATAATTGATGCTATGTTCTTTGTCCCTTTGGTAGCAGTTTTCATGCTGCAATCTCACCAGGCACTTCTATGCCAACAACACGCACAGCCCTGCCAAAAACTCCGGTGTACAGATTAAGACGATTGGTGTTGGCTTTCAGCTGCCATTTAGCAAACCACACTCTATTGTCTGCAAAGTAGCAGTCTTTAGCAAAAGGATGATTCTGGCTAAAAAAGTTTTAAAGACAAGTCTAAAATGTGTGCCTGTATCTCTGTGCCTGTCCCTGTCTATACTTAAACAAATAGCACTGAGCGCCTTGTTCAGCATCTTTACAAACCTTCTGACACTGACACCAATAACAGAGAGGAGTCCTGTAGTTTCCTTTCAGCCTTAAGACTGATCCTAATAAGGAGATGAATGGCTCTATACAAACAGTAGAGTTGAGCTGGGGACTGGATGTATGCCCACTGGTTCTCGCTTTTTCTGGGTGAAATTCCTTTTTCAGTCCCTGCTGATCTTGTGGCCCTCCACTGAAATGGTCACTGCTCAGTGTAAGTGTGAACAGAGGGGAAAGCTCCCGTAGCACCTGGGCTGGACAAGGTTAACAACCCGAACAGTGCACATGAGGGAGTTGTACGAACAGAGAGGAAGTGCTCAAACAGGTGACCATGGCACAGTATCATCCCTGCAGGTGTTTCTTGCAGATAGACTGATGGGATTGATTGAACAATCATTTTCAGGACTTGTTAAGTTTGTTAAATACAGTATTAGTATTTGTGGCAGTACTTAGAAGTCATCATTGTCCACAGTGTAAAAAATGGGCCATAAGGATCATCTATAATGCTGTTTATTGATCATACAAATTCACTATTGTTAAAATCAAAAATATTCAAATTCACTAATGTGGTTCATTTTTGTACCACAAAAATTATGTATAAAAGAATAAAGAACCCACTTTCCAACAATATTCTTAAATCATTTTCTAAAAGTGATGGGGAATACAATTTAAGGGGGGACATATTTGAAACATCCCTGTATCTGTACAAAACTAAGTTTTTCCATCACATACATATATATACATACCCTTTTTGGAATTGTATATTTAAAGAAAGTATAGTATAGTATACAAATCAATGAACTGTCTTTCTGGATAGCGCAAGATTGTATTAGATAGAATAAAGTTAAGATGAATGCTCGGCTCATGGCAAAGAGAGATGCCAGTTTTGCTGAAAAGCACAAACCACATTGTGTTTGTTTACGTTAGAAAATATATTTTTCAAGTTCTAATGACTCTCTCTTTAGATTACCTAATGTTGCACAGTTCCACAGGGAATATGTAGCATGTCATTTCCTAACGGACTAACACTGCACAGGGATTTGATTTCATGGCTTAAAATTAAAAAGGGTAAAATTAATCAATTAAACCATACCTCCCACTCCTTTGAAAGGTTTGTTTTGCCAGCTGATATCAGTACTGATAACTAACTCTATTTAGAAATGTGAGATAAGAAAGTAAAAATGCTGTTTTTAAATAGTTTTACAGTCTTAAGTAATCTTAAGTAATCCTCCACAGTACAGTTAGTTCTGTGCTTAACCCTCTGCCCCCTGCTTTATCTATCCTGCACTGTATGACACCTTCCCTAAAATTGTTTTTTTGATAAGATCTCCCCTCTTAGAATTAAGGCCACTTTTTGCAATAATGACCCATCCTGTACTGGACCACTCTGAGCCTGTCTCACTTTCAGTCCTAAGTAATATCTTTATAAGTCAACAACTATTACGTATAAATCAGATAAGTTTTCCTCTCATCTGTTTTAACAGGTTTCTACATAAGAGGGTCATCAATTTGAACAATTATAAATACTTGTTTAGTGACAGGGACAGTGCCAGCCTACTCTCTCAACATGCAACAGTCCTCTCATAAGGACAACACATTTTGACCTTATAGAGCCATCATATTTTACCCAGCTCTTTCTTTCTAAAGTACTGGACAAAATCTGGGACTCCCCACCATTTGACCTTAGAACTGAAGAAGCTTCTCGGATGAGAGGTGAAACGTCTTCAAGCAACTTAAAGAAGTCCAGACGCTTTTCTTTGCAAGCTCCTTTTGACTACGATGACCTGGATGACTGAGAACCTTCACAGACATACTGGACAAAATGTTTACCTGCAGCTGCAGACTTTCTTATATAAAAACAATATTTTTGAGATTTTTCAGTCTGGTTTTAAATTTCATCACAGCACAGGATCAACTCTTTTAAGAATTTTCAAAGACCTTGCGTGAGTCATTGACTCTGTTGTCCTCATACTTCTGGATGTCACTTGGTTTATTTAGTACAGTGGAGCACAAATCAGCCTTGAGTGATGTAATTGTATTTCTGCCATTACTTGGTTCAAGTCTTACCTTACTCATGGCTCCTTTTTGTCAGCATTCACATCTACTCTCCTAACAGCACCTTCTCCTTAACCTGCGGTGTACCTCAAGGTTTAATTCTGGGCCAGTTTTGTTTTCACTGTATAAACTATCATTTTGGACTATATTCAAAAAACGTTGTGTTGCTTACAACTTTTATGCTACCTGCCACTTAAACCAGACACCAGCTTCTCAGGCAGGTTGTTAAACTGTTGTTCAGCTGAGGTTAAAACTTGGCTCTCACAATGTATCCTTAACATGTATCAAAACAAAAATGAAGTTTTAGTGATTCAGGTCAGACAGTTAGTTGTACCAAAACTCAAATCTTATTTTTAACATTTTAAACCTCAGGTAAAGAGTATCAGTGTTCTTTTTAATTCCTTTTGAAAAATTTGACTTAAAGATCAAATCAGTTACTACAGTCTTTCAGGTTTTTGTCTGTTAACAACCTTGGAAAAGTCATTCATGCTTTTATTAACTTACTGCAATTTGTTAAATGTTGGACTGAGCAAAGCACTAATATTACGCTTACAGTTGATTCAAAATGCTGAATGGTGCATGGAAGCATGATCATAGTTTGCCTGTACTTAAATCATTACACTGACTCTTTATGAAGTATAGGATCGATTTGAAAATGTTGTTGATCACATGTATGGGCTTGCTCTGGTCTATCCATCATTGTATTCCTATTTTCAGTCCTATGAAAAAAATTCCAGGCATCCTCAGTTGCAGTTCCAAACCTCTGGAATTCCTTCACTCTTCACATTAGGTTATCTACCTTTGCTATCAGTATTCAGAGCCCTCACTGGCCTTTTCAGTTTCTATTTCACTCTCTGTGTCATTTTCCCCAGTGTATTTTTTGTTTCACTTTTAAAATATTTTTTACATTATTACTTTTATTGGTAGTGCATTATTTGTTAAATGATGATGATGATGATGTGCAGCACTTTGGTCAATAACTGTTGTGTTGAATTTTGCTATATAAACACATTTATCGACTTGACAACCACAAAGTACGTAGTTCTCGTAATGGACAGGAATACAATATAGTCCTAGTGGATTTTGTTACAGATTGTCAGTGTAGCAGCAGGGGATTGGCACTGACTGAAATGCTGTTAGTACGAATGAATATTATGTGTGAAGGAAAATAGAGAAGGAAAAAAAAAAATATATATAGGATGTGTAAAGATGCCCCTGAGACAATCCAGCACATAACAGCAGGGTGCAAGATGCTAGCTGGCAGGGCATACATGGAACGCCATAACCAAGTAACCGGCATAGTGTACAGGAACATCTGTGCCGAGTATAACCTGGAAGTCCCAAGGTCAAAATGGGAGACGCCTCCAAGGGTGGTGGAGAATGACCGAGCTAAGATCCTGTGGGTACACAAGATACAGATGGACAACATAATGGTGGACGGCCGTAGTGATCGATGTAGCGGTTCCAAATGACACCAACATCAGGAAGAAGGAACACGAGAAGCTGGAGAAATACCAAGGGCTCAGAGAAGAGCTCGAGAAGATGTGGAGGGTGAAGGTAACGGTGGTCCCCGTGGTAATCGGAGCACTACGTGTAGTGACTCCCAAGCTAGGCGAGTGGCTTGAGCAGATCCCGGGAACAACATCGGAGATCTTTGTCCAGAAGAGCGCAGTCCTAGGAACAGCTAAGATACTGCGCAGGACCCTCAAGCTCCCAGGCCTCTGGTAGAAGCCCCGAGCTTGAAGGATAGACCGCCCGCAGGAGCGAGCGGGAAATTTTATTTTTGTTAATATTTGTTGATTATTTTGCAATTGAAGCCACATTTCAGCTGCAGAGAGAGAAACATTTCAGTGCTTCATTCTCAGACTAAATGGTTCCTCAATCCTCCAGACTAAGTTTGACGCAGGAAAGGAGCATCAGTGTTTTTCAGATAAGGTATGTTTCTTCTACGTTTTTGTTAAAGCTGGCAGGTGTTTTATTCGAACTTCCACTTGCTTGCAAATGTGGAAAAAGATAAGAAGAGAAGAAGAAAAAGAGGAAGCGGTGGAAATTGTTAGTGTAGAGGAATATGAAATTTGAAAACAATAAAAATTCAGAGCAATTTATTGCTCTGAACTGAGTGCTCACTCCACACATGAGTGCTCACTGTGGTTTGCATGTTGCATAACAGATGTGGGAGTGAAGCAGTGCACCGTCACAACATTGCTAGAATTATATGTGTTTTTTTGTTCCTTGGTAGCAGGCGGTGTTGCTTTTTACCAGCATATCCACATATTTAGTCCCTTACTTGTTTACAATGAGAACAAATCAGGCGTGACTTTTTTTCCTCCAAAATATAAAATTACTCTCCCCCACAGGGCAGGCTTTACTCAGAATGAAACTCCTTGGAGCTGATCGGGAAACAGCAGCAAACAACGTAAATCGAGGGTTTAATTCAATCTGACACCTCTTATTAACAGCTTCTTTCAGCTTTGACGGAGCAGCCCAGGCTAATGTTTGTTTAGCGATTTGGACAGCATTTAAGGCTGATAAGTCAGTGCTTCTGGTCACTTACTGTTTTTGGACACTTACTGTTTTGGGAGCTGCTTGATAAGGCTTATTCCGTGTCTGGAGAACTGCTGCTAACCATTAGTCAAGTTAATTCTACTTTGCTTGTTAACAGCGAGTTGACAGCATCCTGATTTGAGCCACTAGCTGTCTGTCAGTGTCACTGATTCGTTTTCAAGCCTGTAGCCTGTAGTTTCAGGAGCTTTTCTCAAGAAGCGGGTCATCATTCACCAGCAGAAGTAGCTTAGTTTCCCAAACCGTGGAATTAGTGTGACAACAAGCTTGGACTATCACTCACACCTCTGAAGAAATACAGAAAAATATGATCAATTTATCTACAAAATGTATTTTTACACTTGTATATCAAGTTTCTTCACCACTAATGGGGGAGGTATGGCAGAAACATCATAAATGTGGAAAGCACAGCAATCTTCCTCAGCTTATTAATACACCAACTACACACATGTGCAAAACCTTTTCCACCAAAGAGCCGTAGTTTCTTCCACCTATAAAAGTATGGGGCTAATCCCGTTGTGCCCTCGTTTAGTATCCTCTCAAACATGAATGCATAACTAAGAGCAAGTTGGATTTATTAGCATAAATGAGGAAATAGTACATCGTGCTCTGTCCAGCTGCAGCATTTTGATTAATTGCCATTAATTATGATTGCTTATGATTAATTACCAATAAATAAAATTACAGTTACAATGAATTACAATTTGGAAGTCAAAAGAATGAGATGAGGTTACTGCCCATTAACTTTTCAGCAATGTGCTTAACGAACTATTAAGCAATTTAAATATCACACCACGGTGTAAAAAAGGATCATATTGTGTCGTTTCCCACAGAATTAGACCGTATTTGTCTCTGCAGTGTGAAAGGAGGGCCTTCAATATTTTCTTGAACAGCCTGCACTTATATATGGAACGCCATAACCAAGTGGCTGGCATAGTATACAGGAACATCTATGCCGAGTTTGGCTTGGAAGTCCGGATGTCAAAATGGGACACAGACACTGGCATGGTTGAGAATGACTGAACTGTGATCCTGTGGGATCTCTACATACAGGCTGACTAACTGGTGATGGCTAACCAACCAGACATAATATTGGTGGACAAGCAGAGGAAGATGGCTGTAGTGATACATGTAGCTATACAAAGCAATAGCAGCATCATGAAGAAGGAAAACATGAAGCTGGAGGAATACCAACGGCTGAGAGAACAGCTTGAGAAGATGTGGAGGGTAAAGGAAACAGTGGTGGACTGGGGGGACTGACCCCGAAACTGGGCAAGTGGCTCCAGCAGATCCCAGGAACAACATCCAAGATCTCTGTCCAGAAGATACAGCGCAGGACCCTCAAGCTCCCAGGTCTCTGATAGAGGACCTGAGCTTCACAGATAGCCGCTAGAAAACATGTTCTCATCCCAACGTGTAACATACCGACGAATGTGATGCGTTTGGAGGCGCGAGATCTGGTTGGAATGAATCTATAAATGTGTCTCACATTCTGATCCTGAATCACTTTGGAAAACACTTTGGTTATGGTTAAGGTTAAGGTTAGGGTTAGGGCTGGAATGTATGGCTGGAGCCTCTGCTCCAAGTGTGTGTTACTGACGTGAGCAGCATTATATGGGATTCAATAAAACCCAGAGTGTTTCATAAGGACGTGGAAGGGTACTTTCTGCATTACTATGAGGCGCCTAGGGGCGTGACAAATCGTCGCTATGTTACGTGTTGGGAATGATAATGCTCTGCGCTAGCAGGGCGAATTGATTATCAAAGATAACCCAAGTAAATACGATGGAGTTTTAAAATAATAATTTAATTTCTTAAGGGAAAAAAGATGATCTAAACCTAGTTGTGAAAAAAATAATTGTCCCCTAAACGCAATACTTATTTGCGCAGTTCTTGTGCCACCCTTGGCAGCAAGAACTACTGTCAAGCTTTTTCTACAGCTAGCACTAGGTCTTGTGTGAATACACACAAACACACACTCACACACACCTATATATTTGGCTGTTACGAAGCTAAATTCTTGCACTAGATTCTTCATGCAGATGCCAGTTTCATCACCTAGTGCTCATATTGCTAAACTCATATATCAGTCTGGGTGTACAGCACAGCAGGCCAGTTGTATTTTCATTTTTGGTTAAAGTTTTACAATATGTGATTAATGAGACATATGTCTTTATCAAATATATGGGGCTGTATATAGTTAAGTGTTTTTTCTTGTAAAATAAGGGTCTAATCCAGGCGTGCGCAATCTCAGTCCACGAGGGCCGGTGTCCCTGCAGGTTTTAGATGTGTCCTGAACCAACACAGCAGATTTAAATGGCTAAATTAGCTCCTCAACATGTCTTGAGGTTCTCCAGAGGCCTGGTAACGAACTAATCATGTGATTCAGGTGTGTTGACCCAAGGTGAGATCTAAAACCTGCAGGGACACCGGCCCTCGTGGACTGAGATTGCCCATCCCTGGTCTAATCTCCAGACGGTGTTGTTGCTGTTCCATCCGCCTCCACATAGTTTTAGCTCAGATTTTCTGTGTTGCTATTAGAATGTTTAAAAAGATAAACAAGTTTCCAAAACAAGGGGGAAAAAGGCAGAGTGCTGTCTGGATGACATTTCAGAGCGATCGATACACCCTCACTGTGGTTGCAGCCACATGCACAATAACAAATGTACATGGGTGGTTATAGCAGGGCAGGGCCATCATCATTCACTCTTCTGTGTTGCTTTGTGTCATCACTTAATCCCTCAGCGCTCTGCCTGAAAACTCGATTCATAATTCATATTTATTACATCAACATTTTGAATATTTCATGTCTCAAGTGCCATTTTTTTCTTTCATTGAAGAAATCTTTCTTGGCTCGAAGTGTTCATATTTAATTTGACTCTTGAAGCATCAGGAAAAATGTACCATCAGAGAGGCTGGATGAAACGGCGACGGATTTTTATCAGGAAGTCTGACAAGGATCTGTGTTTGTGTAACTCTAATTCATATTCACGTCCAGTCATCATGCTGCAGCGGGAATAGATGCGCTAATTCAGAGAATGAGCAGCAAGTTGACTCAACCGGGACATTCAGTCCGATTACAGTGATCGTATACTTTTACTTTTCTTCAACTCACCCTGTTGGCTGCTCTTTTTTCATTTTTCATGCCCTGGTGTCAGAGGTTAATAGAGCCTGTCCTTCTACTGTGTTCTATCATACCAGCTCCTTTACTGCTAGTAAACTGTTCATGTCTCTGCCTGTTGTTGACCAACCTTTTCATTTTCCCCCAGCCGAGATAGTTACACTAAGATTACCTATTTCTTGTGTTTTGAAGAACTTCTATTAAAGTCACAAGCAAAATGATCTACACGTCATTGCATTCAATGCAAGTTTTAAGCATTTATTTGAACAACAGCACAGTATTACACAGTCAGTGCCTGGGACCATGCTCGAAGGTTGGGCCGGCTGATATGATTTGTCTAAGCTTAACACGTTCATGCTGAAGTCCTGAGACTGAGGAGAAACCGCTGGTGGTCCAGCCGAGGACGCTGCTCACAGCAAAGCACGGACGGTGGAAGGTGGAGTCGAACATTTTCTCTCCTGTTCAGTTGATGTTGTGAAAGTTGCAGTTTTTGCACACTTTTTTGAGTTCACAAGGAATTTTCTTTGCTAAACTGAGTCTAACAAGTTCCATGAGCAGTGTTGTATAAATAATAGGTGGGCAAACGGGATGTAGGCATAGCTGTAGCCTTGGGGTAAGGAAAGTACACTTTACCAAATTGAGGCTAGATGCTGGCATCGCTTCTCTCTAAGCTTACTTCTTTTTTTTTTTCTTTTTTTTTTTTGGTATATTATGCTTCAGAAGCAGGAAGACGATGTGTGTGCAGTCTGAGCCATCAGAGTTTATAGTGTATCGTCAAAGACTCACGAACACAGCGAAAAGAAGACGAGAGCAGCAGCTGACTTCAAAGGCTGGCTGTAGGCTGCCCACCGGATCAGAAACAGGAGTTAGGAGAGTATCCCCATGTTTCCATTTGCTGTACTTTTTATTTTGATTGGGTGCAACAGTGACATTTGGATGAGCTGAGACCACCCGTGCCGATAGCTACTTCACTTCTGGATTCAAACCTCTTATCCTTTTAAAGATATGTTCCAACTATCAACATAAAGGCTTTTCTTAATCCTGTAACGCCAAATGTATCATATTTGATTCATGAGTTTTTGTGAGTTTTAGAGACCTCTACATCATTTTTTTTCTGCTGAAGAACAACACACTAGATTTTTTACAACTTATTTTTTATTATTTTGCCAGAAGGTTCAATAAACACTCCAGTTTAAAAAGAAATTAGAATTTTCCGTCAACTCTTTCATGGTTTAGGCTTTACAGGTTAAGCGATCTTTGTCTTTCAGAAAAGAAAAACAAGTTCAAACACACACGATGAGATAACTGTGTTTACAGAAATACAATTGATATTGAGATTTAAAGTTGGCAGTGCTATTGGACTGCATTAACTGGAAATTGCCTAATGCAGGAAGTCAGATAGGATTTTCTTAAAGATTTGGTCATTTCTAGGTGTGGCTACGTTCGAGCTGTTGTAATCCTGATAATTCTTGGCGCAGATATAGCCCACTCTAACCCCACCTTAATATTGGCTATGCATGCAGATTGTGCCTCACCCATCAGCCAGTCTAACCTTTTAGCCCAGTGCGCCTTTTCCACAATTAACATGCAAGAAGCCACACACAAAGTGTCAGAAACGAGCTGTGAAATATTAAACGTTCCACTCAGCCACACCACCCCGTCTAATGCTGATCCAGGTTTGATTCCTGTGAGTTTTGGCTCTGTGTGGTCATTTGAAAGCAAATGGAATCTCTTTGCTGTTGAAAGACCCAACGGGCTTTGTGCCAATGCATCTGTGTGGCCTTTGGCCAGTCGTGGCCCCGTTCAAGATGGCAACATTATGTCATTGAGAATTTGAACAACAAATTAAATGGCTCCAGTCTGATCTGGATGGGCGATGTGGCATTTCACTTGGATCAAAGCAGCTTTCCTCTGGTCACAGCGCCATGGACTGTTTTCAGATGGAACGCTGAAGATGAATGAGCTCAGCGGGGCATCCACCTCTTTGCGTGTTGGCCCATGTACATCATTTATTCCCTTATCATTGCTCGTCATGCCCACATTCATAATTTACACTTATTATACTTTCAGATTTTTCATATTTCATGGTTGAGGGTGATTATCCATTTTTCAACAACCCCTGTCCACCGCAGCTTTGTTGTGTTTGTATGAATATTTAATGTCTAGAGATGGAGAGTACATGGCTGCAGCACATTAAATATTGTCATCAGATGATTGGTGATAGAAGGAAATTGCAGCATTCGATTAGTGCTGATCTGCTCTGCTCCTGCCTTTGAGCGGTGTTCAGTGCAAAATTAAGGATGAGCCATTCATCTAATTCAAATAATTATATCTTCAAATTTCTTGCTTCAGAAGTTCTGCAGAAAGTCTCTCTCCGTGTGTGTGGCTGCAAGAATGTGCCGGCAAAGATTATTGCTCTCCAAAATTGTTTTTCTTTCCCATTTTTTGGAGAACTTGAACTGCCTCTCTTTCAGATTGATAATGATGCAAATTGAAAGAATATATAATTGATTTAAAATTCATTTTCTGAAACCCAAAAGCGAGTAATGGGCTGTGAAAGCTTTTCAGTTCTGGAAATAACTTGAATGTAAAATAGAAAATATTTGAGTTGCTAGGGGTTCACATTATTTAACAACTGAGCTATGATGTCAGGAGGACAAGATTAGCATGTTTTTCATATCTCCTAAATCAGCTTTGATTCTTTGGACCAAGAATCCTCCTCATACCCGCACTTCTCTCTGGCAATATGCCGTCTCTGGCAGGTTTGTAAAATAAATGAAAGTTGACTGAAACTGGACTTGACAGACCTTGACTGACTGTGAGTGCCCCCAACACTTCATTCAATATGTAGCTCATATTATCTTGCCACATCCACTTTAAAGCATCACACCTACTAGGAGTGTAAAGCATATGGAGATACTGACATTAAGGCACTGCTGTCTCAATAAACAAACAGTTAGTCTTCCTAAAGGGAAAAGGAGCAAATAAAGGAGTTATTATATAAGAAGGTGGCTCAATGCCTGACAGCTGTGTATAATATATGTGGTAGGTGGATCTGTTTGCTTGTTATAATAGGGATGTAGGCAAGCATAGTTTTTAACTTTTCTTGGCTTACAGTGAAAAGAGTTTGTATTGCATGTAGTCCTAATTCTTAGGGTTTGTTATGTTAGTATTGCATTATATGGTTGGCTTACCTGCTCAAAGAGTGGGTCTGAGAAGGTAAGCTGACCCAAGGCCATCTAGAAGTTTACTTTTTGTACAGGAGACTACAAGGAACGGAGAAATGAGTGCCATTTATACATATGTTACGGGCCCCAGGAATCGTGCCACAATAACAAAGGTGAAACCACACATTTTGGGTGTGCCACATATTGAGAACATGGGGTAGAAGGATCAGTGACACAGATAACAGTAGCAAAAGCTCAGTAGCGCAAGAGTCCAGTCAGGTAACAAGATCAGGGTTTGCACATAGCAGAGTAAAACAAGGGGTGATTGGCTCTGCCGTGTCAATCTTCTGCACTGGAATGTGCAGATGTGCTGTTCATGTCTCTCTGAAATGAGCATCAGTAAAGCTGTAACGCTGTGAAACAATACACATGTGTTAGTATAACCTGTGTCACAACCCGGCTCAAAGGATGTGACAAGTAAGTAGGAGACCACACAGGTTTTTAAGGCTGAAAGATATTTTAATGAAATATAAAGTAAAGAAACTCAAACACAGGTTAAATGATACAACAGCCATAAATGAACATAACCAAAGGAGCACAATGAGCTCCAGATGAAGAGAGGTTCAGTCAAGGTGGTTTTATATACTGGGACTGGCCTTCTCGGGTGTGCTCTGTCTATAATTGGGTCAGCTCCACCTACCACATACCTGAAAGACACAGGCAACAAGAACGCCGGCCCACTGGCTGTCACACCTGCAAGGGATCAATGACCACTGAAAATCAAGTAATGCAGATCTTTCATTTGTTTATTTAGACAGAGGCATCAGAATAACCTTAAGTTTGCTGCCAAGTTATTTAAAACTTGCTATGGTTGCTATGGAGGGCTTAGTCAGTCGTGTTCATGGAAGTATTATTTCAAGTTGATTTGCAGAAAGAGCTCGACAGCGATTGCCCAGTTTTTTAAGAACTTCGACTCCAGAAGTGAATTTTGTGTTAATTTCTTTTCATTGAATTTTCAGAAGAGTCTTCTATAAAGAGTTTTAAACCTTGAACCGAGCCAACCAGCTACGACGTAAAAGATTTGATGGGGATCAAAAAAAATTAAAGGAAAACAAAATAAGGGCAAAGGTGAGGACAGTATACATCGCAGCAATTCCCTACCTTCTCTAATTAATTCCTTTTTATTATTATAGTGTTGTCTAATAATTCAGTTTCTATTGTGTGTGTGTAGTGAAATATAGCTTATTGTAATTGTCAATTGTACAATGAGAAAAGCCAGTTTTTGTCACATTTATGCTAAGTATACATACACTCTGTATGCCAGTAGCTTCTTTAACAGCCCATGCTGTCTAAACAGTGTGAAAACATTGCCTATGTCATTGTAGGTTTAGGCAAAGGCGTTCAGTATAATTCATCCTGAAACTGAAATGAGCACCAAGCAGGCAAAGAAAACATAGTTTGCCTTCCAAGTAAAAGTTGCATCTTTTGAAACCTGCGGCTTGTTGCAAAATAAACTCACAAACGTCAGTATGAAAGTAGGAAAATACCCCCAGAACTGGCATTTTCCCATTATAAAACTGCAAAGACCATATTTGTCAGTCTGTCCTAATGCAGATGTTGGGTTGATGAACTAGTGAGCAGACTCTCAGGTTCTGTGCCGTCTCAGAGTTTTTGTAGAAGTAAATGAGTTGCGTCTTTGATGTGGCAGTCCATACAATATCATAATACTCGGTCCTTGACAGTTTTCCCTTGGACACCCATTTCGGTTCCCAATTTTGTTTGCGGTAAGGGCTTTTGCAATTTAGCCTGTAATTTACACATTTTTTTGATATTCAAATGAAAGCAGGAGAGCGGGCCAGCTCGCTTGTGGAAGAGGAAATGTGTTCTGGTCCCTCAGCTGAAGCTGTTTATGCAGCACGAGCGGTGAACTGAATCATCAAGAATCAACTTTTAACAAATTTGGTGTCAATGTCCAGCCCTAAATATGACAGACTTCTTAATAAAAAAAAGACTCCTGAAAAGTCAATTTAGTCCTTAAATTAAAGTTACTACCAAATGACTGTGATTTAAAAGGGATCAAGTTGCACTTGATTTGTTTTGAGAATATTCCATCCAGCTTTTGTCTCTCAGCATTCATCCATCCTCTCCTTTTCCCCCCCACGTCATCCATACCCTCTCTGGCCATCATGCCTCTTTAGTTAAAGCTCCAAACTTCCGCGACTCTTGTATTGGTCTTATGTGAGTATCTTGACCAGACTTTCAGGGAGCATTGATTAAAGAGGGTGACAGGTTATTAGCCATCTCTTTTGTTTACTCATCTGAGCAGTCTTCAGCCAAAGTCGAATGTAGGAAGCAGAGCACAGATTAATGTTAGATTTGAAGAGGCTTTTTATCACAGGCTTGTGCCACTGACTCATCCGTCATACTTATTTGATAGAATCTCAATTTAGCCGTCTTCTCAAGGTTATTACAATACCTCTTCAGCGGGTGTGCAAAATTGTCGTCAACATCTAAAACCGCATCAGATTGTCCACGGTGCCATCCTTCATGTGTCAGAGCTGTTTATCGCAGTGAGTCCACTGAGGGTGTGTGACTGATTTTATCTGTCAGCTAAAAAAAAGTTTTGACCCCAAGGATGAATCTGTCCTCTGGATTTGACCCATTCTCAATTCTTAGGAGCAAATACAGGCGGTCTTTACTGGCAGGGGATTGACTCTAATTTAGTGCCCAAGCCAACAGCGATGGCAAGATATTGTTAATATAGGACATGTATGACTTTTTGTGTGGGAGGAAACCAGGCCAGCCAGAGGACACCCACAAATAAACATCAATTTCAGGCCAATTCCACACAAGAGCATGTCTGAAATGTTAACCCAGGCAGCTCTAATAATTTACCGCTTTACCGTGGTGCTGCCAGGCTAATGCATTTAATCTTAGTGTTTCTAAATCTGACAATTGTTACAGCAGATAGATAATAAGAATGATGCAAGGAGATGTAATAACATCATTCTGACTCCACTAACAGCAATGACTGTTAGATCGACAAGACAGTTTTCTGTGATGCCACAAAAGAATAAGGAAACACTGGCACAGGCATTAGCTTTAGCGCTATAGAAGGGCAAACATACGCACTTGGAAAAATTGGTGCATTTTTAATGTGTAAAGTGGATAAAGTGGCTTACATTGGCAAGCCTATCAAAAAGCACTGCCCAGGTCTCCACAGTGTGTTTTGGTTTTACAGTCTGCAAAAACCTTATTTGTGTTCACTCTCAGCAAGTGCTTAGCAGAGTTAGCAATGTTAGCGGCTAGCTGCTAGGCACAATAAAGCTTTTAGCAGCCAACACACAAACAAATTTCTGAAGTGGCTGCAGAAAGCAGTAAGAATATTGGACTTTTCAGATAATCACCATTTGTGAGCTCGCCACAAATATGGAAAAAAAAGGAGGAATGATGTTTTTGAATAATGTGTAAATAGGTGATCTTGTTAGCTAACAAACAAAAGATAAATGCTACAGTACTGTACTACTTCATGCAGTACCTGAGAGCCATATACATAAATATAATAAGATAATATATATATATTATATTTATAAAATATAAACAACATAAAACTTTTAAGGGTTAAAAAAGTAACATAACATTAAATTATTATTAAAATATCAAAAACCGTCGTTTGAAAAAAGTGTTTGCTGTCGTTCTAAAGAGTAAATTACTGGTACTTCTGTGTTTTTGCTTCAGAATTCATTTAGGGTTGTTAACATTTGCGCTAACGAGGGAATGAATAATTGAATATGTGAGTGGATGTTAGATGGCCCTATCATTCAACCTTTCCTATGGTTTTCTGTCTTGCCAGTTAAATTACTTGTGAACTGGAATTTAGTCCAACATGTGGTGGACAGTTATTGATTTCATGTTTTCAGCTCCTTGTCTCTTTTACACATTTACACATTGCACTGCTCAGCCTAGAGCCCGACTGACATCTTCTTTAACCATACATGTCTACACATATTTATCGTGATGTATTGAGATGTGACTTTGAATTAAAGCTTTGCTTTGCAGTGCACTCATTTCTGATTAAAGATGAAGCCTGAAGCCAATCTTGCATTGGGCATTCAGTTAACAAAAGAGCATTTAAATTCTGGTTATTACTTAACTAGAATTCTTTATTTACTTACGTTCTCGTATAGATATAATAGAAAATTTTCTAGGCCAGTAAAACTGTAACAATGTAAACTGCTTTTGAAATTTGTTAGTAAAGGAACAGCACATATTAGAGAGGTTGATATGGGATTTTTAAGGTTGATACTCATATTTTTTCTCTTTCAGACACACAGAACATAAACAGATATCCTTAACACAAGTTCTATGTACTTTTTTATTTGTTCGTTATCTATTTACTTGTTTACCTTCTGCCCAGCAGCTGGTTTCTCTTTATGTGTCATTCCAAACCCAAGTGCTGCAGAGTTGCATAGTTAACCTCTGTTGGACAGACTATTCACCCTCAACAGTCATAACACGGCTGAAGGGTGTTTCTCTCGCTTTCTTTACTTTTTAAATTTTCATTTATCGACCATTAAGAATGCTGGTACAGATATTTTGGCAAATCCAACAGCTAATGTCAGGCAGGCTTTTGCACATACATATTTGAGTATATTATACATAACATTAATACATTAAGGAGTATTATTAACTAATTTGATAGGTCTATGTTTTGAAATAATAACAGTAGCCAACATTATTACTCCACCCCTAATTTATATCCCAGTCATGCAGCTTTGAATCATATTTTTCAGTCACATTGGCAGACGCTGCCTGGAGAAAGGTCTCTAGATTAAGCGTGGTGAGGCAGAAAAAATGTCCACTTAAGTTATTGTATTCTTTTTTTCTCCCAGCTGGACTCAACGGTTCACAACTCAAGGACCCACCACTGAACATTGTTTCGTGTGCACAGAAGTATGTGACTGTGAGTGAGAGTGTCCACTACATTTGGTCCCTCCACGAACAAGGCAGATAGGACAGATAGCCATTTACTTACAGAGTGCTGGGTCAGCACATTCGGCCTCTCTTATTTCAAGGCCTGCCAGCCACCCCATGAAAGGAAGGAGGAGAGAACTGAAAGGTGTTTTTGTTGTGGTCCGCTGCTGCCTCTTCTCACTGTATGACTTCTACTGCTGTATGTTCAGGTGACATACAGTCCGCTTTTGTCCTCGATGCTGCCGCTGCTGTATTCAGTTGGCAGATAGTGATGAGTACTAAGCAGTGAATCCTCTGCAAGGTCACAGACTAAACCAGCATTCATGTGCTTATACAGGAAGCACCTTTTACTCCGATTGTGCTTTTTTTGAAACATTTTTAATCACACTGTCAGAAAAGTACTGTATGGGCAAAACGCAAACTTTAGTGTACTACTTTACACCGAGTCATCCAATATTAATGAGAACCCTCCACTTAACTCTAAATTCAGAAGGGTACAAGTTAAAGTTGGTTTTGGGTTCATTTTTGTGGAAAAGCATTCAGCATTAACCTGAGGGTGAGAGATGATGATGAGGACTAAAAAGCCTATTGCCTACCGTGCTTTAAAAAGCACAATTATTTCAGATTAGGCTATGCATGTACACTTCTTTGGACCCTCTGAGGTCTAAGTCAGCATCAGTGATGAACCCTAACCTGATATTTAGACGGAGGCAAAACGTTTGTTTTGGAAAAAAATGCAAACAGCTTTTAATGTGCGTCAGTTATAAGGATTACTTTCTTTGCGCCAGCACAATTCCAAAACTACTGATAGCACAGTGTTTGTGTGATGACCAATGAAAATGTACTTTCAGCTCCACACTCAAAAAAATATCCTTGCCCAAAATGCTCACTTAAAGTAATTTGATTACATGTAAAATTCCCATGAAGTTTAGTTACATAGGTACAGTGTAAAAATTTAACTTAAATGGAATCTTATTGGGATATATTGAGTCTATTTTCCTAATTATTAATGATTACTTATTTGAATAAGTAAATCTTTGACTTAATATATTTTAGGTGCATTTCACTCAGAATATCATGCATGTTTATCATAGAATCATTTTTATTTTTTTGCATGCATTGCTTGTAGCTGTCATCATCATCTTTGTGTGAAAGTGCTGTGGAATATCTTAGGCCATGTCCACACTAATAAGTTTAAGTTTGAAAACACATCTTTTTCTCTCCGTTATGGCCTTCGGTCCACACTGAGACGGCATTTTTCGTCAAGGAAAATTGAGCTTTTTGAAAACGCTTTCCAAAGTAGATACATTTGAAAACACAGTTTTCGACGATGCATTTTAGTCTTATAATGCAGTCATGTGACCAATTCAACAAAGATGGCGGACGGCATTGTACAGCAGTTGTTTTGTTTGCTCTCAATTTTGACAGCCCTATTGAAAGATTAATACCAGTTTGCACATGCTTCAGATAAAACTCGGCACTTTTCCCCAACATTTTGCCGCGACGTTTCAAAGAGCCGCAAAGTAAATAAACGGCAGACGGAAATGACGCAGGTCAAATCGTCTTACGTTTCACGTATGCGCAATACAGCAACGTAGCGTTTTCAGTGTGGATGAAAACGATTGAAAACAATAGTGTGGACGTGGAGCGTTTTTAGACGAAAACCCCTTTTTCAAATTTATCCAGATTAGTGTAGACGTAGCCTTAGTAACAGTAATTTTATTAGTACTTACATGGGTGGTTTTCACATTTTTACTGACAGTATTTACTTCGTCAGTAACTCTAAACATTTACTGCCTTTATTATAGAAACGTGAGAAAACTACTACCCTTTATCGGTGTTAATTACATAAAACTGTTCAGGTACAAACAGGAAATATTTTAATCCCTCTATACACTTTAGGTGGCAGCAAAAAATCCAATCAGTTGGAAAAATGCATCAAATTTATTAGAATAATTTGTACTGTAGATGTTGCCAAGTTGTGAAATTGGGGGATATACTTGTATGTACTGAATATTATGTATGATGAAAAAAATCCCATTATTAATACCTCTGCGCTCATGCTTGAGGTGCAGCTGGTTTCTTATCTTATCTTATTATCAGCCAATTATGTTTACTATGGATTATATGCCGGATTACCCTCAGGCCAAAGTAGCACCTTTGCACTTGACTTTCTCCTTCTCCGAGCACAATGCTGTAGTATGAGTGTTTTTAGAGTAATTAATCAGAATTTCAGTAGACTGTAGCTTTATCTGAACGCACTCTTTTGATGAAGGCTGAGTCAAAAGAGTGCAAAAAGAGCCTTCTTCTAGCATTAGCCGACTTTCTGTGTCTAACGCTCTTTGGAGGTGTCACGGGGCGGCTCTTCATGTCTTAAGGACGACATAGAAGTTGGCTTTAAGTAGAAGCATGCATTATTCATCCAGTTGCACATGGGAAAAGTAAGGGGGGAATCATAACCAGCAAAGAAGCTCCTGATCTGAGTTTCCTCTGATAGCTCCTCATAAACAGAGCCAAGCATCAGTATGAATGTGGAGCATTTTAGAAAAGGGATTTAAACATCGAGAGTTTGTGTGACATGACAACTTTGTTACGCCAAGTTTTCCCGTAGTTAACTCAGAGCTTTTGACGATGGAGGAGAATCATGGGTAGCGTGCCTGTTCTTCAATTATTCATCCGCTCTGGTTCCAGGTCAGGCCTTGTTTAGCACAGACTGATAGATTTTATAACTGGCAGGTTTTTACTAAAGGTTCCAATTATACTCCAGGCTCAGGACAGGCATATTAAACAGGAGATTATGTGCAATGCCTTCTGCTATCGATCTGTGAGGGTCTCTGAGGTGACAAACAGTGCAGGAGAAGATCTTGGTGAAACACACAAACTGTTGCACACATACGCAGTGCTGTCAAGCCCAGATTTAGGCTGAGGGAGCAGTTTGTGCTGAATTAGAGGCCGTGCGCCGAGCTAGGGCCGACCTTCAGGTCACCCTAATTGAACCGAATGTGAGTTCAGCACAGATTTGTGTGTTTTAGATGTTCTACAGAGCTGCAGCAGAGATATGTGTGTGTATGTGCTTTGGGAGTGTGTGTCAGGTCTCTAATGTGGTGCAATTACCTCATTATCTCCTGATTACCTTTGTTCTATATAAACCTCGCTTTTGATTCACTTTCTCGAATTCCTGATTTGCCGTTCTGTTCGTGTTGCTCTTGTATTTTGAAATTGAATTGAAATTGAATTGAAATTTTTATTTCAGTTAACAACAACAACAACAGATTATAATTTTACATAAAAGTACTCAAACAGAAACCGAAAAAGGAATAGGCTGAAGCCTTATGGCTTATACTTATCCTATCCCTTACCCCCATAGAAATAATCAAATCCTTAACCAAGAAAATAAATAGCATTGATAAATAAGTTGTATAACAGTTTGAAAACAAATCAATGATAAATCAAGAAATTAAATCAACACAAAAAAATTTTAACAAACCAAATTTCTATAACCTTGTATAATACTAATTTTTAAAATCTTCCTGAAGAATGACAAAGAAAAACACATCTTCAGTTCATCATTAAGTCCATTCCATAATTTCACTCCCAAAACTGACACACATCTATACTTAACATTGGTTCTCACTTTAGGCATTTTAAACTTATAAGACCCCCTTAAATCATATTTTCCATCTCTTAGTTGAAACATACTTAAAATACAAATTGGAACATTCTTTTTCATCACACGATATATCATTTCTAAAGTTTTAGAATATATAATGTCCATGAATTTTAACATAGATGATCCTACAAAAAACTGGTTGGTGGACTCCCTATATCCAACTTTATTTATTATTCTAATAGCTCTTTTTTGCAATTTAAATATTGAATCCAAATATGTTTTGTATGTGTTCCCCCAAATTTCTGCACAGTAGGTCATATAAGGCAAACAAAGGGAAGTATACAATAAATAAAGGCAGTTCTTATTCAAAAAATCTCTTGTTTTATAAAGAATAGAAATAGACTTGGATAATTTTCGTTTCACATGTTCTATGTGGGGCTTCCAACAAAGTTTATCATCAATAATTACTCCTAAAAATTTTGTCTCATATACTCTTTCAATTTCAACATTATTTAAATTCAATTTTACTTTAATATTACTTTTACTACCTCCAAATAACATAAATTTTGTTTTACTTTCATTCAGTGATAGTTTATTAAATACAAACCATCTATTTAACTTCATGAGTTCTGTTTCCACTGTTTTCAGTAATTTCTTTATGTCTTTTCCAGAGCAAAATAAGTTTGTATCATCAGCGAACATCACATATTTTAAAGTATCACTGGCTGTACAAATATCATTTATATAAAGTAAAAATAACTTAGGTCCCAAAACAGATCCTTGCGGAACTCCACAAGTTACTTTTCTAAGTTTAGATGTCATGTTAATAATACTCACATATTGGAACCTATTATTCAAGTAACTATTTAACCAAAATTGTACAACACCTCTTAAACCATACCTTTCACACTTCCGTAAAAGTAAAGAATGATCTATCGTATCAAAAGCTTTACGTAAATCAATGAACACACCTATTCCAAACTGTTTTTCATCCACAGCCGTTGCAATATTTTCAATAAATTCCATCACAGCTAGAGATGTTGAGCGATTTCTTCTGAACCCATACTGATGATCATTCAATAAATCATATTTATCAATAAAAGAATCTAGTTTGTTTGCAAATAGTTTTTCAAGAATCTTTGAAAACTGAGGCAGTAAAGATACCGGTCTATAGTTTGACACTATCTGTTTATCACCAGTTTTATATAGTGGGATCACTTTGTCAATTTTCATTTTATCTGGAAAAATTCCAGTTTGAAATGATTTGTTACAAATATATGTTAACGGCTGAAGGACACTATGAAGAACTTCTTTAATTAGTGACATGTCAAGGTCGTCACAATCCATGGATTTTTTACTCTTGAATTTACTCACCACTTCTACAATGTCACTCTCACAGACTCCACCAAGAAACATTGAGTTACATTTACAAGAAGTAGAATCTACTTCATCATTTCCTCCTGGTACAGAAATCTCTTTTGCCAAGTTGGGACCTACATTAACAAAGTAATCATTAAATTCATTAACTATGCTCTCAGTATTCTCAATCACTACATTACCTCTTGTTACAATACGTGTTGGAGAACATATATTATGTTGATTTTTTATTATCCTATTTAATACACTCCAGGTAGCCTTAATATTACTTTTATGTTTTTGAAGCAGCTGTTCATAATATCTTTTCTTTTCATATCGCATAATAGATGTTAATTTATTTTGATATTTCTTATATTTGTCTTCATTTTCCTTTGTTCTATGTGTCAGAAAAATCCTGTATAACCTATTTTTCTTTTTACAGGCTCTTTCCAGACCTTGTGTAAACCATGGTTTTTTCTTTTTATAATTTTTAGAAAACTTTTTAATTGGACAACGGCTGTCATAGATTGACAAAAATATATCCAAAAACGCATTGTATGCATCATTAGTGTCTTCGACATAAACTTTTTGCCAGTCATAATTTTCTAAGTCTGTTTTAAAAGCCGCAATTTGTTCTGGTGTTTTTATTCTACCACTGTAATCCATTTGCTTTTCCTCTTGAAAATGAAGTTGATTGTTCATTTCAAACACTGAAAAGACAGGCAAGTGATCACTTACATCTGTGACTAACAGTCCACTATGTATCTTGCCGTTTATCTTATTGACAAAAATATTGTCGATCAAAGTGGCACTATCCATCATTATTCTGCTCGGCTTTAGAATCAACGGATGGAATCCAAAACTAAACATTGTATCAATAAATTCTGAAGTCTTATTATGGTCGTTTGCCTTCAATAGATCGATGTTAAAATCACCACAAAAAAAAGTCACCTTCTCCTTGTGTTTTTCCAATATTACAGAAATTTCTTTAGTAAACTGATCTATACAGGATGCAGGTGTATGATAAATGCAGCTAACGAATATGTTTTTCGATCTTTCAACCTGAATTTCAATGGTTAAACATTCCATCAAGTTATCAATCACAGCAGTCATGTTGTTAACAACTTTACATTTAAGATGTGAAAAAACAAACATAGCAACACCTCCTCCTCTTCTATTTTTCCTATTTTGCATGTTATAGCATTTGCTTGCTTGCAACCCTTGATCTGATTTTTTGGGTACTGCATTTATGTAGACATTCACACTTTGTAAGCTAACATTTTCATGCATAAAAGTCAAGCACAGCAGTATTATGTACAGTCATGTTTTCAGATATGTAATTATTCACAACTGCAGTGACATACAACAGACAGCAGACACGAGTCAAATGTCATATATGTGGATACAGCAGCAGGCGAAGTGCTCGTCCCTTGAAGTGGATCACGATATGTTGGCTGGACTTACTTTAGATTTAGTCCAAATGATGTTAAGCAAGAAGAAATCACTTGCAATGAATGCAATGCAGCTGACTTATTCTGCGGTTGAATAAGTTCATGACTGCAATTACACTGCAGTTTAATTACAGTTAATTAGATTGCAGTGAAATTAATGAACAAAGGCTAAGAAAAACAGTGTTGCTGATCCACTGTCAACTCAGCAAGCCTGTACAGCACATCCATCCAGCTCACAAAGACTCACTGAAATCCCCAACACAATCTTATTCCATTGGACCAAACACAGTGAGTGACTAAGACTTCAGGAAAATAGTCGACGTGCTGGACAATTGATATCTTATCACCTTGTGCAATTATTTTTCCAAAGTGACAAGCCTACGCTGTCACAGGGGAAATAGAGAGGGAGCTCACATGCCTGCCTAGTACATACAGGTGTAATGAATACATTTCTATTTTGCTTCTTGGAGATGAATAAACATTTTTCTCTACAAAGATAAATTAATTTTAAAAAAGTCAAAAATTCATTGAGTAATCCTGATAAATAATCCTTATCTCGGTATTGGTCAAAATAACTGTTTAATGAGCCCCGCTGAATGATTGCTCTTTTTTAGCATTAGCTTAAAACATCTGAAGCTAGTTAGCTGTAGCAAATTATTGTGACTATCTGAGTTACTATCCATCAAACTCCTGCTTTAGTTATTGTCTAATTGCCTGTGTTGTTAGAAAAGACAAGAGAGACTCTGGTGT
Organism: Perissodus microlepis; assembly: GCF_051167445.1. Classification (NCBI taxonomy): domain Eukaryota; kingdom Metazoa; phylum Chordata; class Actinopteri; order Cichliformes; family Cichlidae; genus Perissodus; species Perissodus microlepis. Next base: position 6,109,833 of record NC_140465.1, read on the forward strand.
TTTAAAAGACCAGCTGATCCGTTAGCTTATTGCATATCGTTTCACACAGCTAGCTTGTAGCAGTTGAGTATACATTTCAAACAGCTTGTGCAAAGTGAACACTAATACAATAAAGGCTGTGTATTATATTACATGATGTGAGCTATCAGCAATATTTTTCCAGTGAAAACAAGTTAGAGCTACTATCCACTTAGGGTTGACTTTGCTTTGAGTGCTGCTGTTATAAAAGAAATTATGTTTTAGGTGGTTCATTTCATACTGAAACCAGTTAGAGATTATGCTCATGTTCAGTTTATGAAATAATTGCAGGTTAAAATTCCAGCATGTTATTTTTGTAATGTGCTTTAAAGTGAGTCTTTTTTATACGCCATGTTTATTATTGCCATCGCAGTACACGAGGTAAAGCATGGTTGCTTGCTGCTTGACAAGAAATGCACCTCTCTGCCCCTTCTAGCGCATGCGGACTGATGCAGCCTCCTTCCTGTGCTGCAGTGGTTCCTGCCATGCCCTCAGTGGGAGGATAGCAAAGATTAGCTGAGCATTCGTGTCTTTGCCTTAATGTGTAATCTGCAGTAACAAGGTCGTGTCAGTCAAAGTGTGTGGGCGGACGCTTATGTTTGTGTGTGTATTTTCCCCTCAAGTGAACAAAGTCGCATTTAAGTTGCTTTAGCCTCAGAGCACGAGCTGTGTGTGTATTCCACGGTGCGTGTGTGCGTCTGTTTGTGATTCCCCCGTGTAATTTCCTGGTAGGAATGTGCGCCCATGCAGGCATGGAGGAGTCTGCCGGGCGTCCCATTTTGAACTCCAGCCGTATTCAGGAGTAACCTCACATAGCATTAATGCATCAGGGGGCTTTTTCTCCCTGTGGCTTTACACTTGGAATGTTGTTGATCTCTCTCCCGAGACTGTAGAGCGCACAACAATAGAGTACTAAAGCGCATGTGTAATAACAAGCGGAGTGAAATATGGTTCTAAACAGGACACGATTATTTGGAAAGAGGCTGGCTGGCACTGTGGCAAAAGTATGAGCCGGGCCTGTCACTGTGGAAAATGCAGGAACGAGCCTTAAGGCGACTTTGAATTCATTCATAAAGGGATTGGTATGTGAATTAGGGGAAACTCTGCCCATTCCGTCTTAACTTGTCAGGCTGGAGCGTCATCTGTGGGGACGTCTAACCCTGTACATCATAGGAGTCAATAAAAGAAGGCTCGCTCCTCTTGCTAAATGTCTCCAGCTTGTTCGGGGATGCCTCTCTTGCTGCAGCAGTGACAATTTAATTCATGGAATTCATGGATACGTCTGGCTTGAAGCAGAACCAAATGAGATTCAAATGCCATCCGAACTGTTAAGTTTCATTGATTCCTCAATTGAATTTGGGCATGGTGGTGCGTGTTTGCAGGGGTGAAATTGGTGTGTGAACTATTTTGAATATGTTTCGAGAACTCTTTTTGATTTCAGTATTAAAGGTTAGATTTAAAACTCAATAAACATGGAAAAAAATATTTGTTGGCATTGGCAAATGCCCTGTTTTGATCCAGCTCGTTTAAGGCAAGAGTCGCTATTGTGTTTTGATATTCTTCACTGGTATGTCTGTGAAGGTTCTCAGTCATCCAGGTCATCGTAGTCAAAGGAGCTTGCAAAGAAAAGCGTCTGGACTTCTTTAAGTTTACTTGAAGACGTTTCACCTCTCATCCGAGAAGCTTCTTCAGTTCTAAGGTCAAATGGTGGAGAGTCCCAGATATAAACCTAGTGGGAGTATCCCCCCACAGAGGGACAAAAGGACCCCCTGATGATCTTCTAATCGCCTGAGCCAAGGTGTGAAACTGGGTGTGGGTCCCAATCAGCCAGAGTTTCGGGTGTGTTCATTGTGAAACCTGGCCCCACCTTATCATGCGAATTCCTGAGGTCAGATGGCCCAGGATGTGAGTGGGCGTTAAGGCGTCTGGGAAGGGATCTCAAAACTGGATTATAGATGGCAGAGAGTTGGTGTCGTAAACCCCCGCCTCTGTTCAAAGATGGTCGCTCACAGTGGACATAGATGGCTTCTTTCACTCCTCTTTCAAACCATCTGTCCTCTCTGTCCAAAATGTGAACATTGGCATCGAGGGAGGATAAGAAGGACAGACGCAACAACATTGTCATCCCCTATGTAGCCGGTGTATCAGAAAAACTTAGGAGAGTTTTCTCCAAGCATGACATCCCGGTGCATTTCAGACCCAGCAACACGCTCAGACAAAAACTGGTTCACCCGAAAGACAAAACGCCAAAACACAGACTTAACAATGTGGTGTATGCTGTACAGTGCAGCGAGGAATGCCCAGACCTCTACATTGGAGAGACCAAACAGCCACTTCACAAGCGCATGGCACAACACAGAAGAGCCACCTCCACAGGACAAGACTCAGCAGTCCATCTGCATCTTAAGGATAAAGGACACTCTTTCGAGGATGCCAATGTTCACATTTTGGACAGAGAGGACAGATGGTTTGAAAGAGGAGTGAAAGAAGCCATCTATGTCCACTGTGAGCGACCATCTTTGAACAGAGGCGGGGGTTTACGACACCAACTCTCTGCCATCTATAATCCAGTTTTGAGATCCCTTCCCAGACGCCTTAACGCCCACTCACATCCTGGGCCATCTGACCTCAGGAATTCGCATGATAAGGTGGGGCCAGGTTTCACAATGAACACACCCGAAACTCTGGCTGATTGGGACCCACACCCAGTTTCACACCTTGGCTCAGGCGATTAGAAGATCATCAGGGGGTCCTTTTGTCCCTCTGTGGGGGGATACTCCCACTAGGTTTATATCTGATTTTTGCAGACAAGCAAAAATCTTAAATCTAAAAAAGAAGAAGCTCGTGTTTTAATAGGAAGGGGTGGAACACTTCTTCACTGTCCCAGCGACTGCACCGTTGTGCCTCCTCCCATCCCTGATGCCCTCTTTGAGCCACACGTCTCTCCTACTGAAAACATTTTGCACCGTTGTGATGAATACCATTTTAACATGCAAACTGAAAACTGTTAAGGGAGTGATTTGTGTGCCAGCAGGCTCGATACATAAGACCCTCTCATACAGAAATCCCTCTTTAAAAGGTGACAAAACAAAGCCTTATTTTCTGTGTGTCTTGATTTAAATAAGCTGCTTCTAATGAGGTCTCCTCAAGTATTTTAGACTTTATTTGAGTCCTGATTTGGGCACTCACAGCTAAATAGGACTCCAGCTTTCTCATCTTGATTAAATAGATCAAGTCAGTAGAAGCCTTGGTGTGGTGATAGTGGGTTTACTAAGAAATCGAAAAAGGCTGAAAACAAAACAGCCTCAGCCTTCTTTCTTTGACAACCATGCTGCATATTCGCAGAAGAAAATGGGTTTTGTTTTCTTGCTTTTTTTTAGTCAATCTCACCTTTAATTTAGGTTTTCAAGTAAAAAGAGATGCGAGGAAGCATCTTAATGAGATGTGGAACAGTCCCCTGGCTGCCCTTCTATACAATGCCCATTGTTTTGCACCTCAGAGTCGGTGCTGAGAAAATTCCAAAATGCACTGGTCAGTCAGCCGTGAAACAAAAACAGAACCTTTTCCTGCAGCAGCAGCAGAAGATCAGCTGAATGACAATTGATTAATTCAATGACTCGTTCATCAAGCCAACAGTCCATTAGCCAAGAGTGAAATCAAGCAAAGACGCCAAGCTTCTTTGCTGCTTCTCCATAAATTAGGATGTTCCATTTCTCATGTTTTTTGTCAGTTTTGTCAGTGTCACTTAATGCAAGCTCAGCAGCCAAGCGCCACATGACTGAACACACACTGTTGTTTTCTTGGAAATGATACAGTTATTCTAACCTATCTCAAAATAACACACGTCAACCACATTTTGCCACACTTTTGTCAGTTGTTCACATTGATTACCTTCATTTAACCCCCAGAGATCCAAATCATCATCATTCGTGACCTCAACCTTAACCCCTGACCCTATGCTATAGAAACAAGGAGAACAGGGTAGGGTTACGGTTATCGATGATCACTTAGACCTCACATGGTTTCCAAGATCTATTCTGGTTTTACCTTCTTATTGTTCCAATGATGGATGCTCATAATAAACATGTTTAAAGTTTGAAATTTTCAACTCAGCTGAAACCTCTGGCTTCAGATAGCAGTTCCCCCCCCCCCTTACTGCTTTTATATTCGCTCTTTAAGTGACTTATGAACCCTGCTCTAAGCAACTCTGTGTTTATTAAGGCTGTTGTGTTTTTAACATGTTTTATTGCTTTGTATCTTGTTCTATTTAATCTCAACAAGTCCCTATAAAAGTCACTTTTGGCCTCTCTCGGTTTTTATTACCACTATTCATTTTAAAGCTCAGTTTTTAAAACCTTACTATGTAACTACAGCCCAGCCCATGCAGCAGTATATTAATGACCAACCTCGTATTTTGGATGGATTATCTCCTGACTGAAGTTTGATCCGTTTACAGCATCCTGCCAAGCGATTGCATTTATCCCTAACCCTCAGGAAGCCTCACGTCAACTTTTATCGAGTGGAAAAAAGTTGGCGTTCATCCTCTAGCTTTACTGTGTTTATGTTATGCTAACATAGCTGTATCGCTAGCCACCACGTAGCGCATTGTTATATACCAGCTAGCCCAACTTCAGTAACCCTACAAACGTCACTGCTATTTACTTTCCTGTCTTCATTTATGTTGGAAGTGATAGCAGAGCTGAATGTTTTAATTTGTTTTAGAAATTCCTCAGTCAGAACATGGTATATTATATTTAGATGGAAACTAACGAGCTAACTTCCTGCTAACTTCTAACTCTGTTAAATTTCATAAATCCTGTTTCTCATGGATCCCTGGATGTTAAACTTAATTGTTACACCTGGTAGAGCAGCCACACAGATCATTTTATGACACATGAAAGAATTTAGACAGTTTTTAACTCTGAGTGATGCCACAGTGGTCGTTTGACTTTGGGACCTGCAGCGGAGTTTGGGGCCAGACACGGCTAATGACGTCAGACTTAAAGACCGGATACCATTAAAGACATTTTGTGAGAACTGAAGCCCCTCCCACTTTTTTTTCAAACAGTCAGTTTATGACGTGTAGCCAATTGAAAGAAAGCTGGCTTAAGGGGGGGTGAAGAAGTAAAACAGCAAGTTGATTTGAGGAGCGCAGTATAAGATAAGTATGGACCATATCAAACTGTGGCTCATGCTCTAGTCCTAGAATAAAACGATGCAGCTGGAAATGAGTATAGTGTTTCATCGTTTGGTGTGAAAATGCACCTTAAAACGTAATTTAACATAAAACAATCTCCCACAGATCATTTAACTCTTGTCATATAAAAAAGTGATACTGCTGCATCAAACTGCCCCTGGCTTGTGTCTCCTGTCCTCTGACTTCACTGTTTGTGTTAACCTTGTGGTATAAAGTCTCCCCTCCACCCGCACTCCCCGCCTGCTGGCAGATTGTACCACAGATGTTGAACAGGGCTGCAGGCAGCCCAAAACCTGCTCTGTTTGTCACTTTCTAAGGCCAAGCAGCAGAGGACACTTTGAGGAGGACAGATCGATGGTGGCGAAGAGTGTGCGGTGGCAAATCTCATACCACAGAGAGCAAACAAACACAAGAGCGACACCCGCGCGCGCAGGGATGTCGCCGCAACTGCTGGTTCTTACTGGGACGAATTCAGTTGTATGCATCATTAGTGAAAAACCATATGCCACTGAAGAATTCATATTCCTCTTCTCTTTACCGATATGGGCGGCTCTGCAGATGATTGGGTGGGCAGCTGCTTCATGTTTCACTGGGATTTGCAGTTTGCAGGCAGTGCATAATAACTTATGCTTTACTTTGCATCGGTTTTAAGCTCACCATGCTATATCCTTTTACTCAAATGCATGCATAATTTGCATAGCACACTGGTTAAACTTCACTTTTAATTCCATGTGTTTCCAAAATAGTTTCCCTTGTGTAATAGTATATCTTTTTTTCAAGAGGCACAGATCAAAAATGTACCTCTAACACGCAGATAGATGTAGAGAGAAATTCCCTATTATGTTATAATACAGCTCTCTCTCTGCAGGCCAGTTTTGTATTTTATAGCTGTTCTTACAGGAGTAAACACAGAGGTCTTACAGACATATGTGAGGTCAGGTTGATTTTGCATTGCCCCCAGGTTACCACGGTAACACGCCACATCAGGCACTCCTTAAGCCACCACTGTGTCATAAATAGACAGAGGAGAAACTGGTGTGTCTGCATACAGTGCAACCAACCTCCGCATGGTTTTAAAATGACAACGTCAGCTAATAGTCATTGCAACTTACAGGTGATCCAGATGAAGGTACTGTTGTCTCACAGGCAGTTTCCTCCCACGGGCCAAAAACAACCCCCATTATTCTAAATGTTGGGAATTGGCCATAGGAGTGGGTGTGAGCTTGTATGGTAGGCAGTCTTTCTGTGTTGGACTGGTCCTTGTGGCTCCAAATCACCACACCCCCCACTTTGTATGAGCAAGGGTGGATGGCCTTACATTTCCTGTGGCTACTTCACACCCTTGTTTCAACTGCATGCGCACTTTTAATATTAAGAAGCAGCAGTATGTTGCAGAGGGTTACATCCAGCCTGCTGGGGGGCAGTTTAGTGCTCTTGCATTTGCATTCAATTAATGCAGCGCTGCAGACTATAAGGCAAACGGAAGGCACATGCGGAGTGTGTAGGTGTAGCTCTTGCTACTTCTGTGTAGACACAGTGGGTGATACAGAGAGATGGGGGAGTTCATCTCCCACTTAAAGCATGAAGAGAGCCAGAGAGCAAAATTAACGCCAAAATGTAAGAGACTGAAATGTAACACCTTCTAATTTCAGAAAATGTGTCTGTTTAGCATGTGGCTAAAACACTGGTCGTGTCCAAATTCATGGGCTGCATCCTCCTGAGGCCGCATTTGTAGACCGATTACGTCACAGCGACGCGCCGAAGGCTGTCCAAATTCGTAGACTCCTCCGAATGCAGCCGACAAATGCGTCCTCCTTTTCCCCGAATTTGAAGGATGGGTCGGGTGTGTCCTTCGTGGCCCACCATATCCCAGAATTCATAGCGCGGCCCAGCCAAACTCCAGTTTCCAACAATGGCGGCCGCTACTAAGTTTTAAAATTACTCTTACTAATCTTTCTGGGTCACAAAATAAACTTTTAACATATTTGCAGGCGAGAAAGTAGCTGTGTAAACATCAAATATCTGCTCTGTTTGTCAAGATATCGCATATTTGCAAAAGTGCTTCGACGTTTTCGGAGACGTCTGCTACCCACCAGCTCGGTAGCTAGTCGGGAGCTCGAGGGTCACTGAAGCCGCCGAGAACGGCACAACTCCCGGTACATCATTTTCAAATCACCGCGGACTTTCGCTACTCAGGTTAAACGTAATATATAAGTCACTTAGACAACCTAAAAATGTTATTGTTGGGCTTTTTTCAGTGTTTTATTTGTTCGTGAGTAAATCGGTTTGGCTGAGATTAAAGTTAATTCAATTCAATTCAATTTTATTTATATAGCGCCAAATCACAACAAAAGTCGCCTCAAGGCGCTTCATAGATACAGAGAAAAACCCAACAATCATATGACCCCCTATGAGCAAGCACTTTGGCGACAGTTTGAAGGAAAAACTCCCTTTTAACAGGAAGAAACCTCTGGCAGAACCAGGCTCAGGGAGGCGCGGCCATCTGCTGCGACCGGTTGGGGTGAGAGAAGGAAGACAGGATAAAAGACATGCTGTGGAAGAGAGACAGAGTTATTAGATTAGATTAGATAAAATAAAACTTTATTAATCCCCCTGGTGGGTTCCTCCTTGGTTTTTACACAGCTGAATAAACATCAAACAGAAAACTGATTAAACAGAAGTATGAGACGGTCGAGAATTTACGCCAGTGTCCTGTTATATTTTAGATAGCAAGGAGCAGACGGCCGAGTTTATTAAACTCCACTGAGATAGCGGTGACGCAAATCAGAAGGCTAGACCGTCCAATTTCCCCAGCCATTTACTTCCGGCCTACCCGACCTTCTGAGGACCCGGCCCACGTAGACCGCGAAGGCCGGGTCCTCAGGAGGATGCAGCCCATGAATTTGGACACGACCACTGTGACTGTGACCTTAAGTCAGTATGGCAAACTGGTGACCTGGAAGTGTGAAGAAGTTAAGGCTTAACAATTGTCTGTTTTTTTGTTACATTTAGTCTGTAAAACTAATTCGTTTAATAACTTAATGTTAATATGTAGGAATTAAGCGTTTAACATAAATTAGCTTGCAGCTGTTGAGCTAGCTGATTCACTGTTAAGTTAGCTAGCTTGGGTGGTCAGCATAAGGCCCACACAGATAAAACTGTGGGTGTGAAAACATCAGTAAGAATAGCACAGACAGTTCAGACAGCAGTTTACTTTCTGTTTTCTTTCAGAGGTTAGTGTTCTCATCTGTCTTCTTATTGTTTTACGTTTTGCTTCTGTTTCCACCTGTGCGGCGGTTGGTACCTTTCCCTATCAGACAGTCTGTTCGTCTCCCTTGTCCTCCTCATGCTCCTTTTTTGCCTTGCTTTCAACCATTGGACTTTGTGGTTGTTGTTTTTTTGTTTGCTCTTGGATAAAGTCTCACTTTTTATTGTTTACTTTGCTTATCACTGCGTCTGGCATTTGATCCCTCTTTCCAACAAAACCATGACGTGGTTTTGTTTACTTGAAACACAAAAGTCCTTCTTCATTCACATTCTGATTTTTAGGTTTAGTAAGTAAAACTGAATGTTCTCTCATAAATTTGATATATTTGATTACTAGCATGTATCTTTATGTAGTTTATGTAGTCCTGTTAAAGGTTGATTCATGCTGCCATTCTAGTGGAGCTAGCTACTCTGTATAGCTTAAAATATAAAGTTTATTATTGTTGTTTTTTTATAGTGATCTCACAGTTCGCTAGGGATGGGTATCGAAACCCGGTTCTTGTTGAGAATCGGTTCCCACTGTTTCAATTCCTTGGAATTGTTTGCCATTTTTGCAAACGATTCCCTTATCGATTCCAGTCGTCCCGAATGACGTCACCACGTTGCGGAGCGTCATTTACCTGGCAGGAAACATGGTACTTAAGCGGCTCAAACACTCAAAAGTTTGGTTATACTTTACGAGAACGGATGAAAACGGGGCTACTTGCAAAGTAGATATTTCATTTAAGGGAGGAAACACTACGAATATGCAAAAGACACGCGATAACCTTAAATGAATGTCGTGTTTTTAATTCCGCTCCGGACTCGTGAATCTCAACCCAGCAGCAGCGGTAACGTTTGCACGTCCTCTCCCGTTAATGCGGCAGGTAAATAATCAACAACAGTGCATACTATGTTAGCGCGATCTGCCTTATCACAAAACCTGTCATTACTGTGCATTTAGGTGACCATGATGAGAGAAACAGACAGAGTCTGGCTGGCTCAGATGCTGGCAGTTCTCGCTGCAGTCTACAGGTAGCGTCTCCTTTCAGGCCAGGATAGACGAATGTCACCGAGCAGTGACTAAGTTTGTGGTAAAAGGCTTGCACCCATTTGCCACAGCAGATGCCCCCGATTTTCAGTAAGTGAATGTGTTTAATTGTAGGCAGGGACATTACTGGATATTCTTGTGTAATTGCTACTGAATAATTTATGTTATACTTTGTTATTGCTACAGAAGAATATTTATTTTATTATTTTACATTTACAATTTTTTTTCCTGGGGACCCTGTGACACCCCATTGAAGAGCCGTAGGCTGTGGATCTCTTAAGATCTCACTGTCGGGTTTGTAAGGCCATGTTACTCCTAAATTTCTATCTTGTTCGAAGAGAAGATATAAAACAAAGTTCTAAGCTGTTCGACCTTAGTGTTCTCCTTTTTTTAAAAAGAATCGATAAGAGAATCGATAAAGAATCGAATCGTTAAACAGAATCGAAAATGGAATCGGAATCGTGAAAATCTTATCAATACCCATCCCTACAGTTCGCTGAGCATCGTGCTCAAGCTTCATTTTAATCAACACCTGCCGTAACTCCCCGTCTCCTGTTTGCTTGCTTTTATAAACTGTTTTGATATTGTTTTTGGTACATTGTTTCTTAATCCGTATTTTTACTCGACTGATTGAGCGTGACTCTCCGGTCGTATCTTTTGTGTGCTGACATTTTGATTTCTGTGAAAAATCACCTCATCAAATGTGTCACATCTGTACCTGGAACATGTGCAAATGCTTATGTACATCTGGCCCATCTACAGAATTTGTTGTCCAAATGTTGCCGTTTAAATTCAGATTAATAATCAAGTCTAACAGATTGATTCATTTAATTTTTACCTGTAATAACGACATAAAAAAGGAAAAGAAAAAGATTGTGCGCTCTGCTTTCCGCCGAACAGATTTTTGTCTTGGCTTAAGTCATAATAGAAGCCATGTGAACTAAAATTCATATCCTTTACTGTATGTGTTTTGGTAACACAGTGAGCGCTTTATCAGCACCACCTTAATGTCAACATTAAACATGCTGAAGCTAAATTCTGAAGTCGATCTTTTGATGATTCTTTTTTTTAAAAGCTCCTCTCTTATGATAATTACGTGTCACCGTGAAAGCTTCCACTGTTATTACCAGGCTATGCTGCGGGGTCACACCTGCTGAGATCTGTGCGGCTTTATCTCCGCGCTGCAACAGAGCTGCTAGCGGATAATGCGCTAACTGCTTATTATTCCAGGCCTATCAGATCACAAAGGGCACCGGGGAGAGGCAGAACGAGAGACAGAGAGAGAGACAGAGTGATAAAATGTTACTCTAACATGCCTCCTTCATCTACAGTCAAGATCATGAGCCGCCATCTGCTCTACGTGTAAAGATAGTTGAGTATTTCTCGGCTGAAAGGCCCTGGCAAAGGTAATGCTGGGTGAAGGGTGTCTTGTGTTAAACCTCCCAGATCACAGAGACGTTAATTAGTCCAGTGGACAGGATTCTTGCTTTAACAGCTCAGCTCTCCCGCAGAGTGCTGCACTCCGCCACATAGAATACCATATGGTGTGGCATGGTGCCACCTTCTCCATCGGGCGCTAGGGACCAAGCTTGAAATGGGCCATGATGGGGACGGTGGGTGATGCTGCAGTCTCTGTTGCCATAGTGTTTTGTGAAACTGTTGGGGATAATAATAACTGATTTATATAGCCTCTTTAATGACAGCAGAGCAATAGCAGAACGTTAGACCACGAATAGAAAGACCGAGAGAAAACAGACAAAAAACGCACACATTGTGAGTATAATTAAAAAATACTAATGAAAGAACAAAAAGAAGAAAGAAATGATGGAAAAATAAGCGAGAACATTTTTAAAAAATAACAGTTCTTTGTTTCTCAGCGTCTCGGGGACCTGAGAGGCCTTCATTGCAAAAGCAGGCACAAGCACGGTCACCTTTACACCACTGGCTTAAGCGACTGGCTACATGTGTGCTGCACACGTCGTCTTTCTCCCCCTCTTTCCCCGTGTGTCCTCTCCTGCGGCATTTTGCATCCATGTGGAGGAGCTTGAGACAGCTACGACCTCTGCCAATTCACATTTTCCCTGGCATGGAAAATGTGAATTGGCCTGTATCCAAAACATTTTGGAGTGTGTGCCACTCATCTCGAATGATGGAAAAGCTCATGCCCAGCGTGTGTGTGTGTGCATAGAAGGACTGGGGATGAAGGCAAACAAACAAGCACTCACAAACTGAGTCGTGCACTCCAGCCTTCTTTGTGTGGTGATGGTCTGCACCTGCACCATGTTGATCCAATGCCCCACAGCCGCTCTGCCCCCTCTCCCCCTCACACTGTAAGCAGTCCATTAGCCAGCAGCAACTGAGGGCTGCCGGAGCTAGCCGGGCAGCAGCAGCGGCAGCAGGAGGATGCATTCAGCTGGCAGAGAGCGGTGCCACTGGGGGCTAGGAGGAGGGTCCATTTGTGCCAAAATAGCACAGAGGCCAGCAAACCTCTTAAGTCTTCTGAATTGTTCCCGGTGGACCACACTGCAGTGTTGTTCTGATGAGGTTTATATGTTTCCATTAACATTCATGGAAGTTCTACGTAGAAGTGTTCTGGAGATGAAAATAGCAGCTTTTATCTTTCTGTTTAATGCATCAAAGGTGAAATAGTTTCCTCGATGCTGTGAATCACTGCGTCTTGCAGTATTTCATTCATTTTAGAAAGGTCGGCATGAAGCGAATTCAACTGTTTAGTGTCCTTGCATGTGGAGTAGTCCCTGCAAATTCCAGGAATTCTGATCACAAATGTAATGGGATTGCAAAAAAAATTAGCTCCAGGCATCCTCCCAAAGGGGAATCCCAACAATTCCTCCTGTGTGCTGCTGGCTGATCCATGTTGATCCCCTGAGTACAGTTCAGATACAGTAAAAAAAAGATTGGGACTATAACTCAAGGCGACCTGTGAAGAGATGAGTCATGCTGTAAGGGGTTCCTGACACCTGGCGTTTCCTGTTGATTTATGGCATTTGCTATGACTTGTAAGGGTGAAAGGAAATTGGAAAAATCATCTTGGAGGGCACTGCTGTGTGCAAACGGCAGCTCAGTGTTAGGAGGCAGCTAGTTGTGTCCTTAGTATCCAGATAACCGAGTCTTGGCTGTGTTGTGTTCTCTGGAGTTATTCCAACAGAGTGCTGCTCTTTCCGATGAACTCTCTTACAAGGACATGCATTTGCAATATGCACTTGAGCGTGACCATTAGCATAATATATGCCAGCTGACACAAGGCTTCGTTGTCACGTTTGTGTGGCATTGCGCTGAAATCCTCCTGAACGTGTAAGTCGTATTTTTGATTGAGAATAAGTGGGGACTCAGATTGACTTTGGATACATCAAAAGTTCATGAAGAAAGGGCCACAAAAGATGAAAGCGCGCCCTTTTTTTACATTAAAAATGGACTGTGCTGAGACACACTCCTCTTCACTGGGTGCTCGGTTTTAAAGAAACCCTGTCTGCAGATCAGTTTTCCATTAAAAAAGAAAACTAATCTGAGCCTTGTGCCAGTCGGGCTAACACTGCAGGAAACAAAGGCGGGTATTGTATCGGTGCTTATAACAGGATCATGAGGCACGACTCACAACTTCCTGGTTGGAAGGGATGGATTTCACAACAGACTTATTTATCTCACTGTTATAGGCTGAAATATCTAAGGAGAGCTTTTTGTAACGTCTCACTAATACTTTAAATTAAAAAATCATCATTGTTATGTGAATTCTCTTTATCGAGGACAGATAGAACTGAAACATTTTCCTTTAGCCCTTTTCAGATAAAGAATATGTAGAATTACTGGTTTCATTTTTCTGCCGTTATCTATCAGACGCTCAGTTCTTGTCCATTAAATAAATGGCTTTTTTAAACCTTACTCTCAGAGAAATGGCACGAGTTCGAGATAAACTGAAAAACATGTTTCAGGAAATAATGATACCAAGTCTGAACTGAATGCTGTGGCATTAAATTAAGCTGCACTTTGGCAACCATTTCCCAAATGACACTAATGTTAAAGTATAGTGGCAAACCCTGCTGGAATATTCATTTTTCACTATTCTGGTTTGACCTTGTAATGCTCTACTTTGCTGGTTAATTAACCAGTCCTCATTCATTTCCAGCCTCCACAAACGGCTGTTTTCTGTGAGAAAAAGCGTCGTTAAAGTCAACAAATACCACTTATCTTACCAAAACAGACAATGGTAGAGAACCAATGCCAGTATCTTCAACTTGACACCAGTAAGTCTTAGTTGAAACATTTGGTAATTTATCTGTAACATTTTACACACCACAAACAATAAAACTTTCATGCCTTGACCTGGTGTTTTCCTAGATAAAACACAGATTTTCTTTGCACTAAAAATTTTACTTTGTATATACACTATTTTCTCTGCCATGCCTTCCACAGCATGTCTTTTATCCTGTCTTCCTTCTCTCTCCCCAACCGGTCACAGCAGATGGCCCCGCCCCTCCCTGAGCCTGGTTATGCCGGAGGTTTCCACCGGTACGAAGGGAGTTTTTCCTTCCCACTGTCGCCAAGTGCTTGCTCATAGGGGGTCATATGATTGTTGGGTTTTTCTCTGTATGTGTCATTGTAGGGTCTACCTTACAATATAAAGCGCCTTGAGACAACTATTGTTGTGATTTGGCGCTGCATAAATAAGATTGAATTGAACTGAATTGCCTTCGCACACATATAAATATGGCTTACATCCTATTCTTAATTCATAGGGTTTCCAGCTATAACAGCTTCAACTCTTCCGGCAAGGTTTTCCACAAGGTTTAGGAATGCATTTATGGGAATTTTTGACCATTATTCCAGAGGTGCATTTGTGAGGCCAAGCATTTATGTTGGACGAGAAGGCCTGGCTCACAGTCTCCGCTCTAATTCATCCAAAATGTGTTCTGTTGGGTTTAAGTCAGGAGTCTGTGCAGGCCAGTCAAGTTCTTCTACACCAAACTACCCAATCCATCTTTATGGACCTTGCTTTGTTCACTGGTGTGCAGTCATGTTGAATGAATGAAGAATTTTAAAGTATTTCAGGCCTGAAAAAAATCTGCCCATAGGGTTATATAAGATAATATTAGCAACATGCACATGCTAACTGCAATTGTTTATTTTTGAGTGCCAAGTTGTTACTTTTCTCTGTAGGAAATTTTTAAATAAACTCAGTAATGTTGTAATTTTACAAGTTGCTTGCTAGTTAGCAAAATGGAGAAGTTAGCCACCGAAGTGGTAGAACAAAGCAGAGGTAAAAGGATGACATACTGAACCTAGGCACACCTTTAACATCAACTGAACCAACATACAGGATGACATACTGAACCGCATGTCACCTTGACATGGAAGCAGCTACCCACATCACCTTTAGAGCACCTTTAGTATCTTGCTGACAGCTCGTTTGCTGCCCTAATTGGCTAAAAAAATAATTTCTATAAAGCTACAGCAGCACCAGACACATGGAGAGTTCAGTCACTTTTTTCTCATATAAAGGTTTCTGTAACTTTTAAGATTGCTTTTTTTTTTTAAAAGAAATAAATCAGTCGTTATTCAGACACGAACCCAACATGAAATTCTCATCACATCTAGGTGGATCTCTGAAAGGGCTTTAAATTGAGGCCTGTGTTGTCAACAAATGCTTCTGCAGTCATCGTCTCCTGTCAGGCTGATTGCAAACTCAAAAAAAATCTATTTTCTACATACAAATATATTATGGCAAGTTACTGTAAAATATGCAGAGGCAAGAATAACTGTAAGCATGTAAAAAGGAATGAAAAGCCATATAAAGATGAGTTGAATACATACGTAGAAAAATAAATTAGCAGATTTAACGCAGAAAGGGCAAATCAAAGAGAAAGTGAGAGAACGCCGGCGTGTGGGAGGACGTGTGTTTGTGCATTTCTTCAAAGGGAAAAGCAAAATGATTGACCAAGTTTGTGTGCTGTGTGGAAGCAAAACTTGAAGCCGTTTGGGTCATCAGACGAATACGATTTGAAATTGTTAACGGAGATGTGGATTTGTGGACAGTGTGATCGCGAAACAGTGGAGCACAAACAGCAGCTTGTTTGAGATTCGAGTGAGAAGGTTGCACAGGTACCTTGTGTTACAGGCTTGAACTTAAAAACTGACGCATGCCAGTGTAAACTACAAAGCTAACAAGTGATGTGTTAATGCTGTCAGCATCTTAACAATGTTTACCCTCGTTTGTGCCCTAGTTTCCTTTAACCCTGCAACATTAAACAGTAAAAATGCTAGTGAGCATAGATTCCTTCAAAGTGACTCTCTGAACTGCACGGACTTGTTTGCTGTTTGCTGTCATCAGCACTTCTCCAAGAGCCAAACAAACCCAACAGCTGCAATTGAGATTCTAAGCAATGGGAAATAATTTTCCTGTTCAGAGATTACAGTGGTTGAGAATCTGGTTTGGGAAGTGCAACCATTGTGACAGTCTCTCATTAACTGTAGCACATTGGAGGCTTCCTGTGGAGACAATTACACATATGGCCTTTGACAATGTGACAGCGCCTTTTCTTTTTCTTTTTCACACAACAACAGACGCACATAGCCTGACATCTAAAATGGCTGCATTTAATTGCCGCTTATACATGTTTTATGCATCTGTTGGGACAAAAGTGGAACAAACTGCACTTTTTCTCTTTTGCTATTACCTGATAAAATTAAGTTATTTACATTTATGAGCTTTAGCCGGGAAATAACAGATATTCACACACAAAGTGGGCAGTGTGAAGAAGCAAACATTGCTGGAGGACTTCTTTTGGAAGCGACTTTGGCTATTATTGTCTGACACTCTCAGGAGACCCAAGGAAATATCTAAAAAAGACGCAGCATTAAAGGCCTCTGCCCTTTAAGAAGCACCGATCAGTGAGTTAGGATTTTGCACAGCTTTGACAGCGCACCGACGAGCCGACAAGCTTCGTCTTGCCACCATGTGTCTCCCTGCCCTTGAGGTTCGTGATGATGCCTCTTCGACCGCCCATGTGTTCCCACGCCCATGTCCTCATTTCCCTGTTTTAAACTCTCATTAGCATGCTCTCAGCCTGCTAGGTTTCACTTTAGTTGCATTGCGTTCGCTTGTTTATCACAATATCAGCTGTGAGCGTGGGGAAAGAGGGAGGAAGTGCAAGGGAGGGGGAAAAAAAACGCTGCATTTGTAGCCCCCGCTGCGAGCATATTCTGGGCACCCACAGAGACTGATCCATCAGAGGTAAGGTCCTCGTGCATGCTCCAGTAGTCTCCGGCCCAGCATCAGAAAGGTCATCTCCCATTAGATACGCTGTGACAGAAGGATGTCTCTGCAGCAATTTATATTAACCTCAACTTCTGGCCCTCTCCATAACTCTGCTCTCTATCTGCAACTTTGTGTGCTGATACTTATCTCTCAGTGAGCTCGTATCTTGATTCACATATTTAGTCTGGAGAGCGACACTCCTGCTAGGCCTGCACTAAGGAAAACACAGCCTGTCTTCCTCTGTGGTGATTCCAGACACACTGTAGGAATGTGGAGCTTCATGCTGCTGTTGTTATTGTTGTTGTTGTGCTGTCTGTCTGGCGAAGCCTCATCTTGTTATTGTACTTCGGTTGATGATCACCCATGATTACTTCACAGAGTAATGAGAGGGCACTCCAGCTACAAGAGGTGCCCCGACGACATTGCTGTTTAGGAAGAGAATATCATTAGAGCGAGTGAGGGCAGCGTCCTTGAGTCTCTCTTCCTTCGCGGTCGGATCGACTTTATGAACTGTCTCTGACACGTAGCTGTGCGCCTCAGATCAGTGGGGCCGAGACATGCTAGCAGCAGCACTGCTGCTTTTTGGGAGGAAGAGCCAGAGTTACTGACAACTTGATGAGGTAGCCTATTGCCCGGCACAGTAGCAGATGCCCAGTGACCTTAGAGTGAGGATAGAAAATGCATGGACCACATTTTATCTTTCAACTCTGCAAAAAAAGTTTAACGTGTGGCCAGTATTAAAAAGTTTCGTACTAGGGGAAAGATGCAGGATTTCACAGCATTTTTCAGTTTTGGTCTCTTGACTTTACCATAACGATGTTGTACAGTTCACATTTGTATTGGCTGAGGTGTGGCCTAGCAGACAATTATGAGCAACTGCCTGTGTCGCCACATCTGTCAGTTACCAAAATCTAAATGGGTGAGTTACACACTGGAAGAACCAGGCTCAATTTGTATAAATTTATCAACACATTAGCTGCAAATTTTGATATTTTCACGAAAACGTGCATCGCCTCTAAACAACTCTCCCATCTAATTGCACTTCGAGTGGCTACTTCATAAATGAAAATAGAAATGAATGAACTCGCAAGTAAAAGTCAAATCAGAGAGCTAAATAACTGATTTGAAACAGCGTTCAGGTAAAACAGTTGTGATAGTACACAGACACTGACAGCACAGTGTGGGGAATAAATATATAATTCATGCTCTGCAGCCCTCTTATTGATATTTTTTTCATCTTCAGGTGCACGGATATTGTGCTGCATTGTAGATGACTGTTTCCAATGTGTATAACATCACAGAAATTACTTTATAGTGACTCCCGCTATTATCACTGGCAATATATTGTATTCTAACACTCACACTTAAATGCCTTGCGTATGGTGTGTACATTGCTACTGCAAACAATCCCACAATGCAGTGTTGCTGAAGTCAAAATGCCCATTGTGAATATGAATATGAGTCACATAACTTTGATATGCAAAATATTCAGAGAACTGTTGCTGCTGGAATGTTTCACAGTCGCTTCTTCGACTTGTTTTTACTGTACTTGAACATCAGCCCTGAAGCAGGGCTGAGCGAAGGCGCCGTGTACCAGGAACCCAAGATATCTCTTTTATCTACATTTTATACCACATATCACTGCTGTTGCTTCATCATCAAACAGTAGGACTCTTTGGACTCTTTCACTTTGGCTGCATTTATCCTACATCTAGCATATAGCCCTTTGCAGCAGCTATTCTGTTCACTTTTTTTACTCTCCGGTGCTCTTTGATTACTCTGAAGCATTGCTAATGGTAAATGAGATTAAGATCACCTATTGTACAATCCAGAGTGGTGGATTGTACAATGGGATTAGCAAAGAGTGGTGAGCACAGGGTTCTCATTGCTCAGCATGTAGGAGAAGGAGGTTAGCAGGAGGTGGCCTGCAGCCTCAATGTCAGTCCCTGTGCGCAGCTCGTCCGACGCAAAATCAGAGGAAAGGCTGCTTGACATTTCCTCTGAGTTGCGGTGCCACATCAGCTTATTTCCTGCCTCTTGTAATTTCTTTTCTTTTCCGTTTATCCTCGATCCCAACCTCTCCACCCCCATCCGCCCGTCTTCCTAGCCGCCTCATCTTTTGGCCTCTCATCTTTCCCTCCTCGTTCGCTCGGTCTTGCTGTTTCTCTGTCACTCCTCTTTGGAGAAACAGAGGAGAGCGGGCGTGAAAGAAAGAAAGAAAAAAAAAAAAGAGGCGCTCTATGCCGTTACCATGGCAACTGCATCTCGGAGCCGAGCCAGTAGTCTTCCACAGACGTGCGTGCTCCCTCCCTCGTTTTCCCTCCACTTGGCTAGCTTAGATGAAAGCTCAGCTCTGATGAGAGTGAAGAGAAAGAGGCAGAAGAAACACGAGGGAAAGGCTGCACTTGTTAGGGAAAAGTAGCGTGTCATAACCCTCTGAGGAAACAATACACCGGTCCCTGTAATGAATTATTATTACTGATGGCAGATATCAAAGGCAGACCTTGTCAGTAAACTGCACCCAGCGTACAACAAAGGAAGCATGCAGCACATTCTGCACTCTCAGATTCTTTCTTCTCCTCCGCAGAGGTCTCGGTGAGAGCGGTGATCGAGACTGTTGTGGGTAATAGTCTGTTGCAGGAAATTAATGCCTTTGCAGAGCTTGACTGCCTCGCTCTGTGACATCAATCTGTGTTAATTTGGTAATTAATCTGATTTCAAGAGATGTCTCAATAAGAGACCCCATCGAGCGCCGAGCCCGCTCCGGATCGTGTGATTTGTATTCTCTCTTACGTGTTACCTGCTTGAACGCGCGTCCTCGACAGGCTTTCTCAGTATCGGCTGGCGTGAATCAAAGATATCCCTTCAAAAGCAACAGTAGCTATCGATCTGAGTATGGTTATAAAATGTGTCACGCTTGGCTGTGGGCTTGCTAACGTGTTTGAAGTGAGAGTGAAAAACGTCCACAGCCGTGAACAGACACTGTTAGAGCGGCGCTGCTCTCAGGTAATTTGTTGCTGTGAACACAGCACAACTGAGACAGATATATTCACAGAAACGGCTGTAGATGAATGCACCGTGTCATGTAGCCCAGATGGATCTTAAACGGTGATGGTGGTGGTGGTGGGGGAGGCACGTCAGCTTCTGTTTCTCTTGGACAGAATGAGAAAGCGCGCACCTGTAAAGCACGCAGGGGAGAGGCTCGGTATTTTCGGCTTGACTGAATTGGACCGGGGGAGGACGCCGGTGTTGTGCTTCCTCCTCGGTCAGAATGCGATACCTGAGCTTTACCTCTTCACTCGGGGAAGTTTACTTGGCAGTCATACCCACGATCCAGCCAGTGACAGAAAATTGATTTGGCACCTCATACCTCAGTACTCAGCTGGATCAGACAGCGAGGAGGAAATGAGGCCCTGAGCAGACATACCAGTCCACGCTTCACTTTTGTCCCCAAGGAGGAGAATTCATTTCTGTCAATTTGCTGTGATTGTAAGTAATGGTGCAGTTGTGATAGAGCTGCAGACCAGGAGGAGGAGGAGGAGTGAGAGGAGGGGTTCACACTCCTTTAAACACGTGCGTGTATGTCAAGACCTCTGGTTGGGAGTCGGGAGGGGACTGTCTTTTCCTCTGAACCAGTGTGAACCGGTTGTGCTGCCCATGCTGGCTGTGATTGCCTACAATCCTCAGGTGCATTATTTTGATGTGATTTGCTGCTTGTGGGGCATAGAGACCTCCAGGGTCATATACAGTATGGATTATATACAGCACAGGCCTTCTGGGGACTTCTGTATAACGCAAGCATTTTTCCTGCTATGCTTACACATCATGTACACTGCCTTCTTTTGATTAAAGGTTAAGGAAGAACGTGTTCCTGGGTCATCTTTTTTTGTTTTAATTCGCCCCTAGACTGAAAAATAATGAGCAGCTTCTTCATTGTTCAGTAAATTGCAAAAATAAAAGCAGGAGCAGGAAGTTTTAACTAGTGTGTATCTGGGCCATTCGCACTAAAATGTTTCACGGCTTCAGAAGCTTCATACTTAAATCGCTGCTCTCCGCTAATGTTCAGCAATCATACAGTGAGAAATCCATTGTTGGCAGGCAGAGCTGCCTGTTCCCTTTTAACAGACGACTAGGCAGTGCACACAGTGTCATTTTTATTTTTGCATCTCGCACGTAAATGTATCTAACCCACGTGGGCTTCCGAGACATTAAACATGAAGCCTCAGCGCTGAAACAAGACTTCTCAGAAGAGAACATAAATTATTACACAGAAAACCTACAATGTGAACAGAATACCTCTCCTGTGATGGCGTTTCTAAGTACTACAAACAAAATCTGAGTCACAAAAAGCTTCCTTGTTTAAAACTGAAAAAAAAATGTAATATGGTGCCAGGAGATGGGGGGGATATTGCAAACAGAAGTCCTTGATGTATCCTCTCCATTAGTCATTTTATACGAGACAGCCTGTTTTGTTGATGCATGTTTGCTCCATACCATATATAACACTGGCTATTTACTGCACATATTGTGACTGTTACACAATAACCTGAACACGCAGGCATTTTAGGGGAAAACCTCTTTCATATCAGCCTGGAAAACTTCTTCCTGAACTGAGCACAAAGCCTAGAAAAAGAGAGAAACAGGCTAAAGCTCACTAATTACCACTCCAGACTCAGAAATGTTGCTAAAGCAAGGTGAAATGCCACATAAACCCTGGAAAACTCCAGCCTAAATTTTCACCTACCTCTGTTTTTGTATAAATTTAATTTGCGAGTATTGTGTGTTGTTTAGTGAGCTGTGGAAGTAAGCCTTTAACGCAGACTTCTCCACTGATGTAGATAAACTAACACATCCTAAGATAATCTAAGACAAGCTAAGCTAATCTAAGCTAAAACAGGCTAAACTAATCTAAGATAAGATATATAAGACTACAGTTTTTATGTAGTTGTATTTTTATTTAGTTTCACTTTTATTTCTTTACTCCACTACAGTTTAGAAGGAAATATTGTGATTTTTACTTTAAAAAAAAAACCTTGTTTAGTCACTAGTTAGATAAAACTGACACAAAAATATGCATCCATGCAAATGCTAACCTACCAGTTTTGCAATGGATGCTTACTGCTCTGATTCCTGATCCAATTAAATAAACTGAACCTTTACTTGTTGCATTAAGTTGGTAGAATAGTAATTCAACAATGCATCTGCTGCAACATTTCTACGCTGTGGTTTCTAACTAGTGCAGAGGTGTCTGTGAGAGTGTCTTAAGTGTTTATCTTCTGGGCCTCTGTTTAGACGTGCTAACAGTACACACCTCTGCAAACCGATATAACTGGCTGCTCTGCTGTGTGACTGCAGTTGCGGTTATTGTTCTATCCACCCACACCTATAATACCCTGCAACTAAAGACAGCAAGCTCCAACGAATATCCAGGAAAATTAACACTTGACTTCAATCGCTGATGATACATAATAAACCTACATAACTGAAACAAAGCGTCTGCTGCTCTCTATGCATTTTTAGATTTATTAGGTAGAATATTTTCTTTATGTGACGAACAATGGACTATTAGGTTTAATAACTTCTGCGCACATATGCACTCAAATCAGACAGACTGAAGAATTACAGGCGTAGCTGCTGATGGATAAGTAATCTCCTACTGTTACCTTTTTTTCTCTTTAACAGCTGGTATTTGAAGCAAATACTGACTATAGCGCTCACAACCTGATTTACTTTTTTCTGGTTTTCGTCGCCTGAGTGTCAGAACTTGCCTTGCTTAAATAGATGATCACTATCTGGCTCAGTGAGGGATTTTATAATTAAAGTAAATGCCCTTGACGGCAGCATGAATTATGTCTTTGCAAGTGGTGTTTTACAAAGAAAGCATAGCTTTTAGAATTTATAATGAAGGCGCCGTTATGGTTTGGGAATACATGCAATTGTGTTTAGAATGTTTCACTTTCTAAAATTTTTCTTTTTCTTTTTTAAAGAGGGGAACGATTAATGACGTCGATATAGCATTGGAACCCCTGCACGCAGTTATTTTTCATTATAAACTTGATATTATATATTTGCAATGCTCCTGTCTCTTCTCAGGTTGGTGTTACTTTGCTGAAGTGACAGAGGAAGGCCTCGAGTCAGAGGTGAAGAACGCAAACAAGGAGTCCTCCCGGACAGCAGGGGGAAGCAGCAGACATGCAGGACTCAGCCTCTGACAGTAAAATAGCGAAACAGGTCAGCATGGATCTCATAGTGCTACTAGGCTACTGTTAATGCTACAGAAATCTAGTTGGTGGAAACACAGTAAAAACACACTGCCATTTGGAAAAACATGATATAATAGCTTTTATATAGTAAGTTTGGAACTGTTCTAAGTAAAAGCTAAACTGAAAAATAGTGGTCCCTCGTTTATCGCGGGACTTACATTCTAAAAATAACCTGCGATAGGTGAAATCCGCGAAGTAGCCAACTTAATTTTTTTTTTACAATTATTATAGATGTTTTAAGGCTGTAAAACCCCTCATTGCACTTTATACACTTTTCTCAGACAGGCATGAACATTTTCACATTTTTCTCTCTTGTTTAAACACCTTTGTAGAAAAATAAGTCCAGTATTATAGAATGAAACCAAAGGCACCTGCGGTGGTGGTGCAAAACATTTCATCGACATTCTTGTGTTTGTTGGGGAGAAAACTGACAGACATACAGTACAGCACTATAGAGTCACACTGCACACTGCTAAATTTGACAAGCTGAACGCATTCTGTACTGTACAGGAGACACGGCACGAGATTGATTGACAATGGTCTACAGCCAATCAAATACGGTGGCCCTGAGAGGCCAAACGGACTGCAACTTCAGAAAACACTTGTAAAAAGAAAAATGCTGCAAAAAGAAAAACACTTGCAAAAAGAAAAACACTTGCAAAAAGAAAAATGCTGCAAAAAGAAAAACGCTGCAAAAAGAAAAATGCTGCAAAAAGAAAAATGCTGCAAAAAGAAAAATGCTGCAAAAGCACACAAAGCACAACGGAAATAGGAAAAAAGACAACGGAAATGTTTCTGGGGAGACAATAACCGGACGGACCAGTTGCACGAACCAAAACATGTATGTATGGCTGTATCCCAATTCAGGGACTGTTTCCCAATTCAGGGTCTGCAGCGTTAAAGTACGCAGCCTTAACGGTCCTCAAGGGCCGCACTCAAAGACCGCTGAGGCCGGAAGTGTGAGGCTTGTAGGCTTGTGAGATGGGACGGTCTAGCCTCCGTTGCGCTGCCCAGGTTGCCTAGCAACCATGATACTAACAGCTGGAAACGTTTCATACAGCTTTGTTTGACAGAAATGAAGGAGAACATATTTTGTACATTTGTTTCTACATGAGCTCTGTGTGATTTGATAAGTATCTGAGGCTGAGACCACAGGACTGTAAAACATGATTTTTGGGCTTCATTTCTGTACTGAACAGTCATTTAAGATTAGCTAGTAAATAACAATTAGCTAATGTTGTTCATGAGACTAAAGTCATCTCACTTTGGTAATGTAAATATAATATGGCCAATATTATATTAATCATTATTAGTTATTACAGCAGTGAACATGAACTCTGTGCCAAACACTGAGCTTCAGTAAAGATTCAAGTTGCATTTATTTATATTTCCTATCACCTTAAATCTTCACTTAAAGACAAGTATCTGTGACAGTGTATATATAGATGTATTATATATAAGAGACAAATATTGTTCTTTTAATATGTTGGCATTACTAAATTTGGCTCAATATGTGTGGAAAAAGCAAATGTACGAGCTGTGATAACTGTTTCTGATAGAATGAAGAGTAGACTGATATATTAAATATTCCTTTATTGGGTGAGAAAATCAGACCATGTCATAACTGCTTTAAGTCATACAGAATAGATATCAGAGCCTTAAACAGGCTGACTTCTGTTAAATGGGTCAAACTGGGCAGAAAGCATCCAAACGCATAACATCCTTATAGAATATGATGTAACACTATAGATCAACTTGCCTCAGAATATACAAAGCATATAAAAAATTACAGCAATATGATGCAACAAACACAGCAGTGCTACTAATCCAAAATACTCAAAGCTTCATAGAACTGAAACAAACATTTATTTTTAGCTCCATTCTGCTGCTGATACATACTTTAGGTTTCTGAATATTAAACTTGTTGCTGCCTTTCATAGTGTGTAACTTGAAGGCCCTGAGTACTTTCTCCCACACTGAAAACACTGGAATGATAAAATTATTTGAACATTACCTAATAAGACTGATTCAGGACAGACAATTAGTTATGTTAAACTTTTCTAGCAGTCCTTCACAAACAGGGAACAGTCTGTCTATTCTCTCCATCTGTCAGCTGCTGCTGGCTCTTCCTCCTCCTCTTCCTCACACACTGCTGAGTTTGTCCTGGTGGATCATCAGGGGTGCAAAGCCTCACAGATGATGTGCAGCAGTGGGTCCCTCAGTCTGTCCTCACTCTGGACACTTGCAGTTGTCACACATGGAAATCAAATGTATGATAAGCTGCAGGATTCAAACACAAGTGTAACTTATAAATGAATGTTCATACTTTTATTCCACAATCAGAGAGAAAGAAACAGAGAGAGAGTGCAGGACAGACAGACAGGTGACAGTCTCAGGTGTATACACTGCTACAAACAGGAGGATTTAGTGTTTGTGTTATTACGAGTGCTAAACAAGAAGAGTTCCCAGATGGTACAGTGGACACATGTGTGACTCCTGTGATTAAAGCATCTTTCTTTCAGCTTAACGAGTGAACCGTCAGCTCGTTCAAACGCACGTTAAAGTCCGTTTGGCTCGACACCACCGAACAGAGGCAGCAATATAACATAGCTAACATTAGCAGTGCAGTGAATCCTGCTTGTGCCGTGATATTCAGGACTGCAAACCGAGCAGCATCACTGACTTTCAGCCTGTTGTGTTTGTGGATATATGACTGACTTTAATTATCCACAAAATCATCAGATTCTCTGTAAGATTAAGGTCGACTATCTAACGGCGTATAAAGTAAAGGCTTTAAAACAAAGTAAATGCTGAAAGTACAAACATCGCTAATGTCACATAACTTTGCCGGCATGTGGCCAACAGTAATGTTTTAATGTTCCTCATTATTAAACATTTGCACATAAATAAGTGACATAATATTCAGAACTTACTTTTGAAAGTTTACTCTTTGGCCGCTCCACTTCTTTGAAGTGTCTCCCAGTCCCAGTGCACTTGTTAGCATGTTTTGGTTCGTGCAACTGGTCCGTCCGGTTATTGTCTCCCCAGAAACATTTCCGTTGTCTTTTTTCCTATTTCCGTTGTGCTTTGTGTGCTTTTGCAGCGTTTTTCTTTTTGCAGCGTTTTTCTTTTTGCAAGTGTTTTTCTTTTTGCAGCATTTTTCTTTTTGCAAGTGTTTTCTGAAGTTGCAGTCCATTTGGCCTCTCAGGGCCACCTTACAATCAGGACGCAAAACACAATGTGCTGTAAAAAAAAGAAAAGCAAACTGTTGCAATGTGCTAGTGAGCAAAGTGACTGCTGTACGGTTGCAATAGGTGACTGAAAGTCTGTAGGTCTGTGTAACTGGAGCTGCAGTAATCATTTTCCCGGGAACTGCCATCAACCTCCTCCAGCCACTTCATACCCGTCTCTAGGCCTGTGTGGTCGGGCTTATTCACTTAATCCTAGATTGTCACCAAGATTGTCACATGTCCAAAATGGTGGAGAAGAAATAAATGTATTTATATGAATTAAACTATTCAGGCAGTCATGCTAACTTAACAAATGTTACTAATGTTCATAACATGACATATTGCAATTTGGGGTATACGAGATTTAAAGTCTTTCCGGTGAACATCATTACTAGACATTATGACGTGTCGAACCATATACTACTTAGAAGTGTAAGAAAGAAGAAGAAAAGTTTTGGCTGTCGGTTTTGTTCGCTAGCAGCAGTTGCTATTTAGTGGGTGTGGTGAGAAATTGTCACCAGCTCACAGGCCTTTTTATAGCCACCACTGTATAATGCAGGTCTGACTACTGATGTTGAAATGTATCTAAATATAACTCAGCTGTTTTATGTTTATGTGTCTGCAAAAATGATTTGTGTTTATGGATTTTTTGTTTTTGTTGTTTTATTGAATATATTTGTGTTTTCTGACAGTTTGGCACTGAAGCTCATAACTCACACAGATTTTTGCAAAATACAACTCTCACACTTAAAAAATAGTTTTTGTCCAGACTGTCTTCTCAGGACAGAGCTTTCATCCACTTATTTTGTCATATTTCAGCACAAGATTCTTTCATGTTGCCATAACTTTATTTCTTGTAGAGCAAAGTGGTTGTATTTCATTTCAGATTGTTGTTTAGCGATTACTTTAATGACTGAAACTCAGGCCCATTTACAGCAGATATATATTATAATGTATTTGTCATTATTGGACTTAGTCTAGCAGTATGCGTGAAACTGCCATTTTAAAGTGTGAAAACATTTGAACAGATTCAAGTGTCTGTTCTGTTTTTGACACTTTTAAATCTGTCATTTCATTTTCTGTATATTCTTTTATATTTACATGTAAAGGACCAGAACAAGCACATGGATGGACACAGAGAAACCGATGACATGTCTGAAAAGACGTCTCCCAACAAGAACCTCAAATCTCCCCAGAAAGGCTCCAAACGGCTTAAAACAGCCCCCTTTAAAGTGACCCTACTGGATTCCTCCGAGTTCGAAGGAGAAACTGAGGTACGCCAGACGGAAAACAATTTGCATTTACACGTTTTCTGGAATTAGGCTTATCGTGCTTTGAGCAAACAGTTGGAAAAAGGGAACATTATGTCTTTCCCTTTGTTGTTGGTTCCCTCTGTGGGCAGTTGTGTGTGTTGTATAGTGTTGCACAAAGCGGATAAAAGGGGCAAAAAGAATAAAAGCGAGGGTGCCATGCTGAGAACTCACCAGAGGGTGAATTCAAAGAAATGTTACACATTTCTGTAATACACACAGAGACAAAAAAAATAATGCAGTTTAAAGTCTTCATTCCACACAAGAGATGTGTCGTCATTACACTACAGAGTGAAACAGGGCATTTGCCGCTTGCTGAGAAGGGAAACTGAATGCATGCATAAGTGAGGACAGAAGCGATAGATGTAAGTCTATTTCCTTAGATAAATACAAGGCGTCGACTTGAACGTGAACTTGGAGTTTTATGACTAGCAGCAGCATGCACCTCAGGCAGAGGAGGCCTATCTTTTTTTGGCTAAAATATCTCTTCAGGATGTGAAAGATGTCGTTATATTCAGTTACTTGACTGTGGAGATGACTGGGCAGCAATATTTCAAGCTATGTGACGTTTTAACTTTTTATCCCACTCAAAAGAAATCTGTGTGGATGTACATCAAAAATCAGGAAGTGAATAGCCTGTCTGGAGCCATCGTGTGTGTACAAAAGCTTAGCGGGCACAGTGTTACAACAGATGGATGTAGCCATTGGTTTCTGGAGTTTCATTTGATGTATTTTGGAGCTAAGACTGACTGTATTTGGATGACACACTCGATTAGCAAACTCCATCCAGAAACTGTTCATTAGCAACAAACTAATGAAATCCTAGAAATTCAAAAAATCTCTGTAATAAAAATAACCATCCATTGTACAGCCATTGTTTTCTAATGGAAAAACTTTAAATCTGAACTGTGAAGAATATTCTAGGGTGGGGTAAAACAGATTTTTGTAACATCTTGTAAACATGCTTTGGAAACCGACAATAGATCAGTTTTTGCCCCTTTAGCGATTCTAAATAGCATTACAGCAGATATTGCTGCAAAGACACAAGTGTTGCACCACATCGCATCACTTTTCTGCTTCCCCCGAACCCTAGCAACCACCGGCACATGCACAGCACATGGACACAGAAGGAATAACTGCGCTCGCGACCAAGAGTCTAATTCAGTTCAGTTCAATTCAGTTTTATCTGGATCAACTGAGGGGTTTTCAGGGAGATTTTAGACTCATCTGATAATTATGAATTATAGTAGTCGAGCCTTCAGCTAGTTTTTCACCATCACTCTTAGACAGGATGTTTCGAACTAGAAATATTGTGCAAATTTAAGAAAACAGCCCCATGTATTTCTTTCATATTTAAGGATATTCCCTGCTCACAAATAACTCCAGGATTCCTCACAGTGTTACTCTAATGCGATCCAAAGAAAGTATCTACACACCACATTTCAAAGAAAACTGTCCTTTGTTACAATTCTGTATTCTTACGCTCCTTATTTTGCAAAGAGGACGGTGGAAAGGCGTTTCTGTGAACATGTTCTTCGTTTACATTAGTAATTCCTCCATGCAGCAGATCCTACTATTTGTTCTCTTTATGTTCACCTTATGGTTACTTGGCAGTGATGCTTACAGGCAGTGTTTTTGAACAGAAACTGAATTTTTTATGGCTGTTTTTAGTTTACAAATCATTTTCAGGTTGCCAGTGGTTAGCATGTCCCTTTAAGCTCCAGTGACACAGTTCAGTAGTATGCTGAAGGCAAATGAAAATAGTAAACTGCAGAACAGGCAGGCGCATTTTGTTGTTTACTGAGTTTAAATAACTTTCATGTATATTAACTATTATAAAGCAACTTAGAGCCTGAAACTCTCTTTATAGCCACCTGGCACTGATATATTGAACTCTCCTGTAAAAGCACTCGTCTTTAAGTTCAAGAATCACATGGTTACATGATCATATTAAATAATTTGGTTAAAATATTGACCAAAATTATAGTGTGATGCTACCCAGTTGTACTGAGTAATTCCCAAAGGTGTCAATAAATTCTGATTTCATTGCATTTTTTAATAAAAAGCCTCCAGCACAGGCTACTAACTGGGTGTAAAGAAATCTATATACCTATTACATGATCGGAGACCCGGTGCAGTCAAGGAGAAAATGGAAGAAAAATATTATCGTGAAGCAACCCTCAGGACACTAACGCACAAGTGCGTGAAACCTTGTGTATGTGGTGTGATGACGGAGGAGGGGGGCTGTTCATTTACAAGAGTGTGTGAAGTAAGACCATCAGCATTGGTGTTCTGGTGCCAACCTCTCCGAGCACTGTGAAAACATCTGGGTTTTATCCACACCTCAACAGACAACAGCATCATGCTTATGAAAGCTTTGGTATTGTAAGTGCACTTCTGGATATTTGTCTACCTACACACGTTTTGTAAAAGTCTAGTTTGCCGACGGTCTCGGACTACAGGCTTGTTCCTGCTAGGATAGAAGTTTTTGAACCTTCCTCATACTTCCAGGAGTAATCATGAGGAACCTGTGAGGAGGCAGGATACACCTTGGGAGCACTTTCACTGGAGGAGGTGGTACTCACGAGTTAAGTAATTCTCTGAGCCTCCCTGCGGCCCTTGAACAGGGAAGGACACACCACACCCTTACCCACTTCTCTCACCCAGCCCCTTCCTTCATGCTTGGTCATGCTGATGTGTTGAATGAGGCCATTTTGGGTGGAATGGCTGGTTAGTTGACATCCAAGATTTCCCCGTCTATTGAGGTGTTTTTTTTTTTTTTTTTAAATTTTACTGTTTAATTGCACCGGAGCAGAGAGCAAATAGACGGGATCACTTCAGTCATGGCTTATTAAGACTCCAGTGATTTGTTTATTTCATTCTTTGTGCCGCCTCCGATGGCAGCGTGCTCTCGTTGTACATAAACAGCGCTGCTGTCGGGGACTCGCTGACTGACAAGATGAGAGCTTAGAAGCACTTCCCAAGTGTTCCTCCACCAACCTCCCTTCACTCATTGTGACGAAAAGGAAAAATACTTTTTCAAGCTCTACCCTTGAGATATTAAGGAAACAGACAGCACAAGGAAAAAACTGCTTCAGTTTCCCTGGCAACTCCTCGCTCAATCTTGTCACCTCTTAAAGTAGGCCTTGTGAAAGGATAAAACTGTGTATGCATACTTATAAAGCGTTTTTCTTGTTCTATATTTACTATGGAGTATAAGCCCATGCACAAATTGTACTCCTAATATTATATTCCCTTTATAATCCGTATATGCAGCCCAGCCCAGTGAAATATGCGCTGCTTGTTTAAAGATATTCGTACATAGTTATATGCCAATTAATATGGTCACAGCCATGACTGTCTGCATTTTTTTGGCAGTCATTCAACATCATTCCTTTGCATCCTGCTAACTGACCTCCTGATTTTTTTATTTATGAGGTTTTGAGGTTTTCATTTTTGGATTTGAGTCAAACGTTCCACTATTTTAGGAATGCAGTGGTACGGATTTCAAAGGAAATGTCAAAATTGTTATGATGGACAAAATTCGGCAAGAGTATACAGCAGCCTACAGTCTTTGATGTTTTGTAGTTTTGCCTCCGTGCATCACCACAGTGAGCTGTAAGTCAGACATGTGATTGAAGTCCAGACTTTCAACTATAATTCAAAGGATTTACAGAATGTTTGTGTAAAATGCAATTTTTATACATAGTGCTTCATTTTCAGAGGTTCAAATTAATGGGATAAACTAACATAAATGTAAAATAAAATAAAAGATTCTTTTTAATAGTTGAATTAAAAAACAAACAAACCAAAAAACTGAACTTTGCAGCCAGTGTGTTCCCTCCTTTGAGTGCTCTTCTAGACCTTTAACCCAAATTGGTGCCTAATCAGTTTTGCAGCTTTTGATCCTGAATCTTCTACATTTCTCCTGCAGATTTATTTTTATTGAACTCCATGCTTGCAGTTTGCATACACCAGAATAAATAGATCTCTACCAAATATGGCTGACTGTGCCTTCAGTAGTGTGACAGAAAATATTTTCTTTTGTTTTGTATTGTGTGTTTGTGGACACACACACACAGAAGCGTGTTTATTTAATGTGACAGGAAATATTACTAAAATTCACCTTGAGTTCTGTCAATAGTAAGTATCAAATCTCTGCCTGTAGTGCAAAGTCTAGTATTCTGCAGCATGTCGCAGTGACTGTATAACTGCACCAAATGAGTTATTAAATTGTGTTTGGGTCCAGAGAACCTTAAAAAGCCCTGCTGCCTAATAAAGTCTGATAGTGTATTAGTAACCCAGTTCTTTCCTGATTAAAAGCTAACTATTACAGTAAAAGGCACTTAGAGTATGCACGTACGATAGTCAAAAATATAGCAGGGACTGTTTCTCTCTCTCTTGACCTTTTTCCACACTTTTATGTCATGTATGTTTGTCTTTGCAGAAACACTCCAAAGGACAGACCCTGATGGACATGGTGTGTGAACACCTTAACTTGCTGGAGAAAGACTACTTTGGTCTGACCTTTGCCGACACAGACAGCCAGAAGGTCAGTGAGTTGTGTACCACAGTTACCTCTCAGTGCATAAACAATGCTCGCTAAACAATCTGTATTCCTCCCAGTTTTTTGCTGGCACTCTCTGGGGTCCATCATTCAGAGAAGAATGGAAAATGGAAATGTCCGTGCTAAAGTCGGGGCCTGGACAAAAGACATTTGAATAAGTTGTACAGTTGAAGAAGAAATGAAAATGCCTCCTCTACTCTTTGCAAGATGCATATATGAAATTTGGTGATAGAAATATTTCTCAGAGGCAGAGCTGCTCCGGAGGTAGAATAATTTCATGGGTTGAGTTAAATATCCACGGGCCCCAGCTAAGAGCACAGTTGAGAAAAAATTG
The DNA here is from genome assembly GCF_051167445.1 of Perissodus microlepis. Lineage (NCBI taxonomy): Eukaryota > Metazoa > Chordata > Actinopteri > Cichliformes > Cichlidae > Perissodus > Perissodus microlepis. Next base: position 6,142,319 of record NC_140465.1, read on the forward strand.
AAGAGCTAAAAAGAAAAGTTAGATCAAAATGACTTCAGTGACTTTGCTGTTTCTTTCATTTATGACTATGGCAAGGTGAAGAGTAATCAGGATGACTTTCTGCTTTTTCTCAGGCAATAGCTAAAGGCAAGTTTTAACTTTTAGGTCGCACAGGCTAATTAGCTAATAAAATTACCTTATTGAGTATTTTTTTTATTTGAAATTAGATAAAGGAGAAAGGTTCTCAGTGTTGGTTGTCTAACCATGCATGGATTTGTTTGACTAGGTTTTTAGAAATGTATTAGGTACGCAGTAATCAGTTAAAAAGATCGATTAGCAGACTGCCCTCATAAACTGCACACATATCTGCTAAATAATGCTAAGCAGCAGATTAATAAATGCTGAACTGAAGCACAACCTTCTTGACAGGCTGTACCACATGGGACCATTTTTCTGTGAGATATTTCTGTTAAAAATGCAACAAAAGACACGAACATCACAAAGAGGGTCTAGAGGTCCAGTTCAGTCAGTTTAATTAGCAGAGGTGAAGTATGGCAGACAGCTATCGGCTACAGCTGCAGGTGTCTCAACACCTGTCAATCACAGCAGCCGTTGCCTTTTATCCAGATGGATGGGTTATAAAATATAGTTAGCAATTAACATAGGAGTCTAACGGCATTAAATCATTTCTAGATGTGCTGAATTTCAAGCCTTGATGTTGCCACTTGGTGCTGCTAAAGATACAAGTAGCTGATTGCTGCGTTTAGTGATCATGTAACATAAACGAAAATGTGAGTTAGAGCAGTAAATATGCACATTAGTTCAGTGCGAACTAAGACGATGAATATAAGGATTCATTTACACAGGCCTAGAGACTGATCAGCTACCTCATGGCAACATCAGTAACTCCAGTAAGGAAAGAAGGTATATTCCAGGCCAGTTGGCTAGTTTTTGCTGGGTGTCACTGGGTGAAATAGGTGAGTGCTAAACGACAAAGCTCCTTGTGATTGCTCTGGTCGCTAGCAGATTGATGTGGTCTTCCACGGTTTGTTTCCTGACAGTTTCACTACCACTTAGTGAGTGTTTGCAGACGAGACAGGCCCTTCCATACAAACTACAGATGAACGCTGCTAGTAACAAACACAATCACATGGAGGGTGTGAGATAGAGCACCACATCTTTGCAACCTATATCACCCAGCAAGCAAGTTTCACTGATGGTTAGCATAGAGTGACTCTATTGCCCAAAGGAAAGAGTAATCAGAAACCACATGTATTAATAATGTTGACTGGATGTATTGTAGTGGTGTAGCCATAACAAAGAGCACTGGCTAAATAAGGCAGTGCTTTTCTTTTAAGATAGCAAGACATGCATAGATCAGACACAAAATTAGCATTTAATTTGATTACATGTTCACTAGATAGTTACTAACTTGTCCATCATTTGGTACCTTAGGGGACTTTTCAAATTATTCATGATGAGCAGCACATCTTTGTTCTCATGTACTCATAATAAGTTAAAATAACTCACAAGTTATTAGAAAAATATTGGTTATTACAGCTGAAACAGCCTCACATAGAGTGAATCTGTGTGTTTACAGTTCTGAACAATATCTCAGTGGAAGTAATCTCTCGGGTGAACTGACCCTTAAGATTTGTGGCATTATCTTGCTTGTTTTTGTGTCACTTGACTTTCGTTTGACTTTGTCAGAATCACTTTTTTCTTTCACTCTTTTTTTCCATCATCTGAAGTTTAATTACTTCCTGATAAATGGGCTCTAACGTTAATCTCCAGTCAGCACACCAACCTTTTTGACATTTTGAAACGAAGGTCTGAATATGTTAGTCACGGATTGTTGTTGCTTTGTTATAAGGTGTGCAGACCAGACTTATCATATAATCGTATAATTAATACGGACCTGATGGGTCCTGGCTGTCAACTCACATGAGAGTGCTGTGTTTGATGTGGGTCTGGGGTTTTCATTGATGTCTTCCCAGAGGGTAGGTATGGGATTGCACAACAGGCTACAGAGGAACCTCCAGTCTTTTAAAGATAGGACAAGACCAAGCCCCCTTTTAACATCTGGTGCGTATCCTCTGCCCCAGTCATTGGCTTGTACACAGTTTGTCAGCTCACATGCTGTGACTCGAGGTGCACAGGATGATCTTGGACCTCACAATATGACAGTCTCATCAAAGACGGCCTTATCAGGGCACAGCGTGAGCTTAGTGTCTGGGGTCAGTGCTGATTGGTAGACCAAACAAGCTTGAGAATTTAAATGTCATTTCAGATGCCCTTTCCCTGTCTCAGTTGGGGGAACAAGAACTCAATCTCCGCTCTCCGAGAGAACATTTATTCTATGTGATTTCTTTAGAAAGTAAAGTTGAAAAACAAAGTGTGAAATAATGAATCAGTGATGAAAAGTTTTTCCTGCTTTTCAGCACCTGACTAGTTCTCTTTACCCTTAGCTGATCGAAGGTGGATTCGTGGTGACAATCGAATGGCTACGGCTCTTTAGTCTTTAGCAGTTCGATTAAACACCAGAGGAGTAACACAGGAGGCAAACTGTCAGAGATACAGTTTGCAGTTTGTCCCCGTTGAGGCCACGGAGTTGCAGTGTAGTGTAACAACCCTTCATGGTTTCACTCTGATTCGTGTAGTACCAGCTGTCAAGACGACGGTCAGCATTAGGAAACAGCTGCTGTGTGGTTTTCAGGTTAGTGCAGATCACTGTCAGCTCTCTGCATCGTGGATTGCTCAAACACCCGTTTTTATGTCTGTAAGCATGAGGGTGGAATTTACATAACAATAGACACCCATTGCAACTCATTTTCTTTAATTAGATTTTTGCTAGTCCACTGACCTTTCCTCTAGCTCCGCTGTCAGCATCACAGTTTTGATTTCTCCTGAAACTTCTTGGTAACTGCTGATTGGTTTAAGTTTAGATGATTCTTATGAATGACTTGAGCAGCATCTTAACTTTGCTTCCACAACATCCACTGTAGACAGACTTGTTATATGTGCTGAATATAAACTTTGGGGGCTGCATCCTCCTGAGGCCGCATTTGTAGGCCGATTACGTCACAGCGACACGACGAAGGCTGCCCAAATTCGCAGACTCCTCCGAATGCGGCCGACAAATGCGTCCTCCTTTTCCCAAGATTTGAAGGATGGGTCGGGTGTATCCTTCGTGGCCATATCCCAGAATTCATAGCGTGGCCCAGCCAATTCCAGTTTCCAACAATAGCAGCAGCTACTTAGTTTTAATATTACTCTTATTAATCTTTCTGGGTCACAAAATTAACTTTTTAAGATATTTTCAGGTGAGAAAGTAGCTGTGTAAACGTCAAATATCTGCTCGGTTTATCAAGACATCACATATTTGCAAAAGTACTCCGACGTTTTCGGAGACACCCATCAGCTTGATAGCTAGCCGGAGGTTCAAGGCTCTCCAGAGGCGGTGAGAACAGCGAACCCCCGGCACATCGTTTTCATTACAGCTGAATAAATGTCAATCGGAAAACTGATTAAACAGAAGTGTGAGATGATCGAGAATTTACGCCAGTGTCCTGTTATATTTTAGATAGAAAGGACCAGACGGCCGAGTTTATTAAACGCCACCGAGATAGCGGTGACGCAAAACTGAAGGCTAGACTGTCCAATTTCACAGCCGTTTACTTCCAGTCTACCCGGCCTTCGGAGGACCTCAGGAGGATGCAGCCTATGAATTTGGACGCGGCATTTATGAGCATTGACAGTGGGAGTGTGCTAGCATGCTGTGACGAAGTTACCGACCAGCAAACATGCCTATAGACTCAGTGTGGTTCATTTTTGCATGTTTGGCAGAAATAGCCGTTTCAGATTATTTTGCATTCCATTAACTGTTTGTGTTGTTAAATAATCTGCTGTTGATATGAAATTCAGTATATTATGGCACAAAAACCTTAAATTAGCCTAAGAACAATGCAGTTGTTCTTTATAATAAAAGTGTTGCTGCAATTTTGATCTGTTGACATCGTAGTATATAAACCAGGAACCAATAAATTCATGTTTACAAAGGATATACTATGTGTTAGCTTATTTTACATCATTTATACAACAGTGGATGCACATAGACAGGGTTCCAAATAAGGAGGTCAGTGTATGTTTAAGTGGGACTGTCTTGGAGACAAAACTCAGGCTTCATACTGCTCTAAGCCAGGATTTACACATACACATCACTTCACTGATTAATGGTGGGCATGCCTGACATTTGGGGACGAGACTGGTACAAACAAGTAATGTACCCGATAAGGCAAGTCAGGGGAGCTTAGTTTAGAAGTTGAGCCAAGCTGGGCACCTTTTACAAACTTTATTTATAAATGACGAAGTGGTTTCTCACCGCAGGGATGAACTTCTTCATTTCAAGGCCAAACAAACTGCACAAGCAATTTTACTGGCTAGCAGCAATACTACTCTTACTCTAAAGTCAAATTTTCGCTTGACTCCGAGGCCTGTGCACCACAAGGTGACAAATGGTTTGTGCCTCTGTGATCCCCCGCACAGAAGCACAAACCTGCTGAAGTCAGGGGCAGCCAGTCAGAAGATAAGCTGGCTTAAAGAGAGAAGCTGCTTATTTTAAATTTAAAAAATATAAATTTTTCAGACTTTTCTGATTAGAGTATGTATCATGTATTAAAATTACAACTATGAGGTTGTCTTGGTTGAATTAAATAATGGAAACAATGCATAAATAACAGTAGTAACTGGATATAAGGTCAGAAAAAGACGTCATCAGAAGCCTTGAGAAAGGTAAAAAAAATAAGAAAACATGACATTGAACACAGAAAACATTGCAAACCCCCAAATGGAACCAAAATCTTCATCACGCAAAGGCAACCAAGTGTTTGGAATAACTGATAGTGAGTCTTTCACACCACTTTTGAAGACTTTATGCCCACACTTTTGCGATCTTATCAAAGCATCACAATCAGATTGAAGAATTTTGGCTTTTTTACTCATTCAGAGGTGGTCTTGCGAGTCTGTTTTGGATCATTGTCCTGCTCTTGAGCTTCAGGGCATGAACCGATGGCCAGATAATCGCCTCCCTGATTGTCTAGTAGAGACAACAAGGTCCTGAAGCAAATCAGCCCCAGATCATGACCATCACCATGCTTGCATGCTGGCATGGTGTTCTTGGTGTTATGCCAGATGTAATGGGACTCAAACCTTCCAAAAGTTTACCTTTTTACTCGGCAGTTCACAGAATACTTTCCCAACAGTCTCTGGAATCAGTGAGATGTTGTCCAGTTGTGTTCTGTTTACTCAGCAGTCCCATTTATGCACAGTGTTGAATCATGAACTCTGACCTCAAGGCGAGTGTGACCTGCAGTTGTTTAGATGTTGTTTTTTGTTCATTTATGACCTCCAAGATGAGTCACCAATGAACTCTTGGAGCAATTTTGGTATTATTATTGTCTAATGTTCAAATTTGTTTCATGTTCTGAAATATTTCGTTGTGACAAATGTGCCAAAAAAAGAACTAAGGAGCAAATACTTTTTCACAGCAGTATACATCGTTTTTTCACACTACGAGTTCTTGTGGGAAATATTGTTACTGTCTTCCCGCTGACATCTGTCTAAACAGCATGATTTACAGCTGCTGTAACAAGTGAATTCACACAAACTCTTCAGCTAATGAAATGCTCCAGCAACCAAATCTGAAATGGTGCCCCTGTTGGTGAACTGGTTCACTGAACAATCCGATGTTATGAGATCACATAGGTAACTGGCTGACAATGAGTTTGTGGCGCAGTGATAAAACACGACTGCTCTGTGCGGGTTTGAATGCCTCAGCAGGGGAGGGCTCAGTCTCTTTGTTTACCATATGGAGAGGCTTTCATAAGGAACACATGCGGCAATTAGAGTAAAATGTGACACCGGGGTGTGCATTAGCCATGTTTCCAGTCTGCTCTGTGTGATTTCTGCCTTCTGTCTTTCAGAATTGGTTGGACCCCTCCAAGGAGATCAAGAAGCAGATGCGCAGTGAGTGCCTTTTCCAAGTAGCTGTAGTGGATTAATATTTTAAAATTCAATTAGCAGAGACATAAAACTAGCTTTGTTGCTCATTGTACTTGGAGTTGTCAGCTAAATTGCTAAGAAGAGCTCCAAAACTGCCTTCTAATGAACACTTTTTCCCGTTATACTGGATGTGTTTAAGCTTCCTGCTCTCAATACTCTTACCAGACTCTCCGTGGCACTTTGCCTTCGCTGTCAAGTTCTACCCTCCTGACCCCTCCCAGCTCATGGAAGATATTACCAGGTAGTGTGCTGACACACACTTCTACTACATCTCCAGTCATAATTCCTCTGGCTGTGCTGTCAGGTGCTCCTCAGAATTATTCAAAGGATAAATCGCTAACACATGTCAGCAGTACAGATAATTTCCTTTTTTATATATTCCCACTGATGGATGTTTACATAAACACATTGTAACAATTCTCATGGCATATTTGCCCCAGTGTCAGAGCAGCCCAAATCCCTCTCTTCTTTTGAAGGATTAGCCCTGGAATGCTACTAACTGCCATGGATTAACTAGGCTGAATACTTGTTGGAGCTTGCATTGGCTCGGGCTTGTTTGACTGCCAACACTCCTTCCTCTCCTCCCCTTTTTCGTCTCATCTGACAGATACTACCTGTGTCTGCAGCTGAGGGATGACATGCTGTCAGGTCGGCTGCCGTGCTCGTTCGTCACTCACGCCCTCCTGGGCTCCTACACCGTTCAGGCCGAGCTGGGAGACTACGACCAGGATGACCACGGCACCGACTACGTCAGCGATTTCCGCTTTGCTCCCAATCAGACGCGCGAGCTGGAGGAGAGGGTGATGGAGCTCCATCGAAACTACAAGTACATGACACGCTGTTGTTTAAATCAGACCTTTGTGTATCCACAAGTGTCTTCGGGTGATCATCTGATGAGTTTTCAGTTGCATCAAAAACACTTCATCGTGCACATTGCTGATAGATGCCGTCTGTCACTGAAATGTACACAGTGTGAATCTTGCCAGTGTGACAATACTTCTCAATTCACATAGCGATGCTGTGGCACTGCTTTTTGGCATTCTCCCAAATGAAGTACTTGATGGGAGGAACTTAGAAGAGAATATATCAAGCATGTTCGAATACTGCTCCCGCTGTTCACCATTCTGGATCTTTTATTTAAGAAAGTCTGCTACAGTATTGTTATTATTCTGCTCTTATTCCAGGGGGATGACTCCAGCAGAGGCTGAAATGAACTTCTTGGAGAACGCAAAGAAATTGTCCATGTACGGAGTCGACCTCCATCATGCTAAGGTTGGCTATTCTGGCGTTTTTTGATTTTCAGGTGTCATGAATGCACTCCTGAATGATTTCTGTCTGTGTTTGCTGCAGGATTCTGAGGGGATTGAAATAATGCTGGGTGTCTGTGCCAATGGCCTGCTGATTTACCGTGACAGGCTGAGGATCAACCGCTTTGCCTGGCCAAAGATCCTTAAGATTTCATACAAGAGGAGCAACTTCTACATCAAGATAAGACCTGGAGAAGTACGCATTATGGTTAAGGACCAGGAGGGTCAAACATAAAGCCTGGGGGCCAGAATTGGCCCGGCGAAAGACTCCAATCCAGCCCTTTCCAGGGCTTTGGAAAAACTTTTTCCAAAGTTTTGCAGCTTTTTCAAATGAAAAATGTCTTTAAACTAACAGAAAGGGAAATTTCACTTCTTTGGCCCACAATCTAAAATGAGTATGAGTATGACATGCCTGAACTAGTCTGTTTATACCACAATCAAAGGAAATGGGGCTCTTGTTTTTTAGGATCTTGGTGCACTCTTAGAACAATAAATCTTCATACAAATGTGTGCATAACCAAAGGGAGATGTGAGCCTCAATTTTAAGAATTTCCTTGCTACATCCACCATTGTGCTAGCTTTAAGTAACACAAGGACTGGAAGTATAGTTTTGTACATTTCCATAGTCTCTACCGGTTGCCTGACCCGCCCCATAAGGCCACTACAGGGCGTTTGTGCACCTGTAGCTTATGAAATAAAGCACTTAAATTCAAGAGCTTTTGAGGTGTTAGTAGATGGACGTGCCTGGCCACAATGGCAGCACCCATTTGTCAGTAAAGTCCCATTGGGTGTCACTATCTTGGTGTTTTAATGAGTGAGGAGGTGATCTGGCTGACATGGCATGCTCAGATGGTAGCAGCTGCTACCCTAGTACTACCATACAGCTTTAATGATGACCAGAATTATTCAAATCTACATGCTGACAACTAGAGATCAAGCCCATAAACTTAGTTATGACCAAGTTTATGGACTATGACTTTATATGACCTAAGTTATGCCCATATTTTATATACAGCATGTATATACAAGATATTTGAAATCAGGCTGGTTATTGTTTCCTTTATGGGAAACAAATATGTATATATATATATATATATATATATATATATATATATGTGTATATAAAGGAGTCATAAAGGAAACAATAACCAGCCTGAACACACACTAAACACAGCCTTATACCTCTATTATAAGGGTCTCTATTTTGGCCCTCGCCATTGTGCTGCAGCTTATCCTCCATGCTGAGCCTCAAAGTGTCAGGCTGTCTGGGCGAGACCCAGTCAAGTGACAGAGCTGCACAGTGAGCCTGTGATAGAGCCAAAGAAAGAAGTCTTTTAACAGAGCTGCTGCAGCTGCAGCCACAGTCAGAACAGAGGGATAAAGAGTGTAAATATAGAGCCATGAAGTTTTCCACTCATTTGCTCCCAGCCTCTGAACACTGGATATTATCCTTGCTGCCTCTGACCTGCTGCCTTCTGTCCAGTCTGCAGAATATATGTAAATAATAAGGTAGCTTATATATTGACATAAGTTTGGTGCCAGCAGTTTTTTGCAAGCACAAAGCAAGGACTGTTTGTATTGATTGGCTCCAGTGATCATTCAGATATGAGATGTTGTATATTTATAGATTTTTAGGACTCTCTCTAAATGTTCGTCCAACAAATTGATGCGCCCTTCAGCAAAACAGACTAAACATACCTGGTGGTGTTCTCAGCTCTCACCTTCTCTGTCTCTCCATATTTTCTCTCCCCTCTAGTATGAACAGTTTGAAAGTACAATTGGTTTTAAGCTCCCCAACCACAGAGCTGCCAAGAGGCTGTGGAAGGTCTGCATCGAGCATCACACCTTCTTCCGGTAAGAATCGATCCGCTCTCATGGTTGGAGGGTTTTTCGTTCGATGGCCATCAAAGCAAACCGAACACTTCCCTGTGTACAGCTTCGCTAGGCACAGTCGCTCGGGCTACTGCCATGGTCACCGTGGCTTTGCTAGTAAACTTAACTTATATACTGATTTAGCATTACAGAGGAGGTCACACATGCATGAACTGCATGATACAGCTCTCTATGTGATAACACGCAGTTACAATTGCATGTACGTATTATAGACTGATAAAGGAGAAGTCAGCTTTACCCTAAAGGTCAAGCTAGTTTACAGTAACAGTCACCACAAGGCACTTTATATTGTAATGTAAGGCCCTGAGATATTAAAGGGAAAACCTCCAAAATTCAACAGTTAAGCAAACACTTGGTGTCTGTGGGAAGAAAGAACTGCTTTTTAACAGGAGAACATCTCTGGCAGGCATCTGCTGTGGCCAGTTGGGTGGAGAGAGGAAAGAAAATAGTAGAACTCTGCCTGGTCAGCAATTGTTGTATTGTAATGGTTTCATAAGAACAGGTAAATATAGATCAACAAATATGGATCAACAATGGAGTTTATGAAAAGTGTGAATAAATCTTTCTGTGAACAAATAAATGGAACCATTTAAATCCATGGGAAGCTTGAATCTGTGAATTTGAAGCTGAAAACATGATGCACATTTATTTAAGTTGGACTTGAAATAATTTATTCAGCTGTTAGTAATCCACATATCTCTGTATTTTGCCTTTGAGAGATCCAGATTGCTTGCTTATCACAGTCTGTTTCACAGGCTGGTATCTCCTGAGCCTCCTCCTAAGGGATTCTTGGTGATGGGTTCAAAGTTTCGATACAGCGGAAGGACGCAGGCTCAAACCAGGCAGGCCAGTGCTCTCATAGACCGGCCTGCTCCTCACTTCGAGCGGTCGACCAGTAAGAGGTATCTGCTTTCCCGGAGCTTGGATGGAGGTGAGCGCTGCAGCATGAAGGCTTCTCAGGGAGAAAAAGCTAGCTTCACTTTGCTCAAAGAGTAGTGTTGTAAATCACACTGTTTTTACCTTTGAACAGCATGTGAAGCTAAACTAAGTTAAGCCAAAGACAGCGTTTTCTCATCATCTGTGGAAGAAAGTAAATTAAGTGTTCTTCCCAGAATATCCAACGCTTCTCATCTGTCTGACCAACAGAGTTCTCACGGCCGGTATCAGCCATGTGCGAGAACCACGACGGCCTTTCTCACCGCAGCATCAGTGAACACCGACGTCTGCACAGCCCCTCCGGGGACGAGCAGGAAACAGAGCTGGAGCCAAGTTTGGAACAGGACGAAGAGGAGAAGGAGCACGAGCAGGGCCGGGAGGCGGAGCAGGACAAAGACCATGACGGCAACGTGACTCCAAGCAGAAAAAAAGAGATCATGGTAATAAAGACCTCCCGATGGAGCTTTAATGAGTTTCCAATGACAGAAGGGCTAAACGCACACTTTTAGTCACCTTGCCCACAACTCTGGCTTTAGTGCAGGGAGGCGATGATGTAAAGAGGTGCAGTGCAAGCGTCTGAGTCCAGCTGAGGTTTATCCAGCAGGGGCATAACGCTGTGGCAGCTTTGCTGGATTTAGCATTCACTAACTCTTCTCCTTTCACTCAGGCTTACATGCTTACTCTGCACTGCTCATAAATCCTGCTAACGGCTTTACAGTTTTTAACCCTTTCTCATTATGCTGACAAATGCAGACCCGAGCCGTGCCTCTGTTTACTAACATGCTTTTTCTATTTTTAAACTCCTGCTGGCGAGAAGGAGGAGGCCGGGTCACCAATTGACAGTAAACAGGAGGTATTTGGTGTCTGGTGATTTGGTCTCTGTCTGTCTGTATGCTGTCTTTATTATAAATACTGTGTCTGTTTAATTGTTCCTCGCCCTCTCTGCATATTTCCCACTGGGTTTTGTCTCTGTACCTGTGGCCGTCATCACTGACAAACAAAAAAAGCTATACTGCATTGCACCACATTAACAAGTGATCCAAAGGCTGTAGTGGCCTTTAAGGAACGGTTAGGCATCCCAGCAAACATTTGAAAGACACTGATTGTCAGAATTAGGTGTAAAGGTTCACTTAAGATTTAGATATGGCTGTAATGCTTATAGTTTTATTAAATGTTCAAAATTTACTGGGATGGCTTTATTTTCTCATTTCAGAATCTGTCTCTGCATGATATGTGTATCTGATAGCTAAATCTTTGCTTTCTGTCTGCCTGCTTGTCCTCTCACTGACTTACCGCCTTGTGTCTGCATCTGACCTTGTTCCTGCACTCTCTTACCCCGCACTCTTCACCTTTGACCCCCTCTCTTGCTCGCCCATTGTCCTGCAACCAACTCAGCTCTCTCAGTTGGACCAGGAGACTACTCCTCGGCACAAACAGGAGGTACAGGTTCTTGGATTTTGGCTCTTGTGCTTCTTGTCGTGTGTGCCTTTAATAGACTGAGGTTTGCCCGCATCTTTTCAGTCAGTTTATATTTGATTTATTTATATATTTTAAAAAGGTATTTGAAACATCCAGCAACAAATCTCTAGCACTGCTTTCAGAGATAGACGTGAGCTTCTCCCCGTCCTTAAGTGCCTGTAATGCAGCATCGGTGCATTCTTCTCTGGGAAAAGCACTCAGATGCTCGACTTAAGTGAACGTGCTGGTACAAGTTCTCCATTTTTAGGTTGTATTACAAGTCCTTCATTCAAAGCTCTACTTTAAGCGCAGTAACATCCACTGAAAACATCAACAACACTTCATATTGTAAAATGCTGCTGTATTCTGACACCTATCAGAACCAGCATGAACTTTTTCAGCAGTATGAGCTATAGTAGCTCATCTGTTGACAGCCTTTGACCCCACGTGCATCGATGAGCCTTAGCCGCCCATCGCCTTTGTTGTTTCACCATCACTTTTGATAAATACTGAGCTCTGTAGGCCAGGAACACCCTACTATAGCTGCGTTTAGACATCCTCTCACGCAGTGGTGTATCCATCACAGTTTAAACGTCATCAAACTTGCTCAGATCCTGACCCTTGCCTGTTTTTCTTGCTTCTAAAGCACCAACTTTGAGGATAAAATGCTAATTTGCTCCCTAAAATATCCCACCCATTAACAGGTGACACGATTAAAAGATAATAAGTGTTATCCACTTCACCTGTTACAGTTTATAATGTTATGATTGGTGCAGTTATATCTGTAGGGGGCATTTCTCAGATAAATATTTACCTGTTATACTGTTAGTGGAACTAAAAAGCTCAAAGAGGGGATGTTGCACTAGAAACAGTATAAGTTCCTGCTCTGAACAGCCGTTTCTTCAGGTGAACTGCAGAATACTGTTTATGCAGGTGAAGGAATATGGGTTTTGTTTTGTTTCCTGTAATAGCTGCTGTCCAATCTTCCAAAAAGAGAGCTTTCTGAGTTTTGATTAGCGAACGGCATTAATTGATTATTCATATTCATTTTGTCTTGCATCCTCTTTGCAGTACGTGCCTTGATTGTTGTGCTCATTCGTGTTTTGAAAGCTAATTCTGTCGTAACTTATTGAAGCCATGCTGTAGCTTCAATAAGCATCTTAAATGTCAGTGAACACCAGCACAAAGGACCAAAATGTTAGCGGAATCTCTAACTGGCATAAATGCGAGCAGTTCACGTGGCCTCCTCTCCCTGTGTACATGAAGTATTACCTCACAACGTTTTCATACATGCCATACAAGTCTCAGGTGTTCATGACAGACTGATGGACTGTTATCTTCTGCTCTTCTCTAGTTTCTGGATAAGTCGCAGGACGTCTTGCTGAAGCACCAGGCCAGCATCAATGAGCTAAAGAGAGCCTTGAGGGAGCCCAACAGCAAGCTGATGAACCGCGAGAAGCGTCTGTCAGCGACCTCCCCAACCGGCACACCAGAGAAGAAGGCTGTGAGTGGGGGATGAGGGTAGGGGAGCTGTGGAGGGCTTTCAGGTCCATTATGGTCAATATCTCAAATCTAGCGACCTCTAAAACTTGACATTCCATTAAAGGCCATCGATATTCCCGTGTGCCAGTGTCCTCTTTCCACTTCTCGCTCTTGTGCTCGTTATGCAGGTTTTTAACTGCTTCATTAGCCTAAAGAGATACTGCACGGTCATATGATTAAAAAAAACATAGTGATTGAGCGTGATTGTTGAAGATAGATTCTGTTTTCCCAGCAGGCATTTCAAACAGGTGTCTCCAATATCGTGGCAGTCGGAAACAAACATACAAATCCCCTGTTTATTTTAGGACAGCCGTGTAATGAATTGCTTTCTACCTTTTCTCTGGAATACCAGGATAATTCTCTAAATATCTCCGAGGTGCTTGAAGATGACTGACAAGTAGCACACAAGGAAACATCTTGATGAGATTAGATCCAAGATGTTTTTGAGATTTTCTCAATGCGAGGCACTCGAGAACTAATCATCAGTCATTTTTTTCTCCCCTGATTGCCTAACAGTTAGATCGTTTTCTTTATGCTAGATCACAAAATCTCTCAAGCTTTGATGGTATTGTGGTAATAGGGCTTTTAAAGATGAGATTGGCCTCTTCAGATAGGATAGTGTTTGCTGGTGTCTAAGTTGCCTTCAGACAATCTCTCATCTGCTGTCTGCCACAATCAGATTATAACCACAGAATGTCAAATGTTGTCTGTGGCAGAAAATGTAATCTGCTGTGTGCTTCATTCCAGAGGTCGGGGTTGTTTCTGTTTGAGTGACATTCGAAAGCTGGGAAAGTCTTGCTGCTCTTTACTGTTTCCAAGAGATTTAGTGAAACTCAGCTCTTTGATGTTGTTGCAGAATAAAAAAAATCTTTTTGCATTGCAAATGCCTCCAGATTTGCTTATGTGGATTTGGTGGCTGTCAGGTACATGGAGCTGCATGATTTTAGTTTGAAGTTCATTAAAAAGTTTCTGCTAGAACAACTCACTTGTGTCCTGTTAACACTGATTCTTTCTGCCTTTTGCTTGAAGTTGTGTCTCACAGAGTTGCTCTAACGGCTGTTCTTCCTTCTCTCTTTTAAACCCTCTGTTCTGCCTCGTCTCGGTCAGTCGGTGGGCCGGGCAATGGGAAAGGAACCTGTTAACAGCCTGTCTGTTGAGGGTTTCGTCCAGAAGACTCTGGTGACTTCACCCGAGGTTGCACATCTCTCACTCTTTCTCTTTCACTAAGCAGTTTACTGTTTGTAGCATTGGCATGGTGCAGTGCAATTCCTATTATGTACTGCTGTCTTTCCCCACCCAGCAAAAACTTGCTGAAAAGATGACTTTGCTATGACGTATGACAAAAAAATTTGTTTTCAATAATAATGTCTGTTACAATTGATATGCATAAAGCCAAAGCAGGAGCACCTTAAAGCTGGATTCTATCTGAAGGCTGCTGGATTATGATAGTTGTAGCTGCAGAAAGACTTGCGGTCCTTTAGAAATAAAAAAGTACCTGTAGTATGAGACCGCATGCTCATTGCATAACGAGCTGTCAATCCCAAGTCAACAGGCAACGAGCATGCGGATTCTTAGTCAGCTCTGCCCCATTCTTCCTAACTGGACTTTGCCAACCAACATCACGGTTGCTACATCTGTCCTTTATACTGTCTGGACTGTAATAGTGCCTAAACATTGTGCCCTAAAACATAGAGCAGGACTGAGGGGCAGTCCACAAAGAAACATTAGACTGGTCTGTAGAGTTAGACGTGTCTTCATTTTACTCACAGATTAGTCTATTGTAAGTTTGACTGTTTCAGAAAAATAAAGACCGAGTCATTTACAGCCACAAAAAACGACCCCCTGTCGGACTCGAGCCTCTTACTGATGTTGCCCTGGTAACAATCACCTGCTCTGACTAGTGGCACTCAAAAAGGAAAGAAGGGCTTATATTTTGTGGAGTACTAATGCTATCATGGTGAGTTGTTAGAGTCTGTAATGACTCACTGGCAATATAAAGCAGTGAGGATACTTTGTTTGCCCTATTCAACTATCCTAGTCTGACTTAGACTTAGCAAAGGCACTGAGCCTTTAGAAGTTATTGTATCCAAGCTATGGTGCGGGTGTTTTATGCTACACTCACTAGAGTTTTGTGTTTCATAAAGTTTTATTTTTAATTATTGCCACACTTCTAAAAACGGCCTTGTTTATGTTAAATTCCTCCAAAGTCCCTCAGTCAGCCATTTTTTTACTCCTTTGAAAAAAGTCTACATTTGCCCAGAATTAGTTGTTAAACATAAAAAAAACGACTAAACTCGTTTGTTCAGCTAATAAATGTGATGTTTTGTAGATTTAGTGGGAGTATATCAAAAGATGAGGCTTTTCAACAGCCTGAAAGACAATTTGTTGCAACATCTGATAAGTTTGTCTTTTTAAATGAATATTATTGTTATTACTTTACATCTTTTCAACAAGTTTTTGCAGTGTCTGATGTGAGTCTATCAGGGTTACATGTGATCCCAATGGGAGATCCATTTTGGACTAAATTTAGACTAAATCAAATTAAACTCAGCGCAATTTCAATGACTGTTTTTGGGTTAAATAAATGTCAAGACCGGCTGACCCGATTCAGCACAAAGGTCTGCCCATGGTGCTCGGGTGGTGATTTGTTTACCGTTTTAAAGAAATGCATATTGAATAGGTAATACCAATGTTCACTATAACTTCAATATGCACATTTTGGGCCCTTTTCTTGGATTGAAGTCCTTGTCTAGATTTGATTGTTTGCAGTAGCTGTGCTTGTCTAACTGTGTTTAATCTATACCAACATGTAGGGCTCTGAGGAGTGGGTATTGATTGAAAAACAAGAACCTTATCAACAAGACCATGACTGGAAGGCAGAAGAAAAGAACAAATCTCTCACACCTGATTCCTCATGGGAGAAAAAGGGTCTGGAAAAAGAGATAGACGTTAGCAAGATGATGCATAAGGAGGTAGCAGGGTATGACAGAAAAGAAATGAAAAGCCATATTGATGAGTTTCCATCAACAAAATCGTCCAGAGAGGCAGATGTATGCTCTGAGCCTCGACGTTTTGTGATCCAATTATCTGAGAATGCCGACTCGTTTCAAGACAAATCTCAAAGCAAACCAGCTCGAGCCTCAGACCCTGAGGCGAACAGCGATGCAGCCCCGGGCTTGCAGCACATGAAGGAGCGCATGGCTTCTAAACCGAGGAAAAAGAGGAGACCCCAGAGCTTAAACCTGGGAATGCCCACAGAGCTCGTCTACAGGAAAGGAGGAAGCGATTCCACCGAAGACGAAAACGAGGGCTCGGACTCAGACAACAACTCAGAAACAGCAACGAAGAGAGGAAATCATTGCGAGTCGCCCCCAGTGGCAACGATGAAAGATGATCAGGGTTTAGAAAAGGATCAGCCGGTCAGGGTCTATAAAGATGGCAAACAAGAGGGTAAATTAGTTGGAGAAAGCAGGGAGGTCTCCACCCAAGGAGCAGAGCAGGTAAAGAAAAAAGTGAGCCTTGTTGGGACAGCAGATGTCGATTTAGGCTCAGTGAATGGACCTGGAAAAATAGAGCATGATAGCTCATTCTCAGGGTCTAAAGGAGAGTGTGTGCTGAAGATGCGAGGGAAAGGCTTCATTGACAACAAAGAGTTAGCAGAGGTTAAACTACGACAGGTCAGGACACATGAACGAAAGGTCAGTAGCTCTGGAGGAGAGGATGTTGAGGGTTTCTTGGGCGACAGAGGTCAGAGGACGTCTCTCCACCGACTGTCAGGCAGCAGCTACCAGTCGGAAATAACCAGGATTGTTCCTCTCAAGCCGGAGCGTTCGAAGAGCGTCACGTCCAAGGACGAAAGGGACCGTACGGGACAGGACGATCCAAGACGGGGGATCAGAAGAGAATACCGGTGGTCGGTTGGCTCTCCGGAGGGATCCTCAGACCTCAGCTGGACCGACGGTTCCAACTTTCATCCAGCGTTCGCGTCAGATCTGGAGGGCGTTGCTAAAATCGAGCATCCAGACGATAGCTTTCAGTGTGGTAGAGTGTTCGCGGAGAGCCAGTCGTTCAGCTCAAAGGTTTCAGGGCTTCCCAAAATGGCCCCTCCAGCGCCGCCGGTGAAAACACAGAAGGCGAGAGAGTCCGTGCTAATACTCCGGAACAGCAGAAACGCCAGCAGGGAGCCGAGCCTGGACGCGGCCAAAAAGAGACACTCGGTAACTCCTCTTGGCATCTGCTATTCAGTCATTGGAAACAAAGCATGAGCTTCAGACAGACTTCAGCATGAGCACGCCATTATTCTTTTTTCTACGTTTTCAATGACTTGAAACACTCATCCATCTTGCCTTGTTCGTGCCTGCATGAAGAGCAGGCGGAGCCGTACCTCTGCTCTGTCTTGTGGCAGTCAAAAAGTGTGGACATTTTCCCATAAGGCAGTCCAGTTTATCCCCCCCTCCCATTGCCTTTTGACATGCACCACACTGTCTGGCAAATCTGTACAGCTCAACACTGGCTGTGAAAGTTTAAACACACACACACACACGCAAAACAAAAGTCATGTTTCGGTGTTTTGGTTCATCTTTTTCAGCTGCTGAACCTGAAATTTCCTCCCAGCTCACATTGTTCTCTGTCAGAGGGCAGCAGACTCACATATTACCGCCGCTCCGATGATTTATCCTCATCTCCATGTCATTTCCAAGCTGGAAATACAAAATAAGCGATTTATTGCATATGAACTTTAGAAATTAAATCACTCATTTGTGAAAGGAGAGGGTGGGGGTGTACTGTCATCCATTACTTTGTTAGAGAGCTAATATCTTCCAAAATTAGAGATAAATGGAGTATAGAATTGGTTTGTGCGCAAAAGATTGAGGAACCACATCAAACTGATAACCCTTAAAAAAACTACTCAGAATTTACAAACTGTCGCTGGAT
The DNA here is from genome assembly GCF_051167445.1 of Perissodus microlepis. NCBI lineage: Eukaryota > Metazoa > Chordata > Actinopteri > Cichliformes > Cichlidae > Perissodus > Perissodus microlepis. The sequence continues at coordinate 6,160,429 of NC_140465.1, forward strand.
CCGTCACATGGGTGGTAATAAATCAGAAATCATGCGTTGCATTATTTCCATTTACCCTCACCTGGATTGAAAGCCCAGCGGTGTTCTAAACACACCAGTTCCTCCAACTGTGAAAGCCCAGCAGGCAGCAAGCAGACAGACACCACAGCTCAGTGCCTGACACAGTCAGATTTGCTGCTTTCATTTCACTGTTGGTATCATTGGGAGCTTGCACGTGTTTGGCACCGGAATGAAAGGAATTTGGAGTGAATAGAGGTGACAGCTTTCATCATTCCCCACCTTTTCATCTGAGTCAAGCTCTTGCATATATTGGATTAAACAGGCATGAGGAGAGAGGTGTTGCGTAGCTCTCAGTGTGCGAACAGACCTCACTGGCGAGTGACAATCACATTAAGATCTGATTGAAGTGGGAGAGGGGGGGCTGGGAAAATATTAAGGTGCTCCTCCAAACACGTGGACCCACTCTCCCAGTCATTTTGACAGGTTTTGAAATGCATCACGGCACCTTTTTTTAAATTTTTTTAATCAGAAATGTAACAACATCATTTGACTGTATTTGTGTTTAAATTCACGGTGAACCATTGCAACACTTTCTCAGTTAGTGGATGAGTGGCTGCTCTTACTACCAGAAACCTGCTCGTTATACAAAGTGCATGATTTTCTTGCCCTGCCTCTGCTAACTACAACAAATGGCTGTAGATATCGTGGTTGCTTTTCTGTCCTCTAAACTTCTACTGCTGTTTGCTTTTGTCACTGTAGAGCAGTCCTTGAAATTTGTGCTGGTATCCATTCTGAACCTGACTGGATCTGACTGGTCAGAACCAGCGGGCTTGAATTGGGTCTGGCTGAATTTCTCACCTAAACTTGGGTTTGAGTTAATAGCACAAACTTACTAGTGTGTTTGTGTTTTGTATTTACATTTGGACCCTTCAGGATCCCAGTTTAGGTTTACGCTGCAATATTTTGTGCACAGAACCCCACTGGGCTCATATCTTCAGACCCCAGTCAATCACTGCTGTGTCAGTCAGTCCACACTCCACTCCAGCTTGTGCTAACCCTGAGATCCTCTCTCTGCTCTTTCCTCTGCTTCCCTCTGCAGGAGCCTGTCTCTACTCCTGCTATATATGAAGAGCCATTTGCTGACTTCAAGGTTATTCATTTGTATTTGAACCCACCCTTCATATGCTCTGTCCATTTTTCTCTTTTCCTCCCTCGATGCATGTCTTATACCTGACTGCAGCTTTTACTACCTGTTATCAATGTAGGTGATGTTCAAGTTGCTACTTTTACCAAAACGAGAGTGAGTCTGTAAGTGGACTGTCAGAGCTTTGGATACAAGAAAAGTCGTGTGTTTAAATTAGCAGAAGACTAGCTGTTGCATTGCTATTGTTAGTAAGCTAGCTGTTTAAGGAAACATATTGTAGCTAGTTTATTAGGTAGCAAGGTAGTTGTAGCTAGATGGAATATGCACACCACTATGTCTGAAGCCGGGTTGGTTTTTTTGGAGTTAGATCCAGCCCTCATCACATTCACTGTCAAAACGTCAAGGATGCAACGGCAAAAAAAATGTTCCTCTCAGGGTCTTCAACAGGAATTTGCAAACTAATGGATAATGGCTAGCTTGAGTAGCAAGTTGCTTCCATAACATCGATGATTCCCATTTCTTGCCATCTCCATTCAAAACACTGTAGCTGTGCGATGCCAGAGTTTTGATCCTGTGTCTGTACCTGCACCAGAAGGAGTTTGGGGAGAGGAGGCCTCAGCCGAGCATAGCCTCGGAGGAGGAGCAGGAACGAGACACCGTGGCATGCATGAAGGAAACCCACCTGGGCATCGAACGCAAGTGTTCCAGCATGACGGTCAGCTCCACGTCCAGCCTGGAGGCCGAGGTCGACTTCACTGTCATCACTGACCTCCACTCGGGCCTCGAGGACTTTTCTAAGGGTGTGCCCGAACTGGGAGAGAGGGAGCGACAGCCAGAGGTGGGCCGGGAGGACTTTGAGGAGACCTCCAGGTTCTACTCTGCCCGTCTAATGGGCTCCTGGGACAAGTCTCCCATAGAGGAGAGGCTTCCTGAGGAGGGAATGCATCATGAGGTAGACAGATGAACGCATTTATACGTATTCATCGCCATCATCACCCACTGGCTTCACCCTGCCTGGCTGGACTTCAGTAGCCCCCTGCTGTATTTTTTATTTATTTTTGGACCATGATGTGTTCCTTAAATTTTGTTGATTCCTTATTGTGTTCCGTTTTTGTTCTACTCATTCTTATGTATTAATTGTAATTCACCCATTTTATTTTTGTTGGTGTTTCTTTGAATTTATTGCACCTCTTGCACATTGTCATCCAGACTAATAAAAATGCATTTCACAGTTTGTTCCTGTAAGTTAACATCGCTCGGTTGCTTTCTTTTGTTTAATATGCTGCTTACAAGAATGGGCCTGAAGTCTTCAGGCGACTTGCTGTGAGCAAATCACTTGCTGCTCTTTAACTGTATTGTCCTGTTTGTGTTTGATGCAGCCTCCTGTGGCAAAGAAAGACCCCAACGCGGTGAGCGTGGCCCACAAGCTGAAAAGAGCTGACAGCAAGACGGAGACGCACACAAATGGATCAGAAGCCCACGCCAACATCGTTAATGTCTCTCCACAGGTAAACCGAACGCAAAAGCAGTAGAAACAACAGCACTATAGTCTGTGTGAGGTGTCATGTATAATTCTAAAAAACCTAAACATGATCAAACAATTTGATCAAAATTTGTATTCTTGATTATTGTGCGCTCTTTGTGGACCAGATTATCTGTCAACATTGAAGTCTTTTTGAGTTCAGCAAACTGCACCCAATACCGTTAAATTTCTTATACCTCTTAGTAAGAACTTGTACTGGTAATTTTCTATGGGTGTTACAATGCTGTGTGTGTATGTAAGTATACAGGAAAACCTACCTGTAAGTTTAATGTTTCAAGCCTTATTTATTACAACATGGTGTTCATTTTATAAAAGTTACTGGGGTTCACTGAGAGCCACTAGGTGTATGTGACTGGGCTTCAGAAGTCGATTAAACAGTGAATTTCAGCAACTGTTTACTTATTTCTAGCGCCCTGTGATTGATCACCAGCCAGTCACTATGCCAGTGTGACTTTGGCCTAAAACAACACCAAAGCCACAGCCAATAGACTGTTAGCTCATGGTTAGTCCTGACTCTGTACAAAGCAGCATAATCCACCGACCTGCACCTCTAAAGTGTAAAAATCTTTGCTTCAAAATGTACAATTTTAGGGTTTGTTTTTTTTACAAGAACCTCCATGCCAGTCAGCATGGAAGGTGCTGTTGGCTTTACACGTATTTATTTGCACAGCTTTAACTTACAACATGTTAGATACTGCGCTTTGGATGTGCCTGAAAGCTCTAGACTGAGCTTGGCTTGCTATCTATTCCTCTAACTCATCAACAAGATGAAGGTCCTTTTTCCCAAATTGACAAAGTATTTACTTTTTTTTAACTTATTTAGGAAATGTTGAGTTGAATATGATGAGTACTTTAAATACTTATAGGTGAGTGCTAAAGAATTAGGGCTACGGGACTGGCAGAAAGAGGAAATGACGATCAGCTCCAACAGTCGCCATCAAAGTGACTCGCGATTAAGAATTTCTTATTTGTACAGAGCTTGATTAGAGGAAGAAGCGTCTTCTTTGAGCTGCAGTGACATGATGGCCATATTCCCCAGACACGGATGGAATAATAGCATCATTATGAAGTGATTAAAGTATTGACAGTGTATTAATGAGGATGATGAAAGCAGGTGCGAATCCCATTCATCTCCGGAGGCAGAGATTTGAGTGCCGGCTGGCTGTCCCACTGGAGCCTTATTAAAATGTAATCATTGCTGGGCTCTTTTGCCATTCAGCTAATAGTGTGGATGAACTCAGGCGATGATGTAGAGAGGGTGCCTTTGAAGTGCCACATCAGCGTTGAGTCACATTTTCAAAGATGTCAGAGAAAGCCACAGTACAGAGTGTGCATGTATACGTCTCAGGCAAACTGACGTCATTCTTGGGCAGACACAGATCCTCAGCAGTGACACTGCACAGCCAGCAGAGGGAGACATGCTTTGTCTGTTGAGCTTGGGTTCTAAACAAAAGCACAAAGGCTCAGCAGCTGCTCCGTTCCAGCTGTCTGCAAAGCACCTACAGCACACTGTAGGACAATTTATTTTGCTTTCACAAACAATTCATCACGTATAGTCATGAAAATACACCAGCAGCCTCTTTAAAGCAGAACAATAATGGAAATGAATGACACACAAAAACAATTTTAAAAGAATAAAAACAAATCAGTCAAATGCAAAACTTTGGATATAAAGCTATAGTTAGGACACCATCAAAAAGTAAATCTCACATTCCAGTTTAGTACCAATTATTAAACCTTGATGTGACTAAGCTTATCTAATCTGACATTCTCTCTGCTACTGAAGTGCCATAATGACAAAATCTAGAGAAATTGGTTAATTGTGGGTGCCCATGAGTCTCATTAGGGATATAAAAAGATTTAAAATATATATAAATGAATTATTTAAGCGTAAAAAAAAAACTCCTGCTGGTGGGTTATATTTCCATTCCAGTAAATTACACCAAAGAGGAGACTGTTTTCTGAGTAAACTCTTGGTTTATGAGTCTGCTGTTACAAACAGGGTGTATATACACTCACACTTTAATAGGTACACCTCTTCCACTGCTTGCTGATGCATAATAATAAAAAATAATCAGCCAATCACGTAGCAGCAACTACAAATATGACAAGGTTAGCATCTTGACTGTCTAGTAATTTAAGTGACTCTGAATGTGGCATGGTTGTTGAGTATTTCAGAAACTATTGATCTGCTTAGATTTTCCTGCACCACCATCCTTTGGGTTTACAGGGAAAGGTCCAAAAGAGAGTAACTATCCAATAAACGGCAGTTCTCTACACAAAATCCTTCAAAGCAAGGTATGCAGAAGAGTGTCTCTGAATGCACAACACATCAAACCTTGAAGAAGATGGGCTACAGCAGCAGAAAATCACACCAAGCGCCACTCTAATCGGCTAAGAACAGGAAACTACATTTTCCAAAGGCTCAGTAAAACTGGACACTAAAAGAGTGTTGCTGGTCTGCAGGTCTGCAACATTTGCATGGCAGGGTCATAATTGAGTGTAAACCACACGAAAGCATGGATATAACCTGCCTGGTATGAATAGTTACTGGTGGTGGTGTGATGGCTACTGGAGTATTTTTGCTGGCCATGTCCACATCTTCTGATGGCTGCATTTCAGCAGGATAGTGCACCATGCACACCAACATGACTTCATCATGAGTCTGTTGTACTCAAATGGCCTCCACAGTCACATGATCTCAATCCCATGGAACACCTTTGCGATGTGGTGGAACAGGAAATCAAGGACATGCAGCTACTGGATGATGCTGTCATGTAAATCTCTGAGGAATGTTTCTAGCACTTTCTGCAGCACAAAGAATTATTCGACGCGACTGGGAGGTTCCCGGGAAAAATGTGTTTGCTGTTCTTTTTGAACAATCTGCTAGATAAATGAATCAAATTTCAGTTTTTATTTAACCACTTGCTTCTCATGCCATCCAAATATGGTGATGGAAAATATCGTCACTTTGGTGACATCAAGGACTGGGCAGCTAGCATTTAGCTGCTAGCTGATTCATGTCTGCTGGAAGACATTGTAATTTACCTGAGCTGACCTTAAAAAGGAACGAGACCTTTCAGTGAGACAATAATCTTGAACACACTAGCAATTCTACCAAGAGATGCCCTCGAATGAAGAATGAAGGCTCGTATAAAGCTCACTTTGAAGTCCCATTGAACCGTTGTACATTTAATACATTTAATAAAATCCCTCAAATATCTGATTTTGCATAGAAGAGTGAAAAACTTCACCTTTTATACAAAAGTCCTGCACAAAATAGTTATTCTTGCTAAAATGCCAAAGCAATACTTGTTTCTGAGCACAATGCTGTACTTAAATCTATTTTTATATTACCTTTACTGTATCCATATGTACTGTTTGAATACAGGGGTGTACAGGGGTTGGTGTTCTTATTTCTATATATTACCTTATATATCCATGATGAAATGGATGCTGTCAGCACAAACACTGTTGGTTAAAGGTAAAACATGTTGACTTGGATTTGATGGAGCAGTAAATCAGTCCTCGTCACTTTCTTTAAAGTGAGACTTTTTAACGAGTCAGTGTAGTGCGTCACAGAGATAAACAGCAGAACTTCACCAGCAGACACGTGTGATTTGCTTTAGATCGCTTTCACTGTATCTAATGACATAAATAAATAAAGACAGTAAGGCAGCATTAACAGCAGGTCTTTTTGACTCGACAGGAAAAACAGGTGAAACAAATTAGAATAAATTGTCCAAACAGCAGTTACACCATGAAGCAGCTCAGCGACGGTGCTCATTATGTTGTTTATAGCCGCTTGTCCTGTTTGACATGCCAAAATGTCTGTGGTGGAAGTCCAGCCCTGGCATTAACTGAGGAGCAGCCTTAATTCTGGTTTTTGAATATGACCATTATGTTCCTGCTGTAGTGTGTCAGAATGTTCGCTGTGTGAACGGCCTCATTTCATCATATATATGTTGTCTCTATACCAGGGGTGGGCAACTCCAGGCCTCGAGGGCCGGTGTCCTGCAGGTTTTAGATGTGTCCTTGTACCAACACAGCTGATTTAAATGGCTAAAGACCTCATCAACATGTCTTGAGGTTCTCCAGAGGCCTCATAATGAACTAATCATGTGATTCAGGTGTGTTGACCCAGGGTGAGATCTAAAACCTGCAGGACACCGGCCCTCGAGGCCTGGAGTCGCCCACAACTGCTCTATTATATACTAAAAAGATACTTTTTAGCCAAGACTTTGTTGTCTCTTTTTGTTGTTCGACTGGCAGTAGGGTCTCAAAACATCTTAATGAAGCATCCTGGATGCTTCATTAAGATGTCTTTGCAGCAAGAGTACTCCAGACCTTTGTACGAATGTGTTTTACATGACTTTTTTGAAAAGACTCATGATGTGATTAAAAACAACCAAAATAAGTTGCACCCATGCGAGACATCAAACTGATAATCAGAAAAATCTGAATTTCATGTTCAAAATGTAAATGTGAAAAATTGAAATGTAAACTCTATGAAAAAGGAAGTAAAATCAAACTCCTCAAAGTGCAATGTTAAATCCACTAGAATTAGCAGAGAACAAAACCACACTATTCTATTTTAAATATGCACTAATGCTTCTTTGTGCGATCACAGATTGTATTTAAAAAGCTCATTAAAGACTGTTAATAAGGGCCATTTCCTCTTTTTCAGAACTATGGAGTCGTCAGCCCACAGGAGGCTCCTGCTGCCGTCAAAGAAAATGGCTCTCCTGTAAGTATCTTTGATGAGGAGCAAAGGGACAGTGTGTGTGTGTGTGTGTGTGTGTGTGTGTGTGTGCGTGTGAGTCTGTCCACAGTGAGAAACCCTAGCGATTTGTCCACTGATTTCCTCTCTTCTTGCATTGAACTTTCATATCCTGCTGAACGACTGTAGAAATGAATAATGTTGCACGAGGCAGCTGTTTGCAGGACCACATTCAGATATCTTCACGTGTTTTTTGGTAACATAGTCTGTTGATTCCAACATTTACGTTCTACCAGCAGTGATAGCTGTTTTTTTTTTGATGCTCATTATATTTCTGTCCAAGTCAAAGTCCTGAAAATGCTGGACTTAGAGTTTTGCTTGATGTTTTAAATATGTGGCCAAGTACTAAAACAACTACTCAAGGCTGTATGACCAAACAGCATGAAACGAACGTTATGATTATTACATTTAAGCTTTATGCTAAATTGTTTAAACAGACATTTCAAAGATGGCTAAGTTCTGTATTAGGTGTAAATGAAGAGAGACAGACAGTATGTGACACATACACAGATATATTTCAAGCCATGCAAGTATATTGTGCAATCTTTTTGTTCATTGGCGTGAAAAATGTGATCAGTGTACTAGTGACGAATTTTCTGGCTCTTATTTTGAAAGTTCAGTTGTTGCTAATCGGTTACCACTGACACATCCCATCTCGTGCTTTCTTACCTTTCTTAACTTTAACTTCTGCTCTGGAAATCTAATTGCTGGAGTACCTGCAGCAGGTGCAGCGGCGTTGCAGAGCAGAACAAGGACTGCTGTTGCCAACTGTCATTCAACTATGATGAGACTCACTGGTTTATTAGGCGCAAAGCTACAAAGAATGTACTTCTATGGGAAATCATTACCAGAACAGCTGTTAGTGAATTTTGTTTTTTTTTATAACGCAGAGAAAGCAAATTGTTGCTGCACACATCAGCATTGTCAGTGGCTTGTATTATTACCAACAGCTGATAAAGAGAGTTTTGTTGACCAGGGCATCTGGTGCACAAAAACTCTGATAACGGTTAACAGATTTCAGATCTTTGATTTAGATCCCACGAGGCCGAGACCCCCCAAGGCTGGCAGAGTGGTACACGTTGTGTCCGAGCATGTTTTTGCCGTTGGCTCCATCTATTTGTGTATAACTGCTCTCTAATGACTGTGCTGCAGGTAAAAGCCAGCACCCAGGGGAGAGAGTCTGTTGTGTCCCCACTGACCATCACTGCTGAGAACGTTACCTCAGCAACCACGACACAAGTTACCAAGGTAACATTTCATGAGTTCCTATGGTTACAGTTTGATGGCCGAAGCATTAGGTCAGCGCCATCACATCTTTGTCTGTGTTACCCATCCTTATAGATGCATTGGAGTGGAAGATCAAATATATTTTATTTTCCTAACTTCTTAACTTCTTAATTAATAACAGGAAACTGTAATTAATATGTTAACAATATATTTTGATAAGGTGATCGACTCTGATAGGCTTTACATGAATACTAATAATACAAATCATTATTCCCTGCAGCTCTATTAGAACTGAATTACTGTTAGACAACATAATTCAGTGTGTTTCCACGTTATCAAGACTTTTAGTGCATAAAGACACGTTTAGTTTTACAGGACGCCAGTTTCATATCACTTAACAGTTAAAAAAGTCTCACACTAAATAAACTGAATGGATCTGTGTAAATTGGAGAGAGGTTTTTGGAAGGAGGACATGGATAAAATAGACTACAATAACAACACACTGCTGCTTTTTCTTGTGTGTCATTAAATTTCATTCTTTCTTTATTCAACAGACTGTGAAAGGAGGCTACTCAGAGACCAGGATCGAGAAGAGGATTATAATCACAGGAGATGATGATGTGGACCAACATCAGGTGAGAGACACTGTTCACAGAAACCCTCGCAAAGCAATGTTCGGATGAGAGGGTTACGACACACGCGTTGATGGTTTTTATGTCCCCAGGCACTTGCCATGGCAATCCAAGAGGCAAAGCAGCAGCATCCTGACATGCTGGTAACAAAAGCAGTGGTTATCAGGGAAACAGAGTCGCCCACTGAGGAGCTACAACAGAAAGCAGAGGTAAATATCTCTTGTTACAAGAACTCTGTACTTTTTAAGGATTACTTCAAGCACTTGACAGGCGCAGAGCCTATGCTTAGACTCAAGGTTTTTTGTTGGAAAGTCAACCAAATGATTACAAAACACAGAACAAGTACAGAGGGCCACTAAGGTGCAAAGCTAATCCAAAGAAATGCAAAACAATTATAAACAGTTGGGAAATGACTGCCGAGAGAAATAAAGCAACTAGACATCAAAATGAGATACAAAATAACTGCAAAGGAGATAACAGATGATTACAGATGGATGCCAAATGACAATAACTATATATTAAAAAATTAGTGTAAAGATGTAACGGGACTATAGAAGGATGAAAAATTACCTTAAAGAAATGCCAAGTACCTACATAATAATGCAACTAAAAAGAAAGACCAAGAAGATACAAAGTGGTTTAGACTTGCCAAAGATGCACACACATTACAAAGGAGAACTGAAAACAAAATGATGCAAAACTGTTCCAAATTACTATAGAGAATAAAATTCAAAGCACTGTTAAAATAACTAAAAAGAGACGCCAAAACACTACAAACGGAGGCAGGAAGTTAGAAATGTAAGATGCAAATATGACAGAAAGACACATAAAGTGATATGAAGAGTGAAAATGGCTATAATGAGACAGGGCGACGACAAAGCTCTTCTACTGTTGCAGAAAAATCTACCAAAAAATGCAAAAGTACTACAAAGGGATGCAAAATATGCACAAAAAGATATACAAAGACATAAATTGACTGCTAAATGACGTGCATAATAACCATGAGTAACATAGGGATGCAAAATGTCAACCAACAGAAAGAAAGATATTACATACAGATACAAAACATCTACCTATACAATAAATATTAATTGAGAAGAAAAGTGTAATAAACCCGATGCCTACAAAAGATGCAGAACATTATCAAACAAATGGAACTAGAATAGATACAAAAAGAAAGCAAAATAGCTAAAATGAGATGAAAATGTACCTCCAGCCTCTTCCAGGAATCACTGTTATCACCTCTGAGTATGTTAACCCTGGGATGATGGAATCTCAGCTTTTCTGGCTCAGCAAACAGGTCAGAGTACTGAGTCCTAAAACAGATAAGGATTAGAGATTCAAACCAGATCAGCTCCACATCCAGTTGGGCTGTTATTTGCCAGTTCATCCTGTCTGGGTCTGTTTGGATCTCTTCATAGTGGGTTATTCGGTCCCAACATGATCTGTATTCCTTATGGAAAATGGCCCATCCTACGAAAACTATACTAAAATATTGCCTGTCCTGTTTTTTTTTTTGTTGTTGTTGTTGAATTTGATACTATTATTTAACTCTTGGTATTTATGGCTGTGCTATAGAGATGGGAGGCATCATCTATCAGTGAAGGCTGATATTAGATGAAGTTGTAAATGGTTATACTGGGGAACACTAAAGTAGATTATTTTCTGTCAAACTCATAGATTATTTCTGCCATGACTGGATAAAAATACTTAATAAATGCTATGGTGAATCCTGGTATTGCAGCGCCATTGATAATGGTGTTCTTTCTCTACTCACATGGACTGAGGGTGATTGAACTCAGAGCTGATTGAAGTAACACTGATCAGCTGTTCTGGAACCAAAAAAGTCAGTTTGTAAAATGTTCTCCGTGGAAAAAGGGCTCAGCTCTCTGTGGGATGTAGTGAGATACAAAACCATTATAAAGACATCTTAAATGAACAAAAAGGAGAGACGAATCCTACAAAGATGCAAAATTAGTGTATTAATGTAGAGTGACTACACATGGCACAAAAAAATGAGAAGAAAGAGAAGAAAAACAGATTTATACATGCTCACGAGCACGAAACATCTTTTTATGTATGTGTTGTCATGTGGTTGCAGTCCTGATTGAACATGGTGGCTCCTGAGACGGGGGACAGGAGAGGATCCTCCAGCTGTGTGTCTCCGGCCCCGCCCTGCAGTATGCCACCAACCCGATAAGAGGACTTTCTACCCCACTGTGTACACACCAACACGACAACAGACTGCGTTCCAAGAAGCAGTAGACCTCCACTCCTTTCCCTTTAGACGTACCAACTGTGACTGGCCTCTGATCTGACCCGGCCTCCCATCCCGTCCCGGCCGATCCCAGCCCTCCACCCTCTAGTGGAAAGAGGAAAAATCTTCGATTGGAAGATTTCACACATTTCTTCCATATTATTTAATGTAACATGTTTTGGCTCATTTGAACCAGTGAGGTGTCACCTCTCACAGTTTGTGTTTAAGGGTCACACGTCTACCCCGTGCTGCTGTTATTATTAGAGAAAAGGAGGGGTGGGAGAAAGTATGGGGACAATGCTGGTAGCATGGGTAGGGATGGGGAGGTGCCAAGTGGCAAGAGCCAGCCTTTTTTGCTTGTTGGCCATCTCCTAGCCATGCCACCTTCAGTATAATCAACTGCTGTCTTATTAGCTTTTTACATTTTTATCTATAGAGGATCTAATTTATGTTCAGTGTTTGCTTGTTTATGAAATATGTATAATATCAGAAGATTATAATCTGCATGATTCAATTAAAAATAGCAGGGGGAATGAAAACAAAACAAAAATACACACATGAATATGTCCGCCTTTGGAAGCCTGGAGAAGTGGGAATGAGGACCGTTGAGAAAGTGTAAAATACATGAGGCCAATGAGTGGTGGACAGACTGTACTAACTGTTCAGAGGACAGCTGGAACTGGTCCCAGTCTTCAACACACAAGCATCACTGTCCTCGTCCAGCTTCACTGTTATTGTTTTGCTGTCGGCTCACCACCAACACAAAGAGATGCTGGTCACAGTTTTAGGGTTTTCAGAGGAAATTTTAAATATAAATAATATTCTATTTGTTATATATATTTACTTCTTTTTCCTTACTTGCTTTACTGACTTCCATTGGGAAACAGAGTTTGTTTGACACTCTTGTGTTTTTGGACATTTCAGCCTTTATGTGTGAACATGCTGTAAATTCTCCCTGACAGAGCTGTAATCAACTGGCTCCAAACTAAGAGCCGGTTTTCAAGATTGTAAAGTTGGGCTGCAAAATGTCAATGTTGACATCACAGCCACCAGCTGTGATGTACTAATGTTGGCCACGTTTAAAGAGCATAACAAGCCCAAACTACAAAATTGTTACGTTAGCAGTATCGTAATAACTGTGCATAAGCGGTAGCTGGGATATTGAAAAAATATTAATAGCGTTAGCGATGCACATATTATAACAGCATAAATATTCATGTAATTGCTCTTTTTTTGTGTATTTGTACAGTTATAGTTAGACTTTTGTCATCTCTGTACTTTGTACTTTGACTTTCTTTTTTGCAAAAAAATCACTACTCTGACTTAACAGCTATGGTAAAATTTAAACACTAGCATTATTGCTACCATCATTAAATTGTCAAAAACTTTTTTTTACTTATTGAGATAATATTGCTATCAAGATAATTATGATATGGCGACATGACGACAGTCTTATCTGTCTAGTTTCACGTTTAGACATCTGTGATAATGAACTTGTTAGCATTTAAGCAAACAGCCAGATTAGCAAGAATTAGCATTTATTTGTAGCTCTTTTTCTACCAAGCTAATAATTCAATTCCATTCCTTAATCGCTGTCGGCACTCTTATAGTGCTGGTATGATTTGTTTATTTTTTCTTTTTTCTTCAGGGATTTTGTTTTGCTGTAAAATTCTTCACTTTGCTAACTTTGCTAACCTACCTGCAGGCTCATGTTTAGACGGTAGCAGCGCGAGGTTTTATTAAAAGCAGCGTAAACCATGCTGTAAAAAGCTGTAAGAGTGAACCAAAACAGTGAGCTGAAAGGGGCTAACATGCTAAGGAAACTACAGAGTCAGTTTTTTCTTTTGATTAGCTTGTTATGTAAAACCACTGATCATAGCAGCTCTTTAAATAGTGACTGATTCTTGGATTGTGCACGTTTGCAGACACAGCCTGAAGAGTTCAAGACACAAGATTAACAAGGGTACTTTTTCTCTCTCATTTTTTTGTTTTGTTTTCAGGTTAACCTTTTGAAGTTGTGGTTTATGAGTTTGTATTTATAGGAGTGGTCAAAGTGAGCTCCTCCCTGTTTCGCATCACAGACAAAGCGTATAGTATGTCATGCGTTAAGTGGCCTCCACCCACACAGTGTGCTGGTTGTCTCATATTGTATATCCGTCGATTCTGGGTGACCTTTAATACTATACTATGCATCAGCTATCAAACATACAAATCCCTCTAACGGAGCCCGACCCGTGTTAGCCTGTGTCCCCGCTGTCACTATTAACTTTTCGTGCTACTGTTACCTGAAGCAGTGACGCGCACTGCTTGTGAGATTTGCAATAAGCAGACATTCTTCTTATTCTGTGTCCTCTAAAGGGAGAAAACTGTGAACTGTCATGTGTATCAAAGCGTAACCAAAACCAACAACACGGAGTTGTAAAATGACATTCGAAGGAATCTTTCCAACACTTGTGACCATGGCTTTGTTGCCCTCTTCATCTAATCCTCCCTTTGCCCTGATTTGAACCTGTTGACCTGCTGTTGGTGGTGTCTGTGGAAAACAGGAGAAAACTGATGATTTGTATATTCTGTTTTGCTGTTTTATTTTACCTGGTCATATGACACTGGACTGTTGAGAAGGCACTTGCTTGCAATGATTTGCAGCACATGTACTGTAACCTGCTGGGGGGAAAAGCCTGTCTTTGCTGTAGGTTTGGACACACTACTGATGGAAAAGAAACAAATGTAGGCATCGGGAAAAAAGCTGTGTAATGAGGTGGCGAGTTGGAGGATGGAGGACCTGTATTTATATATAAATATCTGTACTTCTGTGTATTAGCCTGTACACTTTGTAGAAACTGACAGGAGCAGAGATGTGTTTTTATGTGAGGGACGAGGCAGTAAGTAGAACCCGAAGGACAGCGGTGCAATAGAAATGTCACACGAATGGGTGCCTTATGTTAAGAGCCGCGGGAGCAATTATCAGTGCGCGCCTGAAAGTGCTCTTAATCACCACGAGGCAGATGGAGGAACGACCTCTCCTCTCCACCCAAGGTGAAGAGGAGCTGTCTCGAAAGCGAATTACTGTCTTGTAAAGAATATGACTTTGAAGGCAGCGAGAAAAGGAGTCTCTCTGAATATGAAATGTTGGTCCTCAATGAGATGACGAACGTTTTTGGCCCCATTAACTTTAGAAAACCAGCACAGTATGGATCACGGATGTGAGGTTTTTTTCCCTCTGTGAAGACCATCAAACTGCTCTGCTGTAAAGCCTCCACCTCCAAGTCTCCACTGCCTTTTGCTCTACATCCCCCTAGTGCTTGGTGGTGTGTATTTGCTGTATTTGCATTCAGTCTAAATGGAAAAAAACATACACGCATAAATAAATGTCTCAGTATGATTCAAACACTGTCTCTGATTCTGTAATGAAGGGAGAGGGATTTCTTTTTGAACTTGAGGAAATGTTTGGTTTGTTTTTCCCCTTCTGTTACTTGAATATTTCCATACATTTACAATTCAGCTTGTGAAATAAAGGGCTTCTTTTGTAACACCAGAGTAGTGAAGGATTCTTGCTGGAGTGAATATGATGGAAACAGCCTTGGTCTGTATTGCCATCTTGTGACCACATTCGGTACATGCAGTAAAAGTGGGCCGCAGTGGGTTTCTGGGTGCTCTTAGTGCCACCTAGTGGATTTCTGAAACCAAAGAAGCATGCTCAACATTTTCACTGAACTTCAAAAATCACTTGGTACTTCACACAGAATACAATCACCTTATATTAGTCTGCGAAACACCTGCAGGATGTCTTCACATTGTTTACAAGTCATAATAGTTTCGCCTTTGCTGGTATGGAAAGCCAATTAAGTCAAAATTCTTCTTTTTTCTGTTCCCCACATACAGTCTCATTGCACAGATTGTTTTTTTCTAATTGCCCATGATGGGTAGATAACTATGGCTGTGTCCCAGTTTTATCATTTGTTTATTTCGCTCTGGCTTTTCCCATACCAGAGTCTGTCACTGCTGCTACAGAAATCCACTTATGTCTTAATTCACCCCCTTGATTTTTTTTACCAGCTTTAATTTAGATTTATATCACCAGCTGGCATTTGCACATTTATAATAAGTTTCCATTGCAGGTCTTGATTAATCAGTACCGTATCACCCCAATAGAGCACGTTGCTGTCAGATTATCGGTGGTTCCTATGGTATTTAAAAGTAGGATGGGAGGCGGACCTTCTACCTTTCAGTGGTTTTTATACACGACTCTGCATTTAATTATTAGTTATTAGTTTCTGGCTCTTTTCTACAGCGTGTCTTTATCCTGTCTTCCTCCTCTAACGCCCAGCTGGTCACAACAGATGGCCGCCCCTCTGCTGGAGGTTTCCTGTTAAAAGGGAATTTTTCTTTCCCACTTTCATCAAGTGCTCGCTCATTACCGCTGTTTGATTGTTGGGGTTTTCACTGTATTATTGGAGGGTATTTACCTTCAATATTTAATATAAAGCAACTTGAGGAGACTTTTTTGTTATTAAGGGCTAATATAATTAGAATTGGAATTGAAGCGACAATAACATGTTGGATGATGGGAATTAAAGGATCTAGGTCTGCACAGTTTACTCAAAATAAATAACGAATGAATAATGGATACCGCTTAGAGCTATGTCAGCGCTGCTAGAAGGTGAAATCAATTTGTCCATGTAAAGTCTGTCAAGAATAACTATTATGCAGTCCTCTACAAAATACATATTTATCTGTCACTGGTATTTGATTGGTGCAGTGGTTAGCAGGAAGGCTCAACAGTCAAGGTCACCTGGTGCCTTTGGGGACTCTGGCTTCCTCCTACAGTCCAAAGTCAAGTTAAGTGATGATTCTGTCCATATGTGTGGATATAATGCACTGATGATCTGACTGAGGCATACTCCACCTCCTGCTCCATGTTTCTGAGCTGGCATCCTTAATATTGGATATGCAGCTAGAGGTAATGGGTTGATAGTGTTTGATAATGCCTGAAAGAATTTCACAAATAAAGTAATTGCTATTCCTATTAGTAATATATCTTATAAAGTAGGTAACACAAAACAGCAGAAGGCACAGCCTTGGCAACTGTGCAACACTGATATAAAAATATTTGAACTAGGAGGAAAAAATAAAATATTTCCAGCATGATTCAGTACATTCATCTATCCAGCTATTTTCACAGCTGCTGGTCCTTCAAGGGTGGCCTGAAACTAACATAAGACAGAATGGGGGTCTTACTCACCCTCCATTACTGGAATAAAAGTCCTAAAATCTGGTATGATCTAAGGCAGTGATACCTTTGTATTCATCACAGATACAGACAATATACGGAAGAATGCACACTGGACCTTTGATGGATCTGTTGTTGACACATCTCTGTAAACGAACAAGACTGGACGCTGAAAAATCCCAACTTTGGATTTCCATCCATGAAACATTTACACAATATTCTAATATTTGATCCACTGAAAATCTTTTCCCCGATCTCTTTGCATATTAACTTTGTCTTTGATGTCTTCAGTTTTGAGATACTGTATATTAATGCACCAAAGCTAGATATTGGACATGTTTGAAATCCTTCACTATGCACAAACCAGATAGTTGATGAATATGAATACTGGAGTACTTATTGTCCAATATGTCACATGAATTTTTGAGATTTATAAATATCTGGAAAAATGTTCCTTATTTAGATTTGCGTGCACTCACCTTCTCAGGAAGACCAGCAAAATCCTGTTTGGATAGGCTGACATCTAAAACACCCAGATTTAATGTGCTGCAATCGTTCAGTTGAACAATTTTGTATATTATACTATTTAAAGGGCCAGGGCCCAATTCACACATACAGTCTACAGTTTGTGTTTCTGGTTATTTCTCCACATGAGATATGATAGAGATATAAAGAGAAGAGGGTTTGGATGGCAGAATTCCTTCATCATTCTTGTTTTTAGACTGTTTGTCCAAGGATATATATAAACACGCATCTGCACGATCTCTGGACACTTTATTAGTTACACTTGCTAGTATCGAGTTAGACCCCCTTTTGCCTTTAGAACTGTCTTAATTCTTTGAACAACAAGTTGCTGGAAACATTCCTCAGAAATTTTGCTCCATCCTGACAGCATCACACAAGTGCTGCAGATTTGTCATTTGTGTAATTGTTTTTGTTATTTAGCAAAAACCTACATTTCTTTCTTCTTCCCCTCCTACCTAGACTGGTTAACATTACAGGGCTATCACAGTTACACATTCATTCATGGCTACACATTCAGCCTTATCACAGTCACCAGTTAAGCTACAGTCACACTGGGGAAAACAGTGGTTGGAGACCATGGCATGACTAAAATTACTGCTGTGCCATGGACACTTTCAGTCAGCTGCTGTCTTCAAAGCAACTTTGATACGTAAAGACGGTGATGACAATAGGATGACTGACTGGTGTCAAGTTGTCAATAACGTGCATTTAGATCGATTTGTGATAATATGATGATTAACTGTGATTAAATCATCAAAAATTGCAGGTCTGGGTGCCCATATATCTCAATGGGTTGAGCGATTGACCCATTTGCCAAAAGATTACTGCAGATTTGAATGTGCACACACCTCCTCCCTCCTTTCCAGTGTCTTCTACTGTCTTGTAAAAATTAATTCTAAATTATTACCCCGCCCCCAAAAAGAGAAAGAAAAAGTCCATCCAGAACCTCATGGATTTATAACAGAAATTCATTCACAAATGGCGATGTGATTGCTGCAGGACAAAGGCTTAACTGCAACCTTGCTTTCATATAAAACTGGAACACAACCAGTTGAATTAAGCCCCATTGCAAAGAGACATGTAGCAGTTGGAGTCGGTCTGAGTCAGACTACAACTGTTTGGAGACAGGTTGCCTCCCACCAGGTGATCTGTGCAGTTGCTTCAAAGTGGTCACCCATAGGTTGAGGGTGTTGCACGGTCAACCTCTGGTCAACCAGTCGGTTACTGCAGGTATTCACAATTGGTTTCCGACTGGAAAAGAATTCAGTGCAATCACTGGACAGCCACTGATTTTACATAGTTGTGAGGAGGTTGCAGTCCTATTCTTACTCTAGTGTGACTGAGCCATCACCTGACATCCACGTCTTTAGCTTGTGGGAGGAAACCAGAGCGAAAAAAAAGTAGAACATGCAAACTCAGGCCCAAGACTTGCAAATAAGCTAAAATAAATAAATTAAGAATAATAGATTAATAAAGAGAATGAAAAAAGACGTCCTGGAGGACAAATTGCAACTTGGGTAGGCAAGGCCGTGGATCATTAAGAGAACAGCTGAGGCCGGGGGGGGAAGTTACCCTGTTCAGATTAATGGAAAGACAAAGTCAATCGTTAATATTTCTGTTACAGTCCAGAGTTTTAAAAATTAGTCTGGGCAGGGATGAAGAGGCAGATAGAGATCCGAGAATATTCAGGCAAAACAAAAAAAATCTGCTTAAAGATAAAAATGCAGCTATTTGCATGGAAGAAGGCACTTCTCAAGAGAAAATCGACAGAGATAAAAACACATTCTGAGCTAAGGAATATCTGAAAAGAGAGACTGATTGCTAAATACGGAGATCTAAAATTCCTGTGCTTCTTCTCCAGACTATTAGTATTAATGAGTGCTATTGGCACATTCTGTCATAGTTGTAGTGGGAAGATGTCCCGAGTCTGACTGCACTACACTGAATGAAGTCCTCCTAGTATTTTACCTGCCTTCAGGGCATGTTGTAATAAAACCTATGAAATGGTGCAGGTGTATCACAGAGTTCAAGAGGGGCACTTTCTTACAATATGTCATGCAGGCCGATATCATATTGATGCACCAGCAGCACTCAGCATTGTTCTATAAATCGGTAATCTTTATTAACACAGTATAAACAACAAACAGCAACAGAAGAAACTCTCCTGTGGCGCGTATATGAGCAGAAGACCCAGCACATCTCAGAGGGGCTGACTGAGACAGAAGCATAGACATTGGGCTGATTGTGGTTCAGTTTTCATGGTACACGCACAGTATACACAAACTTATCAGATGCACGAACCTTGTACGGTCCTTAAGCCATTCAGTCAGTTTTGCAAATGGACGTAAGAGAGGACAAATTACAGTCATGCTGAGCAACAGTTAGCTACAGTATGAAACAGAGTTGATACATAAAAACCAAGTAAATCATCTCTTTAGAAAGGTTCTTTTATATAAATGATCTGAAGTGTACAAAACAGTATATTACACATTTTTCAATGCATGATTCTGAGCAAGACCCAGTAGCCTACAGTACACTTCCCTTCAACGTACTACAAACTACTTAACTGGATTACAAGCTACATACAAACTGCACTGTACTCTGCGTAGCACAGCAGCCCCACATGGCATCAGGAGACGATGGGAAAAAGGAAAAGATCAGCAGCATTGTCTTTTTTATTAAGAATACACACCTATAAAAATGCACCAGGCCTCATATATTGCCAATATCCCATGCGAAACAGCAGAATGCCATTCAAATTCACCTCTGTAACATCAGGAAAAGGATGCTGGCCCCCCTCACAACATACAGTTTTCTATCCACAAAGCTGCATGTAAACATCACCACGGCTGCTTCATAGTCCTATGTTTCTAATGTTTTTGATATACATATGATAAGTTAAGGCTCTTTAAGGACCTGAGGATTTTGAACATATGATGAGGCACACAGAAGGCAAAGAATAGCTCTAGACACAGGGCTAACTTAAAGAATGAGGAGCATGAGACAGCCACAAGGGCCCGGCTCCCATTGCTGTTAAACGGCCATGATAGAGGAACCCAGGGGAGAAGCTCTCAACGATAGCTCGATGTTACATCTGGTTACAAAGTCGGTAATTATCACGTGGATGGCTTTAAGTACTTCATCGACATTTTGGGAGCTGTTGGGTAACCCGACCTCTCAAGGGACTGGCACCAAAAACGTGGCATGCTAATATGCTAATGCTTTAGCATCGAGGATGATGGGATTTAGACTCACGCTATACAAATAAACCAGTTATTGCTCCCTGTGATCATTCCTTCTGTCCGTACCGGCTGTTTAAATTCTCTTCCAAGTGCAATTGCAGTATGATCTGTGGTCCGAGACTGAATTCTAGAGTTCAGCAGAAACATTTTAGCATTCTACAGTTAGCAAAGTCCAGCTATTAGCGTGGAGGTTTGTTCTGTCTTCATAGCAGTAAAACTGCTGCAGCACAGCAAGGCGACACAAACAGGGGAACTGGCACATCAAAAAAACATTTAGTCAGTGCTAGGTTAAGACTATTGGATATTAGCGTGAAAGTACCATGGCCAGAAAGATGTAGCAAGGTTATGAGGCATGTTTTAGCCAGTTGAGTGAATGAGAGCTGACAAAAAACTATTGCTGCATATTGGATAGCTTACAACCAACATGCAAATCCTTCAATGGTCATTTGAGGCTGATTCCAAAAGACAGTACGTTCTAATAGACTTTTGTGTTAAAATGCTCAACTAGAGTGATTCAATTAACTTCTTTACAGCTGCTATTTAAAAAGCTTGGTATATACAGTTTATAAAAATTGTATTTGGGGCGAACTATTTTCATAGCTTACATGTCTGGAGTTTGTTTCTGGATTAAAGTTAGGGATGTGGCCTGGCCAAGCAGCCAGGTAGCCTTCACCTTCACTAATTCAGTCACTGAACTGGATTCCTCAACCATGTTTGAGGTGTTGGTGGGTTTTGAGAGAATTCTGAGTAGGATTATCATTAAAAAAAGGATACAGTTGGGATACAAGCTATAACTTACTTGCTGTGAGGTACAGCTTGTCCAAGTAGTTATAGTTTAATTTTGGTCAGTTTTAGGGGCGTTATACTTGTACACTTTAGGTTTTCTTGCTAATCAAGCTAGCTTTTGCTGATAATTTAGCCCTCCAAATATGTTCTGACTCAGAGAAAAAACAACATATAAGAACATCTGACGTTGGAATCTTTTAACGTGACACACTGAGCATGTTTATTAAAATAATTGTGTGGTCTGAGCACGGCACAGCCAAGACCAGAACCTCATGTTGGACTTTAGCACAAGTGTCGATTAAGCTAACATGAGGCTGCAGTGGAGCTATGCCATCTTTGGACAGGAGGAATGATTGCAACTCATAACGCTTTCACTGTTCACATTTCATGTGACTGCTTTGACAAAACTTTCCAAGCTTAGTGCCTATTAGGATTATCTGATATATCAAGATGACCCAAAGCCACTTTCCTAAAATGATAAAGCATTAACATGTAAAGTCTAATGCTAGTTGTCTCTTTACAAACTGGGATTAATAGCAGCATATGCCAAAGCTGTCGATGCAGTCCTTTGAGACAAGCTTTTTTTTGTTTTTTAAATAGTGCAGAAACAGAAATGAAGAAAAAAAAACTCACTTTGGTCTGCTGGAACCAAAGTCACAAGTAGTATCTTATTTTAGATGACAAAGGGTGATCTGTCAAATCACATTCTTCACCTCCAGACTCGAAAATTTGATGATGTTGCTTGTCATGCAGATGTTCTGACCCAATACGCCCAGACAGACTTTAAATTTATTTAAGAAAAGAAAATCTATAAAAGCTCAACGTGTCATACAAAAAAATGCATATAAGACATTTTTTTCTGATTATTTTTTTCTTATGAAAGCTGCTTTGGTAACAACATAGTCACGACATCGGTCAATCTCCCTTACTTAGCCTGGGCGCTGAAGGGGACCCCTTCCCTGTTATCTCAATGGCGTTTTTTTTTGTCTTTTTTTGTTGTTTTTTCCTTCGGCGTCTTCTTTTTGCTTCTAAAATCTAAATGAATGGATCTAGTTACACCGGAGTGGGCTTTGTTTGCGTTCTGCCGGAGCGCCGTTTTCACATCAGATGCAACGCCTGCTGCGAGACGTTTGTCATAAAGATGTCCGCGCTGTGAAAGACAGTGCTATTGTGCTGAGTGCTGATAGAGTGGAGACCTTGGATGCTGAGCCGACTGCGTTGGGGCCTGGAAAAGGTGTTGAAAAGAACAAGGCTGTTAGTCTATGAGAGAAATGAGTTTTTTTCCCACCTTTTTCTTATTAAAGAGACGTCTCTTCAACCTGCTTTAGCAATTAAGAGCTGATAAAAATATCTAAAACATGTTCTCATCTTACTCCTTGAGCAGCAGAGTGAGGCACAGAAATGACTCTAAATAGAATACTTTACTTTACATACTTTTTTGGTGTCACGTAGAAGCTGTAATTACACAAATGTCAAATGTAGAACATTATTTCCCCAGTCTCTGTCGCTTTGGAGCAGCTAATCTGTTCTGCCAAGACAGCAGCAGGAGAGGGGATTATTCAGCTCAGCCACGAGGGAGACACTAACTAGCTCTCCACTGACCTGGTATCCTTGGGATGGTGATCTGCCTGCTACTGCTGCCTTCCCCTCCCTCACCAAATGGCTTTATCTGGATAATATAATCCTCGTCAGTAGGAAGCGCCAGCTCTACAGAGGTGGTGTTTGTTTCCATGACGCTGGGGCGACTGTGTCGATTCTTCTTGTACAGCACCTGAAGAAGACGAGATCGAATTATGGCAGCGTGGCACGGGACAGAATTTTCTAACAAAACAAGGCGTCTGGATGCTTACTTTGTAACCAGTGACCTCTGACTCGTTCTCCAGGGCTTTGACCTGCTCCCAGTTCAGTATAATCTTGGAGTTCGACGTGTTCCACACCACTTTACCCGGTGGCTGACTGGGTGCTGGGAGAGCAAAAACACATCATTTACCTTAAAATGATAGCTGAGCAGTGGCACACTGATCAGATGGGTGTACTGTGAAGCAACTGTAACATAGCCAGCCTTTGTTTGTGCTAGCTGGTTCTATAAAACCTAAAATCCCAGTAAAGAGTTAATGGGATTCGCACTCTGCACAGGAATGTACTCGAGGTTGGAGATCGAGAAAAACTCTTCTGCAACTTTAAACCAGACAGAAGTATGATGAGGAAAACATGGAAAACGATGATGCATACTGGAAGCACATCTTTTTCTCAGATGAGATGAAACTAACTAATAACTCTGCCGTCTTTTGTACATATGCATACACTCTATGACAGCTGGAACAAGCTCAAACCCCCTGGCAACCATGAACTGCAGTAAGCAGTTGCATAACTGATGCATGCATGGAATGAACAATTTTTTCAATAAAGAAAATACTGATTTCATATTGGCAATACTAAATCAGTGTCCTTTGTGTACCTGGGGTCTCTTCACGATCATTTTGTAAAACAATCAAATGTGGCATGCAAAAAAAACACAAACAAATGTGTTTGCTTGTTGAAATAATGTCGACGGTGATATAGACGTCTACCAGACTTTCACGTCTGAGCCAACATGATCCCAATTTTATGGCTGTGTATCATTTTGATGCATATTTAGACCTCTAATCAGCAGAAAATTGCTCAGTGGGATATTGGTAACCAGTTGAAATAATCTGTATATCCCTAAAAGAGCCTAATGTGCTGATTCTAGCTGATATTTAACTGAAACTCTGAAGATAATCTACTCTGGACTGGCCTATATGATCAGTGAAAGTTACTATAGAGATCTATTCAGGTTAAAATAGGCCACCTTTTATCTGAGTTTAGTCCCAATATAACTCAGGCAGCCATTAATCTCTTGCAGGCTCTAATTTGATCCCATACTTACGTGGCTTTTTGGTGGTAACGTTGACGGTGGTGCTGGGAGGCCCCGTTCCTGCAGTGTTATACGCCCTCACTGAGACGTAATATGCGGTGCTGCCTTTCACCCCGCGGATAATAGTAGATGTTTGATTTCCTACAGTCCTTTGCACGCTGGCCGTGTCTTCCCTTTCACTTCTACTCCAGTACCTCAGCTGAAAAGCAACAAGGTAGAACCGCAGACGTGAATGCAGAAAGCACGATGGACACCTTAAAAGCTTTCTGTTACACCCTGTCAGTGAGGTGCAAACTGGAAACAGGGAGATGTGAACTCAACTGGATGGAAGCTGTGAGCGGTCTGAAAACAAGCTTTAGCAGCATGCCACCTTGTGCGCCTTGTGAACTGTGTTCCTCCGTTGTGCCGGGCAGATGTGTGTTCTGTTTAAGTTTTGTTTGTACAGATTGAGGTCAAATATGCAAAAGTGGGGAAACAAAAAAATAAATAAATAAAAAAAAAGTGAAAGAATCCATAAAAATCCCCTGCCATCAATGTCCACTGATAACAGATTTTCTTTGTCACCCTGCTTGTCAGGGCTGAAACAGCGGGCATGCTTGACAGCACAAATATAATTTGCCTTTCCTCACAGGAATGGTTTGCTGAGGGCCTGCTCCTCTGTTGCTTTTGAGTGGTCAACAATTTATAATTCTGGCATTTTACGCAGTCCAACGATGAAAACGTCTTCGTCCACATCTTGGATTTCAACAGTGAGCAGAATTAAAATGACAAGAACTGACGGAGAAAGTCTGCAGAGCCACTGCTTGCTATGTTGTGTGGATTAGAAGCTAAGCATTCTATCCCTTGGAGTATTGCATCAGCACGCTAATCGGGGTGGTTACAGTACTTAGGTAAGCAACAAGAGAAACACAACCAAACCCACAGGCCTGGGACTCGGCTGGACCATTATGCAGGCAGCGAGCTATTATCTCGTACGCCCAAGGTGCATAAGTCTCGAACACTCATCAATAATAGAAGACAACAAGATTGTACAGCATTAGCTGGCATGTGTGCGCACACACGCATACAAACAGGAAATGCATCCAGGGGAAAACTCACACAAACAAGGTATTTCATCAGAGCTCACCTCGTAGCCCAGCACTCTCTTCTTGTTGGCGTTCCAGGGCAGAGCTTTCCACGAAACTTCAATCTCAGTTGCAGAGAGGCTCTTGGCGCGGACCCTGGTGGGCGCTCGGCCAGGCTCTGGAGTTAATGTGTAAAGACTGGTTTTAGAAGTTGTACTGCGGTTTGATGACCCCTCAAAGAGAGAACATCAAAAAAGTTTCAAAGCGCCTTCTTTTTATTAGAACAACAGAGGGAGGAAAGTATGCTGAAAACGCCTGCGAGTGCTGATAGAAGAAGGCTGCCTGCGAGATCGCTGCTGCCATTTAAAGAAAGGAGGACTGACTCAGTCTTTTAGTGATGAATCACTGCTAGCTAGACATGCAGATCTACTCCAAATCATACACACCTTCCTCAGCAGAGTAGATAGTGGTAACAGGTCCAAATGGCCCTTCTCCCAGGTTGTTGTAAACCCCAACCTTGACTTGGAAAGGGGAGAAGGGCTGAATGCTCTCATTTTTAAAGACGTATCTGGATGCTTCAGCGGAGGGTACGGCTGCCTGCATCCAGCCTGTGGCGCCGTGGGGTCGAAAAGCCACTACATAGCCAAAGCCCGGTCCGTTCTGCAGCTCTTCCGGAACAGGCTGCAGGAAAACAACACTGTGTGAGCACTTGCAAAAGAAAGGAAAATAAACACACTGCAACTCTATGTCTTTATATTTTATTTTTTAACTACAGTTGCCATGTGACGATGCGATGAAATATGGTCAGACACGAGGCTTTCAGTTTTTTAGGCAATGCTTGTCTTCAAATAAAACATGCTGAACACACAAAAACTATAAGTAGACACATCCATTACACAGTACAAAGCACTCAGCATGATAACATAGCCGTAGCCGTGGTCATGCTTCAGATATTTATAGCTCCATTATTCTAGTGAATAAACCAAACCTCTTCACTCTGGTCTACTAAAAGATACATAGAGCACATCTTTTTTTTTTGTCTGGAGAGAAGAAGGGTCTACTGTTTTGATAAAACTTGTTAAAACTGCTAGAATAAGTGTTTATGGTCTCCAGACATTCAGAATGACCACCCAAAGCTTTTAAAGGTTCTTGAAAAAACAAAAAAACAGTACTAATCAGACAGAAACAAACACACTTGAATACGCTGTGGTGTCCCTCAGGGATTTATTCTTGAGCCCTCTTTGTTTTCAACTTTTTGTTATTATTTTACTATTATCATAGCAAAACTGCATCTTCTCTCATGTTTGCTGATTTTTCTCTGCAGTTATTAGAGCTAACCTCTAAATACAACAAATGGTTTTTATATTATGCAGTTTTTCTTACTTCTAAAAAAATGTGAAAAACCTTTTAGAATTTAATTCAGTAAGTAAGGGTTTAGTGAATTTGGCATCGTAACTAATGGTGGGTTCGGGGTCACCTGTAGCAGATATGAAAAAAATGAAACTTTAAACCCTATTCTGTACACAGCGTTTGCTACTGATATTGCCTAAGCATTTGTACATTTATGAGGTGAAAAGTATCAATCCTAGGGTAATGTTTTGTCTTTTAATTAAAAATAAATACATGAGAGTTGCCAAGGTTTGGATGAAGACCCAACTGTGACCCTCAGATGAGAGGAAGTTAATTAAGATGTTTAGAAACAAGCCAGAAACGACCAAAGCTCAAGCCTGCCATGAGCTAGAACCTGCTGAAAGTGTCACTGTCCATTGTGAACTAAGTTTTACATCGCTATGGACTGAGAGGTTGCTCACTAAGAAATAAGTCGAGCTCTAACTGAAATTAACTAAATTGGCTACCAAAAACATCTGGTCAAGGTCCAACTGAAACATTTAAGCAAATATATGTGGGGTCTATGTATATATCTGAAGCTGTATGTATACTTTTGACTCTGCATACTTTAGAGAAAATCCAAGAGAAATTCAAACGTGAGCATCCAATTCTTATTTTGTAAAAATCATTAGTAATACATGCTGCGTTCCACCCTGGAAAAAACAACAGTCCAAAGAAATCATTCAAAGTCTTCTGTTTCATACTAAAGTAAACTAAACTCTTGGCTGACTATGTTGGCTGACCAATATAGAGTTGTGTGTGTCATTGACGCAGACCTTCATTCATATCTTGAGCTATATTCTAGGCCCTGGGTTGCAGCCATGCGAATAGAAATGTCTGCTGTTACCCTGGGGGAGAGACGCCTTTTCTTAATTTCTTAAAGGAATAGTTATGAACAACCTGCTGCCCCTGCTTTTGTGTGAAAACAGAACGGCATAAAGAACTTCAGGGGCTGAGGCAAAACAGGGGCTGAGGCAAAACAGGGGCTGAGGCAAAACAGGGGCTTCGCTTGGCGGAAGTTACCTTTTAACCACACTTGTGCATACTGAAACATCAACAGTGAAATGGTTCACAGCAGGAGCTGATTATTCTGAGCAGCAGCTTGAACAAATATACGTTTTTGGAGCCGGGCTGATATGCGGGGGGCTTTGTAAAAATAAGAAAAGAAAGAGAACGAAAAAGGAAAAATAAAGAAAAGAGGAGAAAAGTGAGAAAATAATCACAGAAAAAAGCCGGAACTTCGAAGGAACAACTGAGTCTAATTATCTTATTGAAACCTCAAAAGCATTTTTCTCTCCCCCAGGGTGACAGCAGCAGTTATTGCCTTTCTGTTCTTAAAAATGAAATGCCATACATTAAGCAGTTCAGCTGTTATTAATGAAACAGAGGCCTACATCCACAGAGAATAATGATATCTGGCTGCCTCCTCCATGGGTGAAGGGGTCTTGAGCAAACTTGCTTACCTCCCATGTGATGACTAATTCGGAGCGACTGCCACCGCCTCCGCTCACATTAGCTGGTGTGACCTTCGGAGCTAAAGGAAGAAGACAGATCAGCTTAGCTGGGTTGACTTCACATGACACTGCAAAGGCACATGTAATAATGCTCCTTCCAGCAAATCCTAAATTGCTAAGAGAGGTAAGTGTGTGACAAGCCTGAACTTCAGCATTCAGATACATCAGCAAAGTTCCCATCTCCGAGTTGAAAAGGGAACACGTAAAGAATCTAAACTTGTTAAACTGCTAAAAGAAGCTTTTAGAGATGTTTTGCAATTTGAATGAGACTTTCATTTTCTTTTGAGGCAGTAATGATATCCAGCACACTGACTGTATATTCAAGGTTTTTGTATTTTATTTTCCTAAGATATTTATCAGCATTTCTAAATTTATTGGACACATGTGTAGAGAGAAGTGTGTAGGGGGAACGAAACGGAGCAAATGTCTTGCCCATTGGGACTCAAGCCGGGAGCTCCTGAGAGCATTTTTTGGTATGCGCTCCACCTATCAGGACAGCCTATTGGTTGACATTTTACAAAATATGCTTATACCCTTTACTTGTCAAAGGTTACTTGAAAAAATGAATCCCAAAAACGGAAAAAAAACTGAACTAAAGACAGAAGTTGTGAAAAAACTCTGTCCAGATGTAAGAAGATCTAACAGAACCAGTCAAGCTGACTAATGAACATATGCTTGACTGAAAACAAAAAGTCCATCGCGGGTGGGAATTACGTGGTGGAAATAAGCAGGAACCAAGGCTGAACATTGAAGCCAACATACTACAAGTAGCAAGAACTGCAGTTCCTCTCATGGCCACTTGAGCCTCCAAAAGCGTGCTCATCCCCATTGACTCCCATGTTGAAATGCCCAACTTAACAGTGTTAAAAAGCATCTTTACAGCCAACCACAAAAAAAGATTCTGACATCTATGGATAGTTTCATAACAAATCTATGGCGGCTGATCACCCATCTGGAAACTGGAGTTGGGGTGTGGCCACTTTGACAGGTGCTGTGACACCAACACATTCTCACTCTCGAGGCGTAATATTTTACGCTAGGTGACAAATCATCAACATATTACGCTTCCGGGCACCCAACACATCCCTAAATGACGAGATCGGAAAAATGAGGAAATATGAGAACGGTTTGGAATCAATCTACACATGTTCGTTCATTTTATTAAAATCGCTTTGGAAAACACTATTTAATGTCATTAAAGTGCTGGTTCAGGTTAGGGATAAGGTTAGGGCTGGAATACATGGCTGGAACGTGTATTACTGCGGGAGCATCATTCTACTATTCAATTCAATTCAATTCAATTCAATTTTATTTATATAGCGCCAAATCACAACAAAAGTCGCCTCAAGGCGCTTCATACTAGATTTTATCCATAACCCGGCGCCTACCATAAGAACACGGACGGTCACCGTTTGCGTTCCTCAGGAATGCCGCGTGACGTGGAGTGATTCCCCCCTTGAGTTTCTCATGCAACCAAGCTTGCTAGTGTTAGCTGATAACTTCACTTATGTATGGACAGAGCAAGGCTAACGGTTTCCCTTCCTCCAGCATTAATAAACATTTTGGGAACAGTATTTCCAAAAAAAGTATTCCCTAAACAATTCAGAAAGTTGGGTAAATGATATGTATACTGGTCAGTTTTTAAAACAGATTCAGTACGTACATGTTCCTTTTGTCCTTGCTTGTTTGGATGGCTTGCTGGGCTCGCCAGTCCCGATGGAGTTGCTCGCAAGGACTCGAAACTCATACTCTACCCAAGGGCTCAGGTCTATTACTGTAGCTGTCAGCCGGGTGCCCCGTACCACCTCAGGAACTGGCAGAAAACACACAGTGCCCTCTTCAGTTTCAACACATGAATGTGTGTGGCTGTGTGTTCTTGGAGTGTCTCAGCTAAGCATCAGTAGCATGCTATCCTCCAGGCTAGCAGACATGGTAGTTACACAGCACACTTCCAATACCACACAAGGACGCATAAGGATAAAAAAAAAAAAAATGCACATAAACACATGCATTGACCATTACATTGCCAATTTGGTGATCTTTGTTGAATTCTTTAATAATGCATGCATGGCACTGTGTAGTTTTTAAGTCAGCTGAAACAAGCAAAACACCAGAATCGCTGTAAGGGACTGAATATTGAAAACAAAAATAATAAAAATGATTCCAGTTAAAAAGGCAAAAACTCATTTTCTTCCTCTGGGTTCTGAGCCCCTACAAGGTCACATTGTATTTCTGTTACAAATCTATGACCCTTGCTTGGCAAATCAATGAAGCTAGTAAAACCATCTTTGATAAAAGTGTCCTAATTCACAAAAATATCAATAGAACGAGATAAAAGCACATTACGCCAATCATGCGTAAATGGTAAGGGTGCCATAAAGGATGTGGGCAAAGATTACACCGATCCCATTACTTAACTGCACTATCAAATTACGGCTGTGGCAAACAAGCTTCATCATCGGGACGAGATCCATGTTTCAGGATTCCCAAGAGAGCGATAAAATGGGAGTCAATGGTCCCACTACAATTGATGCTGGGGTAAAAATTACATCTTCAATATTTTCACAGCCGAGGCATGATGAAGAGTGGCCCCCTCCAGGTGACTGGAGGAGGCCACAGCTGGTTGGAGAGAGCTTACCTGTGGTGACAGCTTGCCACCCGAGGGAAAATGGTGTCCTGGCTTGGATGGTGTATGCCGTAATTGGACTGTGATTATCAGGACCGGGCCTCCAGGACAGAGAGGCTGTGGTATCAGTGATTCCTTCTACATGGATGCTGGTGGGGGGCCCTGGGGGACCTGATAGATGGCATAGCCAAGGCAGGAAAGAGAACAGAAAGATAGAGAGACAGATGGAGGAAGAAGGTAGGGGAGGGAGGGAATGTAAATCAGCAAAAGATGGAACGACGGTAGAGAGTGTGGCGGTGGTTTTAGCACCTGAGGCTACTGCAGCGACGTCAGTTCAGTGTGAAACCTTTGGGAGCTATTGGGTCTAATTAGACAGTAAATTTCCTTTAAACCTTCCAGAGAGAAATTTCCACTCGCCTCAATTTTCTCTCCCTTTATTCCTTCGTCAGTGAAGTGCAACCAGTCTCAGTAAACATGCATCACTGACAAAGCCAGTCTTCTTCAGGTAGATCATGAATTATTTAAATCACAGTTATTATGGTGACTCACCTCTGATGACCAAGTCAACAGCCACGGAAATGCTGTCCACCTTGGTTTGCACGGCACACGTGTACTTCCCGGCATGCCTCAGCTGGACGTTCCGAATCATAATGTCTCCCGCCGAATGCTGCTGTCATTCAACGCATGCACAATCACCCGCAAACACACAAACAAGCAAAGGAGTTTCATAAGCAACCTGCTATTGTGATTCCAATTCAACGCTCACTTTTTCTGTAGCCACGTGGGAACAAACGAAACCAAACAGAAAGCTTATTCTCATATCTTCAAAAAGGAATTCATATTTCCACACTCCCACTTTCCATCTATATTCTAAAGAAGCACAAAGAAATACCTCTCTATACCATGCGCGCACCGTGCATTTGTTTTATCCCTGTGATTACAGAAATGAACTTGCTCTAATGGCTTGATTTGAATTGCAGTATGGAGCCGCTTCAGTTATACAGCGCAGCCTAATGGCTAGTCTAATAGTTAGTTCTTTAAGAGGGCCTTTCATTCCATCTCTAATTGCAATTCCCTCTCCTACATTATCATTTTACCCAGGCAGAGCTGAGCAGGTTCTGTGATAAATTGGACATGGCGGAAATATGTGGCTCTATGGAGTGGCTGGTAGCTTAATCAATATAAGTGTAGACGAACAGCAATTTATTAAGGAGGGGAGACTGTAAATCACGATCCTAGAAACACCTAAATCATAAAGGAAACAGAAAGAAAAAAAACGCCTCTGCATTGGATTTTTTTTCCTCTGTATTGCCTGCAGTTTTTAAAGGAGCCTTGCATTTTTTAGCTATAAGAGAAAAAACCCCTCCAACTCAAAACAGTGCATGGCATGCTGAGGTATAAGCTGCAGACTTTATAAAGTATACAGGAGGTCACTGAGACTGGTTGCATGTATGTAAATTTCTTTTTAAAATAAACCACAGGCAGCAAATTTTTTCTGCCCATAAATTATACACTTGATACAAACATTCCCTCTGCACTGCGGCTGAATTTATTATGACCCCGCTAAGAGAAGAAGTATAATATTGATGTACCAATTAATCTTCAGAGTCACATCTGGACCTTTTATACAATGAAATCTCTGAAGGGAGTTGGGCAATAAATCAATGTCTTTTATGTAGCAGTGGTGCTAATAAAATGAGGATTCTTCCACGAAGCTCAACAAGGTTTGAGTTTTAATTATTCATTATGCGCCTCGGCTTATGTGGAATATATGTTATCAAAGCTGGAGTGTGACAATAAACAGAATTTGAAATGATGCTCTCTCGTGGGAGAAACCCTACAGCTAAGCTATGCCATTGGCCGTTAGCATGCTAGCACATTAGCAAATATTAGCATTCCTGAAATTACACACAACAGTGTTTTGGCGAGGTGGGCACAAACACAGCTGAACACTCCAGTTTGGATGTCATCCGGAACTATTTGTGGACAAGTTCTATTTCTGTTCTCACTTGTTGTTAGGTTAGTTTGTTGTCTCACCAAAAGAGCAATTTTTTAGTAACTGTCCACACAGGAAGCTACTTGGCAACCAGATATAACAGAAAGCTGATGACATACAGAGTCTTAAAGCTACAGTGAGTGAAATAACTGCTGGGAGCACAAAACTTTGTTCAACTCGACTACCAATGACAGTGAAATGTGCTGTTTAATGACAATACATTCAACAGTTACAAAGATAAACCTGGGATGTCTGCTAGCAACTAACTATCAGCTACAGGGTGCTGCATGAATCACTTCCTGTGTGGATGAACTTTTAGTCTTCTGTGTTTATATTGCTGATAGATGTAATTAACTGACATCTATCTGGTACTCTATTTTCATTCAATTTTTTGTTGCATTAATACAAATATAAAACTAAAATTAGGGGGTCTGACTGCATGTGGAAACATCAGTATCTGGCCATTTACGCTGCGGTTATTGCCATCATATCGTGATCGTTTTTTGGGGGGGAAGACAATGGGGGATAACGTCAGCTTGTGCTCCAGGGATAAAGCCTACACTGTTGGTGTGTTTAGAGGCCAATATTAGCTATTTGCCAATTTATTGGTATTTAAACAATATAATAGCAGACTTGGGAGAAACACCCTTCAACCATTTTAGGAGCATTGATGCTGAATAGCTTGGCCAACACCAAGTTGAAATGCCACAAACATGTGACCACAAAACAAGATTACTTTTAAACTGCATTGTCGTATTATCTTAGCAAGGACTCATAAATAGCAACACATAAAAAATGAAACAATGAGAAATTTGTTCATGTTTAGTGTATGAAAAAAACAAACAATCCGATGATATGTTGGATTTTTCAGTCATCAAATATTGATAATTAGTTAGGTATGAAAAAATCCTCAGTCCAGCTCTAGCAGTGTTTACTTTAATATGAGTCTCAGTAATGTAATATGTTAAAAAACAACAACAAGAAAATAACATAAATCTACACAAATGATCACTAATTATCATCCCCGTGGTGGATAAGGAAATATTAAACTGTGTTTTGAAACAGGTGGTGAGTAAACTGCTGTTATGTAATAATGTATTTTATATCTAGAATAAAATCTTTTGATGGAAAAACAGCAGGAGACACAACAAATTGTAACAAACAGCAGAAATGAGTGTATATATATATATATATATATATATATATATATATATAGCTAGGTGATGCACTCTGAAAGCACCACGTTGCACCTTTTCAGTACGCTGTTTTGCTACCGACAATTTGGTACCATAATGAGGGAATCTGATATAACGTTATTATTAAATCATACACTTGTCAGTGGCATTGTATAGCACTTTTCTAGCCTCACTGGCCACTCAAAGCTTTATCTGTCTCCCATCTGTAACAGATGAAGCAGAAAACCAAAGAAAAGTCATCAGCACAGGGAGAACGAAACCAAGGGAAGGTTCAAACCACAGAGCCGGGAAGCCTTCTTTTCATGTTCTCCCTGTGTCTGTCCAAAGACATATATTTTAGGTTAATCTGTGAATCTAAATTGGACGTAGGTATGGATGTGAGAGTGTTTGATTGTCTGTCTTTATGTGTTAGCCTGGTGATTTGTCCTTACTGCTCAAGCAGATAAGAAATTAGATAGAATTAGAGAGTAAAACTAAGTTTTTACCTGATTTCTCTTTTCATTTGGCTGAAAAATATACTTTAAAAAGAAAATAAAGTGTGGCTAAAATCCTCAAACACATACACATAGTTACTGCGTTATTTAATTCTAGGGGGTAAATGTTTTTCGATAATAGCTACTGGGATAGAAATGCACATTTAATGTACCCCCATTTCAAGTTTTGTTGTTTTTAGGCATATTTTGTTTTCTTGGGGATAAAATGTCCAAATACTATATAAGCGCTCATAGCAAAAAGGCTTCCCGGACTGATGCATGAAGGCATCCTGTCTGCACACCTCTCACAACATGACAGCTTGTTTTAAAACCAGAGGCCTGTTAGTCTCGAGGGCTGTCAGAAACCATGAATGATGGAATATTGACTTACGCCTCCCACTTTTTCAAAGAATCCACCGTGGCTCCCGAAGTGGATGAGCTGCTCGTTGAAGAACCAGGTGAACTTGAGTTCCAGAGATGGGTCGTGGCTCACTTGGCAGGGCAGGACCACGCTCTCCCCGACGGTGACGTCCAGCGTGGAGGCCAGCGTGGTGATGACGGTTGGCTCTGAAAAAACACACATTCATATTCACGCACGTCTGATCAAGCACGCTGCACGCCTCTACTCTTTCCAGGCATTATAATTCAGCACAGGAAATGGCTTTGCAAAAAGCCGAGCCCTTCCATCATCCTTATGGATATGTCAGACTCAGTTAATAGAAGGATATACGGGACGGAGCACATAGCAAACTAGGGTGCACAGCTACAATAACTGGTATTAGTTTCGGCCTGAGCTTGTCTCTGTGGGGACTTGGAGGAGACGTGTCTCTCCTGCAGCCCGCGAAGCCTCCATGTGTCACTGTCATCTCAGCCTGCAGACTGGAACTCCCCTCGATCCGGCTGCAATTCCCAAATCGAACTGCTAGGAAAACAGCAAACAGGACTTCTTCCAGTCGTCAGTGCTCTCTTTTCTCTCCTGCAGTGCATTACAGTGGCTGCACATGGGAATAAGACGAGCGTCCCTTATCTACACTTGTATGTTAGCAATGGAGGGGGAAGGTGGAAGGACGTGAGGGAGGGATAGGCTTTATACTCAGAGTGTGCAGCACCTGTCTCCCTCTTGGGGGTGCTGTGATTACTTGGTTGAAATAGCCACTCTGAGCACATGGACTAAATTAACCATGGCAAATGATCCCTGGACAGGCATAGATTCATGTAGAAAGTGCCGGCAGTGCAGTCTTCATCCACAGTGAATTCGATACCTTCATTGTATTGGCTCCCCCCCCTCTCTCTCTCTCTCTCACACACACACACACACACACACACACACACAGATGCTACCGCACGCTCCCAATGTGATTTATCTAGTCGTTTTCTGATTTCAGGCCAGAATGCTATCAGCTGCTGGGTTTTGTCATATACACAATGAAAGTGTGTCTGAGAAGCCCAGTCCTCTATTGCAGGGGCTAAATGGTGAACGATGGCGGTGCAGTAAAGAAAAAAACCCCATAATAACACACAGGAGGTATTCAAGTCTCTGTGTGTGCTCGGTCTGCTTCTGCAGGCTGGCTACACCTTGTAGAACAAGTGCAGGAAGGAACAGAAAAGCTAAAAAATATAAAGCTTAAGAAACACATTTCTCTGAAAAAAAAAAGTGTCAGGTGTGTTCTGCAGTGGTGTTCTTGGAGAGATGGTTACTCCAAATGATGTGAGGAGAAAGAAGGAAATGTGTGGTGGGGGAAAAAAAGGCTTGGGAAGGATCTACACAGGAAATACCCACAGAGATCCACAGTCAACAGAACTGACTCTGTTCGTGTTACCTGTAACACGGAATAAACTATTTTTCTCTTCCTTATTTCTACAGCAGGACTGGTGTGTTCTATCGTCATCTCCTCTCCTTGTGTCGTGTGGTTGTGTGCTGCCTGGTGTCTTACTGCCTCCGGGGGTTTCACAGTGACAATGATGGGGGGGTATGCTGCCTTATTACCGTCCTCTGTCATGATTTGTGACAGATTATACGGACAACCAAGGTTGGTTACACAACCACACACTGGACTCTTGAGCATAATTTGATTGATTTCTATCTTGTATAATGCCTTGTTACCTACTGCCACTGTAAACGGGGAGGACAGTAACGCTCACTTAGCAGGGTCAGTCCGAGACAAGACAGAGAGCGAGCCCGTGTGCTGAGACAGGCTGGGAGGGACCTGGGAACTTTTTCAGGCCCCAGGCCATCATTTGAAATATCCACCTTAAGGAACAGTCAGCATCAGTAAGAAGAAAAACCTCGGGCTCTGTGGACAAGAGACCACGTCTAACTCTGTCGCCCATCCTCGGCTGAAGAAACCCACGGCCTCAGTTTAATCAAAAATGTAAATTAAAGTGAGCTTATGAAAGCAAGCCATTAAATACTGACGCTATGACGGTGTTCTAACAGTGATTGTGGGAGAAAAATCCGACAGGTGAAGGTCCTCCTTCACTTGTTTTGTATACTCTGTATAAATAAACAAGCAGAGTCTGATAGGACTTGCTTACAGCAATGTTACTGTAGATCCCAAGTCAAGTTATGATTAAAAACAATCTGTTGTACAGGCAATGCAAACAGAACTCATACTTAACAACCAGTAAAATAACAAATTCAGTAAAAATGTAATCACATAAAACAGTAATAGACTGAATAAGACTGCTCGCATGATAAAAAGCCAGGATAACTTGCTGACCTAGACCTGAAAGTGAGTGAGAAGAGTTGATTTTTAACAGTGTTTTTAAATGACTGAGTGACTGGAAAGCTGTTATGTGAAAAGGCAGGTTGTCTCTGAAAAGGTTTCTTGTCTCTGTTTTTGAACGTCTCAGATGTCCAAGTGCCCTGGTAGCAGTGCACGACTGTAAAAGTTCCATTAACTAATGAAATTTTAGTCACTGAAACTGAAATTGTTGCTTAAAATTGCTGATTGATTCTAGTTTTCATGATAATCTACTTGGTCAGATCTAAGACCCAAAATTTTAATTGAAGCCAGAAATCACTTGAATACATTTTAACCTATAAGATTTGGGGGAAGCTATAGTAATTATTAGATGGTCACTATCTAAACTATTAATCTGCTTTTCATCAGGTCAGATTCATAGAAATGTGTCAAGTA
Source organism: Perissodus microlepis (assembly GCF_051167445.1). Lineage (NCBI taxonomy): Eukaryota > Metazoa > Chordata > Actinopteri > Cichliformes > Cichlidae > Perissodus > Perissodus microlepis. The sequence goes on from NC_140465.1 coordinate 6,198,089, forward strand.
TGAAATGTCAAATTCCAAATGGTCGTGTCCCGCATCCATTGTACTCAGATGCTCGACATGACCTTTGTAGTAGCAGGAAATCTGTAATTCTTCTTCTTCTTTCACAATAAGCTGTTAAACAGTTTTTCGGTGTTTGAGGTGAAATAAATCTGCTATTAGTTGTAAAATTTTGTTTCACTCAAGTCTGGGCTATATAGACCTTTTTTCTGATGTTTTTAATTCTTACATAATATTAAAGGTGAAATATTATAGTGTGAAGTGACCATAAAGTAAACTTACAATTTATGATTCAAACTCTTTAAAACAATGTACAATAGAAGTAAAATATAAACAAATGAACCATCTTGGAAATGTTACTCAGCTATTTTAATTGTCACATCTGGATTTCAAAATCAAACAGAAATAGCACATATTGTGTGATGAAGCTGAGGATGTCTGAAACATTGTTAACCAGTGTAATCAAACAGGGTCAAATGAGCAGATGTACTACAACACCTGATCGGTGCTCAGCTGACCTAGCTCATCCAAGGAGCAGCTAAGATACTGACGTATGATCACAGGTTTTCTAGCACAGCTCAACCATCTGTCTGTCAGCGTCATCTCACCACTTAACCAAGCCTATTAAAACCACTGCGCTCTCTCCCCACCATGCTGCTCGCTTATCGCTCTGACAGAAGAGCAAAGTGCCACTTTGGCTCATTCATTTATCTACATCATTGTTTAACTACATGTTACCATGCAAACCATGTCTTATATAATAAACATGTCATACCAACGTAAAACTTACATTCAAGCATCTGAACATATTTTACATGTGATACATGTAATATGAGCTGTTGCACAGTTAATAATTCAAATAATTCAAAGCATTTAGACATGAGCAACCCCGACTTTACTAAATGCAATCAAGTTTGACAAAATCATACTTTTGTAACTTGTACTACTATGTAAGTTCTTTTTTTGTTGTTTTTACAAACACCTTGTGTAAACTATTAACACTAGCACCACAGGTTTCTGAAACCTCCAAGTCAACACTACGATTCATGCTTTCCCCCAAAAATCTGTTTTAAAAATTAAACACATCTCTTGCTCACTGCTGAATTACCTGTGCAGGAGGTGAAGAGCCTTGAATATCCATGTCCAAAAAAATAGCTGCTATCGTGTGTTGGATTTTTGGTAATTCTTCCCAGACAAATTTGTGTATTTAACACTATATTGTTACTTAGTATATAATTAGTATATTGAATCAACTTGAAATGACTTGGGTGTCAAATCTGATACCATGTTTTTCTAAAAGAACATCCTCCATTGTTTGCATTCATGACTTGATCTGGAATGATACCACAATGAGAAATTCAATGTTTTGGTCATAGAACGGAACTAATTAACAAGTAAAACATGATCTAATTGTGTGCTTTTTTAATGGCTCACTTACACCAGACCTTTAAGACAAACAAATTAGTGGTTGTATTAAATTTTCTTGTTGTCAGAAACTAATTGCAAGTAGTTGTGGTGACCAGTTGGTTATGCAACACTCTAAACCTCTGCTCTTTCACCTGGCTGTAGCTCAGGTGAAAGGCTGGTGGTTCGTGGTAAACATCCTCGGGCGTGATACTAACCCCAAGTTGCTCTCCGATGCATTCATTGGAGTGTGAACGTTAGATAGAAAGCGCTTACATAGAAAGTGCTTGTGGCATGAAGCAAGGGCAATGACGCAAGTTGTGTAAAGTGCTTTCAGTGCTCTGACAGAGTAGAAAAGTGCTTGATAAGAAAAAATATATTAACATTGCAAGGTGATTGGGGATAGACTGCACTCTCAGAGAGGTCTGCAAATAACTACTGTCTAATTTATAAACGCAGACAGATTGTTAACCCGTCTGAGTTAGTCTGCGTCAATGAGTCAAACTACTCTGCGACATGTCTCTCTGAATAGGAGACTCGAGTCAACTGGTTACAAACTGCTTGTATTCTGGTTTTCTTCCTCTATGAAAGCAAGGTTGCCAACCACCTACATCATTTTTTGATAAATCGCCACCAGCAGCAACTACGTCTTTATTTCTAAATGTCTATGAGTTTCTGGCTGGAATCTGAATATAAGTAGTTAATGTGAATTTCTGTGTATATAAAGGGCACAAGATTCACAACAGATGGTAATGATGAAAGAAACAGAGAAGAAAATATCAGATGCAATTTTGGAGCTGATTTGCAAAATAAAAACACCAACAGCAATCAGCATGGCATTCTATTCTAAGGCAAAGCAGCTGAAGGAAGCCTAGGACGCACAGACAGCTAATGAAGCCAAACAAATGATATACAGACCACCGGCACACAGTGGGAACACTCAGAGAAGCTGTATAACAATAACATATGGTTGACCAGAAAACAGAGCTAGCTTACAGTTACCAAATGACCCTGAGCTCCTTTCTGAGGCACACTGACATGCCTCACAAGGCCAGTTTCACCAGTCTTCCTTCCAACATTATGAATAATGCCCACACATTTCCCCTCCTGCTGTGGAGAATCCTCTGTCTTTAATGATCTAAAGCCGTAATGCGAAGTGTGCAGTCTCCCTCAGTGCACATATATATATATATACTCAGTAAGTTTCCTCACAAGGTGAGCAATGTGAGCTTGAATAGTGGAGCACAGGGATGAGACACAGGCCGCATGATTTAGAGTATTTGGAAAACAAATTTATAATCATTTTTAAACTGAGACCCACGCAGAAGATCCAGACTCGTCAGGGATCAAGACAAACACAAACCTGAAAAGGAAATGTTTTCTTTCACTGGCAGGTAAGAAAAGACGTCTTCACAAAGGATCTAAACTGTGACGAAGCATGTCAGGCTAAGGTTTTTCAAAGTGAATCAGCGTAGCATCGTGCATCACCTTGGCGAATCCTCAGAGTTTCCTAGCAGGTCGTTTAAGAACAAAAAAAATGTGGTTACCGTTTTAAAAAGCAATCATTTCACTCGCAATTTTACCTCCTCTTCCTTTTCAAATCAACAGAACACTAAGAATGCTTTCATCAGCACGCCAGAAAATCCTCCGATGCAGTTTTTTTGTGCTCCACTTATTTTCTGAAGGACCTATCAAAGGTTCCTCAAGGACAAACTTGAATGGCAAGGAAAACCTTGTCTCCATTGCTCAACAGATAGATACAAGATCCTCTCGGTACTGTATACTGTGTGGTGGCACATCTGTAGCAACCTGCTGGTGATTACTGACAGATGGCAGCTCATTATTTTTCTATATGGCTGTCAGGAATCACACATCGCATTTATTTCACATCGTTGCTGCCATCCAACTTGGATGACATGGCTCGCTTGGAAAAGCAACTGTAGGAATTCAGCAGAGAACTGGTAACCACATTTAAGTCCAGGGTGTAAAGTGAAACAGATTATTTGTCTTCTGTCGTGAAGTCTTCAGCAGCTAACAAAGTATGCTTAGATGTTCATCCAGACAATGTTAACATGATGACTGCGCTGGTAGTGCAAGTGCACTGAGAGCCAGATTAAGATCCATTTACTGTACCAATCTAGCACTAGTTGGAAATTGTGCAAACATGCAATTTTACAAGCAGGGTTAAAGAGCTATAAAGTGTGACTGAGTTCTCCCTTAGAGGCAGGGTGAGGAGAATGGTCATTTGAGAGTTACTTGGATCGCTCATCCACATCATTCATCCACAGAACCAAATTGAGGTGGTTCAGATATCTGCTCGGTGAGATATTTCAGGCATGTTCTACTGGGAGGAGGTCCTGAGGCCAGACCCAGGACTCAGCTGGCTTGGGAGCAACTTGGTGTCCCCCGGGCCAGGGTAAGGGAAGTCTGGACTTCTTTGCTCAGACTGCTGCTGTGAACCAGATAAGTGGTGCAAAATGGATAGACGACGTAACATACTCGTAGTATAGTATGCTTATTTTCAATCATGTTGTGATTTTTCTAGGTGACTCTTCATGAGTGAATACAGTGAGATTTTTGTCCTGGTTAAGGTGCTGACAAAATGTTACAGCAGGGGTAGGCAACTCCAGGCCTCGAGTGCCGGTGTCCTGCAGGTTTTAGATGTGTCCTTGATCCAACACAGCTGATTCAAATGGCTAAATTACCTCCGCAACATATCTTGAAGTTCTCCCGAACACTGGTAATGAACTAATCATTTGATTCAGGTGTGTTGACCCAGTGTAAGCTCTAAAACCTGCAGGACACCGGCCCTCAAGGCCTGGAGTTGCCCACCCCTGTGTTACAGGATCACCAAATTCATAATTCATCCCGCGGTGAACATCTTTAGTTTCATCTTTCTTTCAGTCTTTAAGATCCACGCATGTGCACCTTGTGGTGCAGACAGAGGGAAACTAAGATCATTCGGTGACCCGCGACTATCTACGAAAAAGATCTCTCTAGACGTCGCCCACAATGACAGAATATTCCTCGTCTACTTTTGAAACGTTTCCAAAACAAATGGCTGCTACAGTGGGTTACAGCGCCGAAAAGATGAATTGCCTCCAGGCTTGAGAGAGCCAAGCCGATGTGAACACTGTAGGATCTCTGAAGTTTTGAGTTCACTGACCATCCGTAATGATCGGCGGCAACCCTAATTGCAACGGCTCATCTCCAGTGTAATCAAAATTCTGAGAGCACGTCTATAATCAAGTGCAATTAATCTGCTAATATCCCCCCAGTGTTGGAATAATGGGGACATTAACAGGGCTCATCTGTTGTGACTGCTCCTCTGCTGTGTGGTGGGTGGCTTATTCACAGCGGGAGATACAGAATGCTGTTTGACAGGTATTTTTCAGTATTCATATCACCAAAGTCAATTTGAATAAACTACTGTCATCTCCCATAAGGGCTGATCCCGCAACACAAATTTCTCCCCGCTAAACAGGTTTCCAATCCTCAATGAAGTAGTGCATGTAAATTACCCCATCCCATTTTGCAAACAATATCACTTGTGACAGAAAGGCACACGTTCATATACAGGAACATTTGTACATCAGCCACAGAAAACAGCTTTAACATATTATGATGGGAAGGAAGCGAGTGTGTGAGGGTGTCAAATAAAACCCATATTCCTTTCACAAGAATAATGAGTGGATAACAGCGGTGTCTGTTTATGCTGAGAAGACAGACACGGTTGTGTTTCTTTGCAGCCTGATTGGAAAACCGCATATAGGCCATCAACCTGAACCTACAGGGAGAGCAGCAGGTTCCACTGCCCCCCTTCTTACTCCCACTGATTGGCTGGGGGCGGGTGGGGGTGTTCTCCATTTTCATTTCACAGTGTCTGATAAATGGGAAAGAGAGAGTGGAACTGGTGCAGGATGGTACAGCAATGCTGTACTTTTTAATCAGGTTTTAAACTTGCACTTAAAATATCCCAGAAATTAACATTTGCAAGAGACAAATACATTAATCATCATTAAATGTTTGAAAAACAACCCCCCAAAAAACACTTTATGGAAATGTCTGAATAAATTTTAATGAAATAAATAAAATAACATGCCACAACTCTCTCATTGGCTCTCACAGCCTAAAGCATAACTTCTATGTGAGGACATATTTTCTGCAAAAATCCAAAGGATGTGATGGTTATCCTTGCTCCCGAGGGCATTGCCATAAGAGAGGCCTGTTTTCTGTTTGCTATATCAACAGTACTGTGCTTTAGCATTAGCAAACAAGTTAAGCAAGATTAAGTTAGTGAGCTAAATGCTACGATAGATACATAGTGTAAAAGATGGATTTAGCGACACATTATTGTTCGGTTTCTGAAATCCCGCTTTGAAGCCAGATCTGGCATGACTGAATCTTTTAAAACATTCATTTAATATGCCCTAAAAACTCAGCAGGAAAGTATTTGTACAGATACAGTCGGAAAGCTGTTGTTCCGTAGACCAGCGGTCCCCAACCGTTTTTGCGCCACGGACTGGTTTAATGTCAGACAATATTTTCACGGACCAGCGTTTAAGGTGTTGCGGATAAATACAAAATAAAATGATACGACCAAGACAAAAACTGTGGTATTCTGTAAATATAATAATAATTGCAAATTCACTGTGTAATTGTGTAACTTCAGCAGCGTCCACAGAATCCAGATTTAAGGCACTGGTTTGCCATTGGTTTAATTTTCCCAACCTGGATGATATACACCATGTTTTAAACCATCTGTGGTTAGATATTACGTAATTTGTCCATTTTCTGATATCTATGTTATCTATAGGTAACATTAACCAGTTTTAACTTAAAAGTCTGGAAGTCTGTTTGGCCATATTGAAATGTAACCATGAGTGAAAAACTGCAGTCAACGTGGGTGGAGTATTTGCTTAATCGAGGCATTGTTTGTTTTTTTTAGGATCAATTTTGATTGATCTCAGTTGGTCTTTTTAAATTTTACCTAGTGCTAGCATGCCTGCTAGCGCAGACGCAAGATATCTCATACAGCCAAATAAAGACCTGAGTAGGATAAGTCATGCAAACGCCATTGCAAACCCCGAGAAACAGAATAATAACTGCAATTCACGTAACGGCTGCAGGTGTCACCAATGAATTTCTGAGGTTACGTGATCCTTTAATTTCTCTCACTTCTATTATGCAAGGCGTACTGCATTTGGTAGAGCGGCAGAGTCGTCAATGGGAGCCAGAGCGAGGCATCAGCATAAATCAGCGGCAAGGTGCACTCTAAGCTCTCCCCACATCCTTGACTGTTGCTGACTTTCAGGCATTCATAATATATGAAATCTGTCTTTTATAATTCAACAGAAAAAGGAAACACGCCTTGATAGTGATTTACAGAAGACAGAGCTGCAAAAGAGTTATTTAAAATTCCATTATGTGACGTGTTTTTGGCTAAAAAGGAGAATGAACATATAGATACAATAACAGGATTTTCTTCTCGCTGTTATTCTCATTGACATTAATCAATGTTTTTTTTTTTTAAGTATTCAATCAAACACTAGCCTGCAGGGGCTGAGCAAGTCAATTAATCTATGTTTCTATGGCAACTACTTGGATAATTGGAGAAAAAACCCCTGATATGGTAGCAGACTGTTCTGTTGACACTGCATTTCAAAGGATTTTACAGACAGACAATTTAATGGATTGAACCTCTGAGCAAAAACTAAACTACACACAAAGAAGAAGCAGCTCTGTCTTCAAGACTTTATGAAAAATGATTTTAGCTGCAGTATTTCTCACATAGGGTATTGGAAGGATTTGGGCACGATTTTATTAGATTTTCTTTTTTTTTTTTGACCTGTGTAGTTCTTTCCCCCCACGGGTATTTAATAACAGCGCAGACGAATGATCAATGTATTCTGCACGTTCATATGAGGTTACAGTGAATCGTACTCTCTCTTAGGCGGTGAGTAAAAGGTGTGAGCGAATGTGCAGCATGCTCTGACCCACGGGGTTTACCTCGACGTCTCGGAATATTCTGCTTCTGGTGAAGCCGAAGAAATGCAGTCGTAGCTGCGAGAACGGCACTTGTATGCGTCGTGTGAAAATTCCTGAACTACAGAGTACATGCAAATCTATATAGAAAACCTTTATATGAAAAACCTTTTGAAATATGAGGCGTGAACTTTTCTCCCTGAGGGCAATATACTGAAAATCAATAACTCTATAAATGTAAAAGAAGCCGCTCAACGAGGAAGGTCAAAACAGAACATGTAACAATAGCACAAATGAGCCCAGGAACCCCTGTGAAAATGAGGTCACAGTGAGGGTATAGTTCACTGAATATGTCAGCAAATCCTCCGGGAGCCTGACGAGGTGAGAACACTATCTCCTGTGGAAATGGGACAGAAAAGCTGCGGTGTGCACAGCATAAAGCCGCCGCAGAATGCACAGCACTTTATAGCCAGCTCACATTTATTTTTAATGAAGTATAATAAGTCACAGCAGAAATGCAATCCCCAACCCAGATGATCCAACAACACGAAGACTATTTTTTTCACGCAGTATATCCTTCTGCTGGTACTGGGGGGCACAGCGAGGCAGTGAGCTGAATGATTTCAACATCTCTGCAAACAGACATAGCAGCTGAGGTGTCTCTGTCTAGTAATGACAGCACAGAGAGAGAGGGGGAAAAAAACTGCTTTTTGTGGGACTTATCAGAAGATGGAGATTGGGGGATGCTTGGATGCTTCATAAAACGTGCCCCTTTTCTGTGTCGGTCATTTTTTATGAATGAAAATTAAACACTTGTGGCTATTTTTTTTTAAGGAAAATAAAACAGGTATCCAGTGTGTAGTAGCAGTAGGTTGGTAGTCTGTAGGTGCTGCTATAGGTAAAGACGTTGCACTGTCACTCAGGAGTAATGTTAAAGGTAAGTGGAACAGTGTGGGCTCCTGTCCACTGCAGCTGCTGTATGTGTTTCTCATCCAGGCTTTTTGATCTTTGAGCTTCATCTCCATGATGAAGCAGCCTGGTTTCTTTCCTGGGGCACTGATACATGCTGTTTAACCAAAGCCGCTGTCATGTCTTACTTTACAGACTGATAATAATTGTGTTTTAATTGTTGCACAGCGGTTTGTGACTTTTAAGCCTGTGAAAAGCGCTACTTATAGAAATTGATCCATCACTCCCAACTTGTCCCTGGTCAATGTTTAGAGGAGCTGTTACAAAGTTTTCCCTCCAACTGTCTTTATTGGGATTTTTAGGTACAGTAATGAAATGAAAAAAGGGGATGTCATCAGCATTACTGCAAATAGTCTCTGGTGAGTTGAAATTCAATTACAGGCTGTCATATTGTATAAAATTAATTCCCATTTTCTCTCAGTGTGAATTTGATCTTTTTCTAATATAAATATTTCATCAACAAGGTGGTTTCTTTTGTTTCCAGTCAGCAAAATGAGTCTTTGTGTGAGCAATAACACAAAACAAACCAATGTGTGATTGATTGTTGGTTATTCGATGATTCCAGGGTGGCTGCTTTCATCCCAAATAGAGCTATTCCAGAACTGAATCCAGGAACTGAATCTGTTCTGAAACATCTTACACAAAAAGTTTATAATATTTGGGCAGTTGAAGAATGTGTGAGGCAGACAGATTGATGTTTGTCCACAGAATGGGTCGACAGAAGGACTAAAGGCATCCCAAGCCTTTACTCTTAGGACGACTCTGGAGGACTCTTATTCAGGATGAGTTAGGATATTGCAAATTTCTTAAAACACCAGGATATATAAGAAGGGTGATCTGGATGCAAAAATCTGAAAAATTATGCTTAAATAAATTTAAGCACCAAATAAATTTTCCGTAATTTCATCTATTCAAGTAGCTTTTAGTGGCGAAACCTACTGTAACAAAGGACTGGCAAAAAAGCATTAGCAAGCTTATATAGGCAAAAATGTCTGTACAGAGGAGCAAAACATATTTGTATCATATAATTAAGCCTATTAAGTATTAATTAGCTTATCAACATTTCCATTCAGTATATAATTAAAATCTTTGTGACTACTCTGCAATAATACTGTGTTTTTATTTAATTGATGAAGCTATAAAACTAAAATTTATTGTTTGCCTATTGTTTACTTAATTCAGTCACTAACACAGCACTCCGACGGTTTAGTGGGAGCAATAAATGCCTATTAGCTTGAACAGGCCTACTTTTAAACTGAGTAGTTCTAAAGCTCTGCATACCACTTTGAACATTGCTGGTATTTGTGAAAATGATCAGTTTAAATGTAGCTTACTTTGATCATAAATAAAACATAAAGCAGATGAACAGTTTTAAAATTAGCAGAAGTAAAAAACAAAGCGGTAGAGCGACAGATCAGGCATACTATGAAAACAGTAATGCTTTTGGTGAAGGCAAACAAATCTGATCATGCACTACACGCCTCTCTGCAGCTTCTCTCCTCCTGCTACCCCCCCAAAAACCCATCTCCATAGAGACTGTGTCAGCTTCCAAAAAGACAAAAAACAAACTAAAAACCAGCAACAAACAACTTAAACATAAACAATCAAAAAGAAAGAACAATACAGTATCCACATCTGAACCAAAGAGTAAAACAGTGAAATGTGGATTATTAAATATTAGGTCTCTCTCCTCCAAGTCTCTGTTAGTACATGACTTAATAATTGATCAACAAATTGATTTACTCTGCCTTAAAGAAACCTGGTTGCAGCAGGATGATTATGTTAGTTTAAATGACGTAAGTAACGCTGTGAGGAACCTTGGAGTCATTTTTGACCAGGACATGTCCTTCAACGCACATATTAAACAAATATGTAAGACTGCTTTCTTCCATTTGCGCAACATCTCTAAAATTAGAAATATCCTGTCTCAGAGTGACGCTGAAAAACTAGTTCATGCATTTATTACTTCCAGGCTGGACTACTGTAATTCATTATTATCAGGATGTCCAAAAAACTCACTGAAAAGCCTTCAGCTAATCCAAAATGCTGCAGCAAGAGTACTGACAGGGACTAGAAGGAGAGAGCATATTTCTCCTGTTTTGGCTTCCCTTCATTGGCTTCCTGTTAAATCCAGAATTGAATTCAAAATCCTGCTCCTCACATACAAGGTCTTAAATAATCAGGCCCCATCTTATCTTAATGACCTTGTAGTACCATATCACCCTATTAGAGCACTTCGCTCTCGCTCTGCAGGCCTACTTGTTGTTCCTAGAGTATTTAAAAGTAGAATGGGAGGCAGAGCCTTCAGTTTTCAGGCCCCTCTTCTGTGGAACCAGCTTCCAGTTTGGATTCGGGAGACAGAAACTATCTCTACTTTTAAGATTAGGCTTAAAACTTTCCTTTTTGCTAAAGCATATAGTTAGGGCTGGACCAGGTGACCCTGAATCCTCCCTTAGTTATGCTGCAATAGACGTAGGCTGCCGGGGGATTCCCAAGATGCATTGAGTTTTTCCTTTCCAGTCACCTTTCTCACTCACTATGTATTAATAGACCTCTCTGCATTGAATCATATCTGTTATTAACCTTCTCTCTTCCACAGCATGTCTTTTATCCTGTCTTCCTTCTCTCACCCCAACCGGTCGCAGCAGATGGCCGCCCCTCCCTGAGCCTGGTTCTGCCGGAGGTTTCTTCCTGTTAAAAGGGAGTTTTTCCTTCCCACTGTCGCCAAAGTGCTTGCTCATAGGGGGTCATATGACTGTTGGGTTTTTCTCTGTATCTATGAAGCGCCTTGAGGCGACTTTTGTTGTGATTTGGCGCTATATAAATAAAATTGAATTGAATTGAATTGAATTAATACATTTTTCTTTTTTTGTATTTGACAAAAATGAGCCATTTATGTGTCTGCATCCATGCTAACACCTCCACTACTGAGGTTCAGCAAGATTCAGGATGTGGAGCTCGATGCACATATTAAAGCCTTTTTCTTTGATTCAGTGTAAGCTACACGTTTTTAGATTTGGTGGATATAACTTACAGCAATGATACATAAAATTTTCATTCCCATATTGATAGCTGCAGGGAGCCACTGGAGGCGGGTGAAAGAGCAGCATTCAGCTTCAGAGCCAAACATTTGAGCAATACTCAGTCTAAACAAGGTAGACTTAGATTCCTCAGATAAAGTTAAATGCTTTGAGTCCTCCTTGAGACTCCACCGTCACCTGTAGTTTGCATGAAAGATGCAGACTTGTCTGCCAGCACTTGTCATCCTTCAAAGTAAAAGTTGTGACTTACTTCTGCAACCTTTACATTTTACAAGCTGCAACTTTTGAAGGCAAACAATCTGCATTTCCAGTTTATGTCAAAATTTTCACAGTTTCCCTGCAGCTTAGGAAATAGTTGGTGTTTGCGGAAAAGTTGGACTTTGCAACCAACTCTACTAGGAGCAAGCGACCTCCAACAACCACGCTTTTCACTAGCCACTGGTGAGTCACTGACCATTCTCTACGTGTGCATAACTGGGGTTTTAATGACTGATTTCAAATCAAGCCCCAGCAACGTCCAGCAATCATTTTCCTCTCATGACCAAATGGTTGTCCACCATCTCTAGGCCTGTGTGACTCGGGCCCCAGTCTAACCAGGTAGTTTTGAGTGATTTAGAGGTTTAGACATGATCAACCAAAATGATAAAAGAACTGAAAAAACTAGAAATAAGCGAGTGGAAAACACTGCACAAAATACAAAGGTTCCAGGCTGACAAAATGGCCTTGTATAATCCACAAAGATGAGTACAGGAACACTACTCATGTTTCCTTTTACTATTCAAGCAGTCAGCCACATATCTCATTATTGGCATCGTGTTGTTGGAGAACAATCCCTTTCTCTCTATAACTACAGAGGTGACCAATATGGGATGGAAAAACCTGCAAAAGCAAAAGTGGTGAATCGTAAAGGCTGAACAGGAAATACCTTTAACTATGATGCTTCCCGTGCTGCTTGCCACACCAAACTGGTTTCTTGCCACACACGTGTAGAGGCCTGCATCAGATTTGGTCACATTCCATATCCGCAGACTACCGTTGTCCAGAATGGAGATTCTGTAGTTACAAAAAAAAAAAAAGGAAATAATTTATGTGACTGTCAAAGCAACAGATTTTTGTAAGAAGAACAAATGTTGCTGTGCATGCATCGTGAAATTTTAACTACGTGGCATGGCTGACATAGCACAAAAGATAAGTGACGAATACGCAGAAAAGAAAATTTCTCACTGTCCCTAATTAGGTTCTGCTTCTTTGCAGATGACAACAATGAGAAATAGGAGTGTATTTTCAGGGCTGATTAATTCAACACATGACTTGGAGATATCTAGGACAATAGTGGCTCCGTGCCCTTTACACAACAGCCACAAGTGCTTCAAAAAAGGTCAAAAGGCCTTAACAAAAGTTGACATTTTGTAAATAACGAGGAAAAATGGAAATTGTGCCCTTGAAAGCAAAGTGTTGGGGGAAATCAAGGGTGGACCACCTCATCAAAGCGCACTGAATTTTAATTATCTGAAACGCTCTGCTGATTCGGCAAACTGTATAATGGCGTCAGCCTGATTGTGAGAGGGGAACATGATGTGTGGCAGCTAAATTGCCCCGTTCACCTGTGAAAACAGTCAAAGGAGTCAAAGCGAATCGAGGCCTGCAGTGAGGGTGAAGACCGTCTGCTAGTCCATACGAACACCTAAATCTGCAATAATCACTTACTCTACATTAAAGAAACAAAACAAGTGCTAGCTGCTATAACCGGTGTCCTTTTCAGTGGCAACAGAATCCGATAGACCCACAGGACGCCACCTTCTCAAAGGCAAGTCATCAGGCAGCAATTAGCTGGTGAAGAGTGTGTAGCAATTAGGCGCTAAAAAGCAGGTTTTATCAGGACGAAGAGTATAACAGAGATAAAAGGCAGGTAAATATCAGAGTTAGTCATTAACTTCCAAACAGGAAGTAACATATAAAACAGAAATGAAGAAGTGTGAGCGAGCCACTTCAGGGGAGGCTCATAAAGCTGTGAATGCAACATTAGCATATTGTTCCCTGAAGATTTACATGGCATTTAATCAGAGTCATCTTTCAGGGTCATGAAATGCAAAACTGAGGAGATTAGTACACTTCAAAGCTTTTTTCAGTTTGTCCTTATGAACCATTGTCACAATATCAGAATTACAGTAAGAGCGCTGCTTTCAAAAGTTGTTTTTAAAATGTTCTTTCGAATAAGCAACATCTGGAGTTATATTTTTGGTCACTTGGTGAATATGTGTAAAAGTCTTGAGCCACATGTCATTTCTTTGTATTTTGCTGGGAAAACTTTATTGATACATGCAAACAAAAATAGAAATACGGTGTAACGAGCAAAAACAGAGTTTTAATGAGGTTAAAAGTCATTGTTTCGTATGGAACTCAAACAAGCTTTCTTGTAATAGGTTTAAGGAGACACTTCAGGAATAGTTCTCCAGTCTTCTTGATGGACATCCAAAACTGTTCTTTGGATGCTCGCTGCCTTTTCGTCCCTTCTCTGTCAGGATAATCCCACGCTGTTTGTAATGTTGAGCTCAATAGTGTTCCATTGAGTTCCACTGTAATTCTGATGAGTCATGAGTAGATAGTAAATGGATTAAATAAAGGTGCCTCACTTAGGTCCAGTGTCAGGTCTTTGCTGGATTTTCTTCTATTTATTAAGGATATTGGATATTTTTAGGTGGTCTGCCACTTCTTATTTTCTCCACTACTTGTCTAGTTTCCTCAGATTTTAATGGCACACAACATGCTGACATATCATTCCTCTGAAAAAGATCAGGTACAAAGACTGAACTCAAAATAAGTGAAAAAGCAGCCAATGTCAGAAAGCCTGGAGAACTATTTCCCAATAACACTGAAATCTGACTTGTGGGAACCAAAAGTAATGAGTGTGCACAAAATCTTTCTTTATCTGTGTTTCTCTATCTGACTCTTAGAAACACGTGTGTCTACAGCTGTTAAATCAGAGGCTCTGGGCACTTACTGTGCACAATTATTTAAATGAACTTTAATTTTAATGGTCACCAGGATAAAAACACTACATGTATAGAATCTCCAGTCAAATGCGACTGACTTTGACCCAACATAAGGTTTTAAAAAGCTTTTTTCTCTTTTATCCCCCACAGGGGGAATTCAACTCAGGAGTCTTTGAGTGCTATCTCTCTCTCTCGCTCTCTCTGTAATATCTCTGGATAATGTGCCTCCGTGTTCACCAGCTCATTTTTTGCTTTATCTTGCTGCTGTTAGAGCCAGGCAGGTAGTGTACTGCACAAAAGCATGGACATATTTTCTTGAAAACAGACGCCTGTTGGCTGAAAAATGCACTGTGGATATGATGATATGATGAGAGACAATCTAAAAAGTGAGGCTCTGGGCCAGAAAAAAACCATACTGAGCTGAAAGAGAGTCCAATTAAAAGTATGGCGATTTTAAGATTTCCAGAAAAATCCTGTTTAAAATTAGTTTTCTGTTTTTGTAATCACGCTAGAAAGTAAAAGTTATTGAAATGTAATATCTGAATCAGCCGGGCTGTTCCTCTGACCCTTAATAGCTGCTGCTCTATAAAGCACCAATTAAAACTATCTGTCAGCACTGTATCCAAATACCTACTACTGCAGTAATTAACAGTCCAACCAGGTTTAAAAACCTATTCGAAACAGTTATTTGACTGTTACAAATATTTGCTGGCGCAGTCCGAGTTCATCAGCTTTCATCACCGTTACGTGAGAACGGTTGTTTGCGTTTAACTGGGAGCATTTAGCTGAAATGTGGCTGATACAGTGTGGCACACTGTCTTTCCCCCTCCACCCCACCTCTTTGTTGGGTTTTTCTTTTCAAGTGGTGGATGTGATAAGAAAGTGCAGAGGTACTTAGTGTAAGTGAATCTACTCCTAAAACCACATGGTGCTGCTGAGTGGATACTTCTGGGTTTATATCAGGCTGAGAGAAAAGTGCTGAATGCAGAGTAGCCAACAATGACCATCAGTTACACGGGGGCATATCGCAGTGTGGGCTGGCGCACAGTTAATGGCGTCAAACCTGCAGGCTGATATATATGAGGAAAGCAGCCCATTAAATGGCACTGTGGCCCTACAAGTGGCCGTAACACGGAGCCGAGTAAGCACAATTAAAACAACTGCTGTACATTAATTGAATTGCATTGCATTGCCGCTCCCGTGTTTATAGCCAAGCTGCTGTGATGACTCGTGGTATTTAAAGGAAATTTAAGAGTGCGCATCAATTAAGCACAAGCGTAAACACACGCAAAGGCATGCTGCTTTAACTAGAAAAAGCTCTGACCCAGATCAAGTCTACCTGCAGCACGATGCTCACAGTAATTCCTCAACATAACTAAATACCCAGGTTTGTGCGCGGTGCCCTGTATATCCCCCATCCCATTACCCTCAGGGACGAAAAAGCCATCATGTGATAGCGCGTCTTGTAAGAGCGTGAACAAGTGGTGCAAGCCCAAAGGAGAGAGAGCCAAGACTATTCTCGGCCATTCACCGTATCGTGTACTTTTCTCTGTAGATTCATGTAAAGACCGGGGAGGAACTTTCCTTTCACTGACATCACAGAGAAAAGGAGCAGACTGGATGTCTGCATAAGTGTTCGTCATTTCAGTCTGAAGCTAATGGAAGAAACGATGAGGTCAAATACAGTAGAAGTCAGCCGAGGCACAGGAGTGCTGAATAAGAGATGGAGGCACACTATTAACACATTTCTGTTTTGCTCCCTGTCTTCTCTCTCCTCCGCTGCAGCCCAGACAACATGTCTGCGCGATGTGCCCATTATGCAAGGAGACATTTTCCACCCTGGTCCCGGGAGAATCCAGAGGATGGGGGGTGGGGGGCAGGTATCAATAATTCACAGGTGAGATGAACACAAGTGCCACTCCTTTCATCCCTGCCTCACACGGTTTAATGGACACGGCTGTAATTCTCTCCAAAAGGAGGCGATTATTTTGAACACGGCGAGATGTCCGAATGGACTCGTGTAATCCCAAAAAACACAGGTGTGTATTTTTTGGGGGGGGAGATCAAGCCTCAGAGGACAGGGGCTGTACAGCGTTGATCCTCCCTGCTCTCCACCAAGATGAAAGAGACAAATAACATCAGTCACAGAGCAGCTATCACGAGGCGCTGTGAAGTGGAAATCGCAGGAGAAGAGCCCGGTCCAAATTGAAAGCCTTATGTTTTGTGTTTTTTGTATTTGTGATTTCCTTACGTTCTCTCTGAGACGATGTTAACAGATGCACACTTTGCCTTTTTGCAAGCTTCCTTACCATAAAAAAAACAAACACTTGAAAGCCTTGTTTTGATGTTTCATTCAGACATATTTTTGTCTTTGATCTGTTTGATAAATTCTAGATGTCGAGAGGAAACTGTCACAATCCAAATAATGAATCTGTAATAAAAAAAAAGGGAAGGAAATTGCGCGTTGAGTGGAACAGCTTTGAACCAAGTGTGGGCCTGGAATGTAGAACGAGTTTGTAATGGTGGGCGCCTCAAACAGAGGAATCATATTAAGTTGCCCTCTACATAAACACGCTAACTCGCTAAGTTGCCGTCGAAGAAGAGGAGCGCACTCATCAGAATTCAACATGCAAACAATATGCGTAATCACAGATCAGATCTGATTCGAGAGTTCCAAACAGGAACGTTCTTGAATGCTCGGTGATTCCGAGATGCTGCGGCTGATTGGCGGTGCGGCTGCAGGACGGAGGCGAGCCTCTCTGCTTAATTAACAGGGTAAATAAAGCCGGCTTGTGAAAATAGGGGTTAAGATTCTATCAGTGGAATTACTCAGCCATGAGACCACAGGAAGAGAGAGATCGTCGCGAGCTTACGGTGATTTCACCAAATAATTAGTCTCAGCTAAAGCCTTTTGTACACAAAGATTACTGCCTGAGAGCACAAACAGCGTGCTCAACTCACTACCTCGGCAGCCATTCACTCCCAAATACCAGTTAACTCAATGTGGAAAGTGTGGAGGGGTAAAAAAACAGTACTGCGGGGATGTGTTTGATATTGTGTTTGCCTTCCGTGGTAAACTCACAGATAAGGTGAGGTGTTCTCGTGTTACTATTTCCGACCTGCGCCGGCCATCGTTGACCTACCTGCAGGAAGCGTTTCTAATCATAATTATATCAAAGCGTCAGCACTGGAGGCGAGAAGGAGGCGAGAAGGCGAGAAGCTGTAATGTGGTGAGGGTGCCAAGAAGGAGGCGAGGTCGCCGTATCCTCTGAGCTGGGATAAGGGGGTGGGACCTAACTTCAGGTGTTGATCTATGCTCTCGACTGTTTTAAAAACCCTGAAGTGCGGGCCGGGGGAGGGGCCTTCTGAGATAAATTGAAAGGCTGTCTCTCTTGAGCTTCCCCACAGTGTGCTGTGCTGGAGAGAAACGGCCTTGTCAGTGGCATAAATCAAGCCCAGCTGTGGAGCGCAGACCCTGGATGCTAAAACTCACCGAATGCGGTGCGACTGCAGAAAAAACCCTTCTCAGATGCTTCATGCAGCATCGTGACAAAACAAACTTGCCTTCTATTTTCTCGTGACGCTGCATGCATCAAGGTTAACGGTCTATTAGAGATAAAGCAGGTATGCGCTTTTTTTGAATTTTTTTTTTCCAGTCAAAGCTATTGGCAGACACTGGTGAGACAGGGACACCTGGGCATTTAGTTTTGACAATTCTCCGATATAGGTATAATTGATATTGATTTTTTCCCCTAGTCAGACCTGTACCACTGACTCTCACCTTGTCGCATGGATCATTAGCTGCAGCAAATGATCAAAGCATTAGCAGATGGACAGAAGATGATTAACTTTGTGGTGGGCACAGCTTTAAAATGTGAAGCTGTGCCCACATAAATAGCATCAACAAAAGTGCCAAACACGGTGTCTGACAAACTTTGATGAAATAGCAGCAGTTTGTCTATGACTATTCAACCTCGACATTTGTTTTTCTATCTTTTCTTTAGCTACATAAGCCATAGGCCTGTGGCAACTGACTGAGTAAGAGCCCATTAGAAGCTGTTGGATGAATATCAGTGAAATAGTGATATCCAGTAAATACACCACACCAGTACCAGTTGATGTTTAAGTTAAAAAAGTCTATATCCAAAACAGGCTGGTGTAGAATAACCAAAAAGAAATCACTGCTTTAGTTTCAATGCAGCGACAACTGTCGATCAATCGAGATGATTGCTCAGGTCACCTGGTGGGATGCAACTTGTCTCCAAGCAGTTTCCGTGTGACTCAGACCGACTACAACCACTTACAGACAGATTGGTGAAGGTCTGAAAATAACTGCAGTCAAATTTCTAAATGCAGAAAAATTACCAACATGTTCGAATCAGTGTGAGCGAAGTCTGCACTGATGAGTGAAGCTCATTTGCAATGCATGCCTTTGCAGTAGGGGGCCAGACGTAACTGTCTGTCAGCTGGTTGTATTCCAGTTACATTGGCATATAAAAGCAGGTTGCTGAGGACCCATTTCACTCCGCAGTTAAACTGCCTCATTGTTCCTGGAGGAATTATTTAAATTCTGTTCCCGATCTGTGCGGTTCTAGACATCTCTCTGAACTCGAAAGGAAGTAGTTAATATGAATATCTATGTATGTACATGCAATTTCTGCAGACTTACCACAATTAACTGCTATATTATCACAAACAGACTCCATGTAATTTCCAGCTTGATCCTATTTGTTTGCAAAATGGAAACAGACTGATAGCAGTCCAAGCTGCCTTATTAACGTTTTAATGGTGTTTTATCATTGAAGCAATCCCTTTAAAGGTAACAACAAAATAATGGCTGTGCTATAATTTCCAACCACAGGACTCCAAACACAATTTTGGGGACCGGTGATGGGTGAATACATTTTGGTGCAATACATTTGATGAGACAGTCTCGAATGCGTCCCCCAGACCGACGGTGCCATCACCATTGATGGCGAGCCAGTGATCAAAGTTACCCAATTCAAATATCTCGGGTCCCTCGTCACCTCGGACTGCAAAACCCTACCAGACGCCAGAGCCTGTGTGAATGCAGCGTGGATGAAGTGGCGTCAGGTTACTGGAGTCCTGTGCGACAAGAGGATGCCAATCTACCTCAAGGTAGTCTACAAGTCGATTGTAGCCAGCGACTACCAAGCATAAGCAAGTTCTTCACACAATGGAGATGAAGATGCTGAGGTGGCCGCTGGGTCTCACACAACACGACCTGGGTGGCAACAGGACACGGCGAAGACCAAAACAGCACTGGATGAATCAAAAATGACATGAAGGCTGCAAACGTCACACTGGAAGATGAAGTGGAGGAAGGCGTGCAAAACAGCGGACCCTGCATCGAGCGGGACATGAACCGCTAGGAAGGAGACATTTGATGAGACCGTTTAAGCAAAATATTTTTGTAGTTGCACTTCCTGTACACTCGTCTCACAGCTGACTTCTCAGAGTTTCCGTGACGACCTGGCTCCAGGTCGAATATGACACCTTCACTCTTGAGGTTTTTGTTCAGTATCCAGAAAGACGAATTTTAACACATCATAAGTTGTAAAATTGGGAAACTGAGGCTGTAAACATGCTTCTTAATGCATATAAAGTTAAGCATTTTGACATGAGAGGCAACCGGGACTGACTCATGTTTGAAACCAGTGGTCATTAGAAGAAGAGTACTTTTTGGCAATTACATGTGGCTTCATTTTTCAGTCCCAGAGGTTGTGCTTTGAATGTAACATGTGACTATTGTCAGAAGGTGGAAGCAACGGGCCTGTCAGCTACAATAAAACACAAAAATTATTGGAACAGTGAAAAAGAAAAATATCCAAAACCTAAGACAGCTGCCAAATATACATGTATGCAACATCTTCCAGAAATGAATGAAAAATGAACACATTTGTGCACAGTTAGAGAGAAAGGTCCAATTCCCCTAAAAAAGCAGGAAAAATGTATCGTGATTATTTAAGTTTAGATTCAGCTCAATAATCCAGTGACCAAAGGCCTAACAGAGTACTAAACGATTAACTGCAGTACCACAAACATGACTTCTTACTACAGTGCTGCATAATGAGGAACCAATGTGTTAAATGTAACATGCTTTTCATGCTGTTCACCATTAAAGATGACACACACAAAACTAGAGTGAAAGCAGAGAAATATACCTGTTAGCTGTGCCTTAAATGTGCTGCTGAGTCAGTGCTGAGCCTCATCGTAATAAAACGCTAGGTTGCCAAAAAGCACAAATCACTCTCTGTGTGTGTTAACGTTATTAAGCAGCTCAATTACCCAACCAGTTTACCATACAAGTCTTTAAACTATATAAACAAACAAAAAAACACCAAAAACGAACCTTCCACAAAATTACCATCAATCGTGTAGAAAATACCCGCCTGACAGGAGATCTTTTGAAGGTGTCACTCAAAGCTCAGCAACAATATAACAAGCGCCTTTGTGACCGCTCTTTGCAGGGAGCTCTTGCTTTAAGACAGAGCAAATGATTAAGAATGATGGACACAAAATAAACACTCGCTCTCCAAGTCTCAACAAAGACACCCTACGCAACCCGAGGCAGGGTTATGTGCTGATCGTATATATTTTTTCCTATTTAGCTCCATTACCAGTGGAGTAAGTAGCAGACAGTACTTGAAAGACTTTCCTTTTGGTTCACTGTGTATTGACACTTGTCTCCAGGGCACCGGTTAGAATTAAAGCTTCTTTGGCAATATTGTAGCTTTATAAAAACGTGGCCAGGGGACAAAGGGGTGCTGAGCTGCAGTGCAAGTATTAATCTCTTACTCTATGAAATGCATACTACTGCTACAGCTCCAATGTGAATTACCATAATGTAAGCAGGGAAATGCCAAGTTTTTTTCCACATAGCTTCAACAGCAAGGATGGATCCTTCTTTTATTTCCTTTTTATTTCTGTGTGTGTAGCTTTTTTTGACAGGCACAGGAATTATACTTCTGTTTTCAACATTATAAAGTAGTTCTAGCTAAAGTTTGTTGAGCCATTTGAATACTGGATGTTTTGTCCCTGGGAAGTGCTTGTTGTGTCTATTTCCTAAGTAACGAGTAAAAATCAAATATGGATGCAGTTCAGCAGTAAAGAGAAAAGGTACGTATAATCCCAAGCATCCCCAGCCATGAAAATGCTGTTAAACTATCAGTGCTAAAAAAAACCCTTAAAAACCACTAAAACCTCCCAGCTTAAACATACTTTATGCGCATACACACACACACAAACACTGTAGTGTCTGAGGACATCGGTGCAAATAAATCCTCTCAGAATAAATGTTGTGTATAAGTGTGCGTTTTTTATAGGAAGGCCTACTTGTTGTTCCTAGAGTATTTAAAAGTAGAATGGGAGGCAGAGCCTTCAGTTTTCAGGCCCCTCTTCTGTGGAACCAGCTTCCAGTTTGGATTCGGGAGACAGACACTATCTCTACTTTTAAGATTAGGCTTAAAACTTTCCTTTTTGCTAAAGCATATAGTTAGGGCTGGACCAGGTGACCCTGAATCCTCCCTTAGTTATGCTGCAATAGACGTAGGCTGCCGGGGGATTCCCATGATGCATTGAGTTTTTCCTTTCCAGTCACCTTTCTCACTCACTATGTATTAATAGACCTCTCTGCATTGAATCATATCTGTTATTAACCTCTGTCTCTCTTCCACAGCATGTCTTTATCCTGTTTTCCTTCTCTCACCCCAACCGGTCGCAGCAGATGGCCCCGCCCCTCCCTGAGCCTGGTTCTGCCGGAGGTTTCTTCCTGTTAAAAGGGAGTTTTTCCTTCCCACTGTCGCCAAAGTGCTTGCTCATAGGGGGTCATATGATTGTTGGGTTTTTCTCTGTATCTATGAAGCGCCTTGAGGCGACTTTTGTTGTGATTTGGCGCTATATAAATAAAATTGAATTGAATTGAATTGAAGATGTCTTAATGAAGCAACCTGATTGAGAACATCTTAATTCCCGCCAGTGGAACATGATGTGATTGTGCTGGTAATTGCACTGCGAGGCAAGGGAGTTTATCTGCATGGGCCGCACGGTGGGCGTTGTGTACGCGCTTCCAGAGGATTCCTTTAATCGCAAAGTACTCCGATGGTTTATTCCCCTTCCAGAGATATTCATCTCCACTCGTGTGCTGAGGGATCTCTTCAGGAATAAAGAGCACACACATGTTCCACAGGAAATTGTCAGAGGAACCAAGATGGATTACTCATGCTGCGCTGGCGGATTCTCACTTTGAAAAATGATATCAGCCACTGTCTTCCAGATAAAAATAATCCCGGCGAGCAGTACATGGGATGCAGACGGGTAAAAAGGGGCTCTGACCTAATCTCGGCAAACATCTCGGAATTCACTTTATCGCACTTCAGAGTGTTATTTGAGTTTAGTGAAAAGCGGGATTCTTGTCAGGCACGGCTTTTATAACCCTCTCCCTCCTGCTCTGAAGAGCAAAAAGTGCTAATTAAGCAAATGTTGAGTCAGACTGATAGATGACTGACAATGTATGGCACTGTGTGATGGGAAATAGTGACAGCTTAAAGGATATATTCTGCCTGTGAGTGATGCTGTGGGCCGCGAGAGGTAGCGCCACAATAGCGGCAAGGCAAATTGATCTACAAATCATTTTGATGGTCTCCAAATACAACAGCAAAATCAATTAATGCCTGTGATCATGACTGACAAGCGAGGGCCGAAGAACATTAAGTCAGCGCCCTTCAACACCGATCACCTTTACAGGGAGTCAAAGAGGCATCAGAGTCATGTTAAATTCCTCTCCTCTGGCTTTTTATCACTCTTCTTCCTTCCAAACTCTGTTCTTGTTCTCTGCACACAATGACGGACATATGGTAATGCAGTCGTACATTATATCGTAATGCTCAGTAGTTCAGTAAAAGTTAAGTTGGCAAAATCCTTCCAAAGCATAATTCCTGGAAATTTAGACACACCAGCACGCGTAATGACTTGCCGCTACACTTAGCAACTCTTAAGATTGCTATTGATGCTAAAAAAAAAAGAAAAAAAAAGATGAAGACATACCATTTTAAAGAAATGTCTCGGTGAATTATTTTAGGACAGGAAGCACAGACTGCTTTTGGTGCATCTTTGATACAAGAATAACAAAAATATATACAGACTCACTCCTGTCCCCTGCCATCGTGCAGTTAACAATGACAGTGGCATAGACATGGTTTTCACATTCTCCGTTTGACGATGTTTTTGTTTGATGGTTGCATACAAAAGATTGTGCGACTAAAGCCAACATGTCCCCAGGGAGAAAGAAGCGTTATCACAAATCCATGATCCATGAAATGCAGAGACTTGTTCTTATATTTGAGCGTAGGCTGACGGTGCTAGTGTTATATAAAATACAGGGAACGTACAAGAAAACTGACTGGTTTTATTTGATTATAAAACAACTTTACTTTGATAAAAGAAAGGCAGAGGATCCCTTTGTGCTTTTTTGCTGTTAAAGATAAAAAAAAAAGGTCTTTTAGAATTAGAGTTAGGGTTAATACTGTTTGAAGTGTTTGGCAAACAACAGTGGAGAACGCGCATGGTTACCGGAAAATCTTTATTGTACTACAGGCATTTGGTGTATGTGCCTGGCTGAGGAGCCAGTGATGCAAAGCTGTGACCGAATACCTCCAAGTCAGAATCCAGATGCAGTGATACTATAGCGCTGTGGATATTTGGTATCATAGTATCATAGAAAACGTATAATAGACACACTTGTCCACCGTGTCCATTTTACTCTTTGTCTTTCTAAAGCGTGAAACGTACACACATGCAAAAGTTGCAGTAAACTGCAGTAACTGCAGAGTGGGATATTTTATTTCAGTGTTTAAAGAGAGACAGTGACTCTAAAAATGAACATTTTTTTAAATAGTAAAAAGAAGAAGTTAACCATGCAGTGTGTCACTAATGCTTATATTCTTTGCTGTGTATTCAGGTTGACTCATATATTACTTCCTTGAATCATAAATGACTTTTTTGGATGATAGTCTTGGGCACATGTTAGCTAACACTAGTGCTAACTAGCTAACTTGGTTAGCGCAATGGGTTTTGGCTAATTTTGTCTAGTGAGCAAATATTTTATAAGAAAAACATCCTTCCTTCTTCCTTGGAGTTTAGTTAAATGCTGAACATGTAAATGACAACCATCTGCATAACTTATGCTAAACTCGGCTGACTTTAGGCCGCACACAAGCTATACACTAGCCACAAAGGCTAAAAGCAACCACATAGAGATGGTTGAGAGGATCGATTCAGGGACGAGCAAACTGCTGGTTTTAAACAGCCTGTAAACTTGTTGATTTCTTCTCAAGACTCTATAGTAGTTTTTTGAGCTAGGTTCAAGTGGGAAGTCTTATTTATTTATTTATTTATGGCACTTTTGTGTTGGTTTCATTTCTCGTCATACAGTTTGTCACAACAAGAAATGTTTTTTGTGAGTTGTTGCATAATGAATATATTACACTAGTAATCTACTTTGGCCACACAGCCAAGCGGTGCTCCTGGGGGTGTGATACTATCACTAAAGTCCCATACACAACATAGCTCAACAAGCCCCCTGTCCCTACTTACACTCGCTGCACTATGGTTTTATTGGATAATTGTTTTAGATTTTTTGACCTAAAGACCACTTTCAATCAAATTAATGTAAAGTGTCTAAACAATTACATTATATTATAAAAATGCCAACCTCATAGGAACATTTGCTTCTAACATAGCAACATGCCTATAATCCACACGTACTAAGAGCACAATAACCAATGTGCCAATCATGCTCATCTAGTTCAAATTCAGCACGTGATCACAGCATGTCCAATATGGTGCAGTCACCTCCTGCTTAGAGCCATAAATGTGTCAAACTAATGATTCACAGTCATCTGCAGTGAAGTGACTTCCTGGACAGTGAGTAGAAAAGGTTTACAGACATCATGAAGAAAGACAAGGCAGAAGAAACATTCACCGATTCTTGAAATGTTGCAGCTAACGGTTAGAAAACTATTATTACGGCATGTGTGGGCTTGATATTATAGAAGCCTCTTTATGTATTTTTTCATAATAAGAAAAAGATGATATTCACCATTAAAACAGTTGAGTTAGTAAATGTCTCTAACTACTGATTCAACATTTACCTGACACTGCCTCTAAAGGAAATGTAGGATTCTGCCCACTGAGGTTTAAAGCAACCAATGAGATTATTTCCACCTCCTGAGCAGCTCCAACTCTGAGACATGTTTGGATAAATAAAACATTTAATCTGCTATGCGGATGTGTGTGTGTGTGTCACACGGCACACACACACCTCTGAACAGTGTTGGGTGTTGTCTGCAGCTGCCAGGATCAGCACAGCACTAATCCTTGGATTGCTCCCATTCTCATGTGAGTGGGACCACACTCTTTTGCGTGACTTTTATAAGCTGCAGACAAGGTGGAGAGGTGTAGGCAAAGGCAAAATGAAAAGCACCAGTCAGCTGTCTGCTGCAGCCGTGTCAGGTAGTAAACCTTTCCTGAAGCCAGAGTAATGAAACG